>NC_143582.1:111432892-111754028 GCF_048544385.1 Mastigoproctus giganteus | reverse complement strand
CTGGCTGAGTCATGCTTACGAAAGCAAAAGAATCAAATTTCTTTCTGTTTTACATATTTTATAGACTCTATACCGTTGTTACTGTGTATTTGCAATGTATGTATAAAATCATTCATTTTACGAGACTTTCAGTACTATTTCGTAGTATGTTATTTAGTAGTAGTAAAAAAAAAAAAAAAGAGTTGTCATATTAGGACCACCCGAGACCGAACTTATAAGCCTATGTGTATTTATATCCATAAATTTCTGTTTTCTGGTCGATTTTCCTGTTTTGCTGGACGAGAAACCCGAATCGCGTGGAGGGACCTTGATATCCTTTCCCGAGACCGCCTAACTCAACGAAAAAGTGAAAAAACCCCGTAAAAGTTCCATGCGAATCGACGAATTCGAACACGGGCCTTTTCCACCTGGAATTGGGAATACGGTGATTATAACGACTCTGGTACCCACGCGGACAGGCAGTGATACTTATTTACTTTGTAAGGCGCGATTCGGCCACTGAAATCATATTGCACTATTCGTTGATCATTAAAAAACATTGGACAATCGCAACACCCATACTGGAGAACATCAGTGAAGCCCGCGACTTTTATTTCTTAAGCAAGTACAATACTACCTTGAACGGCTGCTGTCTTAAAAAGAAAGCAGTGTGTCGGCAAGAAAATGTCACTAAACTTGCTTGCACTTGGTAGCATTTATGAAGACATGCAACGTGGTAAACAATAATTTATTTACGGCTATTGTGACTAGCGATCAGACTTTCATTGTGTGGAATCGCAGTTTTAACAGTCCATGTGGATTCGGGCTGTTTGAATCACATATTCAAGTTTTTAAATTTAATTTGAAAAAGAAAAAAAAAAAAATGGAATTTCCAGAGCGTCTCAAAACCGATTCAGAGAGAAGTTCATGCTGGCTTTACTTCCCAGAAGGCAGTCGATTTACTGATATCCCTCCGATCATCTGTTTGTAAAACGCTTGCTCCACTTGCTCAGATAAACTGACTGCACACTGCAAGCGCGTGGGTCGCAAGCACGCGCTGATGAGCGTTTTTTTTTTTTTTCATTCTTCTTCTCTTTTTTCTTGGACTCTGAAGCAGGAGTCGACAGGTAAACACCGTAGGCGGACAACAGAGGACAAAACACAGAGAACGAGAAAGCTCGCATCAGTGCGTTGCACACAACGAGACTGACTGTCTTCGGAAGGTTGTGACTGGACAGTTTTGCTGAGGTAACGAAGCGGGGCATTGTCTTCACCTGCTTGTCCCATCGCGTGGACATTGCCATGCAGGTGGATGTTAGCGGGTCTCTTATGGTAAGTTGACTGTTTATAGTTGATAGTGATTTGATAATATATAGCTGCTTTCTGAAGTTAACGTAATTCATAGTTTCGCTTTCGCCCCTCGGTTATATGTATATATCGTGTAAGTACTTCGTATGCCTGCACTCGATGCACACGGCATAAATGATTTATTTATAAAATGTAGGCGCACATTTTCGATATATGTTCAGGGATCAAAATCGAAATTTTTTGAAAAATAACGCTCATCAATAACAATATATTATTTTTAATAACCAAATAACATTACCGATGAGCGCGATGAAATGAAACGGCGTTCCAGTGCACTCCGATCTATTCCAAGCAGTGCATATATCTGCACAGGGAATAATGTAATAAACTATCGATAGTTGGTTGCTTAGGAGGTTTTTGGAACATCGAATACTTTGGTCAAAGTGCGAAAATTTATACTGTATGCTAGTTTCTTCCATACAATATGAACATATGCAGATTTGCATCAGCAGAACAAAAGACGCATATTTGCATGAGCAAAACAAAAGACGGATATTTGCATCAGCAGACGAAAAGCTGATGTTTGCATCAGTTTTTCAATAGACTTACTGAAAAAGCTTGAAGACAAACCCGGAGAGGTGCTTTGCTCCTTACGCTTTAAGTCAGCTACCTGTTTATAGTTTTAAACCGCTATTTATAGTTTTTACTATAAATGGCGGTAGGTAAGCAGAAGTGTTAGCACAAATATTCTGAAATTTAATTTTTTTTTTCTGTAATCTTTTTAAATATTTTCTTTTGGCACAAATCTGAGTTTTTTCTACAAACTTCTGCATCTTCGATTGTCTCATTCGCTATATGTAAATTACTGTGAGAAAATTCTATTATTAGAAATTTGAAGAGATATGCTAATTAGATAAAAAAAAAATTGAGATGGGGCCGTACAGAAGAAACAGGCAAGATCGAAGAAGCGGGTAGTAACGACTGCTTACTACATGAATCCGAATTGTGGAGGGGAGAGGGCTTTGAATGGAAATTGCCTGTGGAAGCCAACATAACATAGGATCAGGAAATCAAGGAAACAAGAACAATTTACTGTAATTGTTACAAAATAAATAAGTGCAATTTTAAATTTGTGAAATAGTTCAAACATTTGTTAGATTACTTCGTTTTAATTAGACAGTTTCACAACCTGAACAGCTCTAGGGCCAGAAGGGTGCACACACTTATCTACATATTTATTAACAAAAATAAATCACTGATAATAATATCGCATTCTATGTTTATGAGAAAATGAGTACCAGTTGACAAACTGTCATCTAGACATTGGTTTTCGAGAATGCTGTTATTACTCTTTTTTTTTTTATCCTTACCAGGTACAACTATTATACTGGCAACAAATTAGCTTTTGATTTTTTCCTCCCGAAATATAATGTATCTCATGGATTTTGATGAGCTGAATCCAAATTTGAAGTCAGATATTGCGTAACAGCTAGAGGGGAAGCAGGTTAATTTATTGGAACTGTTTATGAAATTTTAACAAGTATGAAAATAAACGACGAAAGATATAGTTATTTTTTTGTTGTCTTTTTCTTTATAATGAATAGGAGCCTCTCTGATCAGTGTCCCGCACACTAGGCTTCCACCTTCCTTGGTAACGTTTCGCCAGCAATATCTTGATGAAAAAGTTCATTGTGTTTTATCATTAATGTGTTGAAACGTTATCTGGGAAAAAGAGTCTAAATGGGAACGGAGGAAGCGAATTCTTAAGACATTGCAACAGAGAATTTGATAAGCTTGTAATAAATTTTCAATCACGATTTTGTAGTTCTCTGCTCAGCTGTTACCCAAAACATATTCACAAATTTTCTTGAAGGATTTAAAGCTTACAGTTCGTCTTGTATTCTGTACAATTAGTGCATCCTATATGAGGAGCCCATTTCATGTCCTGTTCACTTAATCTGCAGCCAAAATAAAGTTAATTTGTTGTCTTTAACAGGGATAGGAATGTGAAATATAATTGTTTAATCACTTCACACACAATAAAACTATCTGGTGAATTAACGCACTGACATGACATTTTACATATATGCTAATCTGCAATTGACCAAAACTATAAAATCTAGAACGGGTTTACTAATATGATCAACGTTAACTCTCACACAGAGTGACACTTATAACTCCTATTGATTGACCTGTTAGGGAAATTTACTTTATTTGTAAGGAACAGTTGTAATAGAATAGACTATAAACTGCAAAAAACTGACCACCACCGCACCCCAAGATCTAGAAAACTCCGAAACTTCTCAATCAACATTCCAACTGATATGAACAAATAGATCAAAATCCAAGTATGTGAAAACTGAAATACCTTGCTAGTTAGCAAGGTATTTCAGTTTTCGGCTAATGTTAGGAAAAAACGGGTGCACTTTTGAAATAAGTTTTGAAAAATACACCAAGTCCATCATCTTTCTATTAAAAAAAAATCATTGTCATTCATTATCAAAATTGTACTTGAACATGTTTGTTCACGATACTGACCTCGAGTTTTACAAGCACAAAGATAAAAATTATATATCATTCGAAAAGGATTAACTGGGAATCGAGTTCATGATGATAATAAGAATTTAACGACTTCAGTTTGAAATATTAAATTAAATAACTGATGCTTTTGTAGAATGATTGACTGACATTGTAAGTATGACGATGAATAGTCAACCAGGAACGTAGCGAATAAAATCGGTTGCGTGTTTTTATTCTTCGGATATATGTTAAATCCAGACGTAGAAGATTTTTTTCTAAATATTTCTTGATTCTTTCGACAGAAAAACTGAACGAAGTAATATAAATAAGAGATATAAATAAAAATGCATGTTACCAGGTGCAGTTAATAGTTACAATAAACTTACCACCGAACGTTAAATTGGAAACTTACTTTGACCTTTATGTTACTTTACTTGAATATATATATATATATATATATATATATATATATAATTTTATAATAATATTCCATATTACTTCAATTTCTTTAATTTTGTAACAAACTATTTTGAAAATTTGAGTTTATTGAAAAATATTTGAGAATGTGTATTGATTAGGAGTGGCGGTTTCAGCCCCCTCCTCCTATAATATATTTATTGCTACATGATGATTAAAACTCAATGACTTCCCGGAAAACTAATTTAGTACCACCACCTTCCAGAAAACCCTGTGACCACTAGTGTTATAATCAAAGTTTACAATTTTAAAAAAAATGTAGATGCAGTATTTTAAACCCATAAATTAAAACTGCGATGGGGAAACGGCATGAATTTTAAATAAATAGCAATTTAAGTACTTCACTACAACAGCGTGTTTTAGTTACAGTGTGTGTAAGACAGTACAAAGACTATTACGGGTCCCTCCGCAGCAGCGTAATCGGCACAATGCATCGCAATTTGCCACTCCTTTTGAGAGGTCTTGGTGCGATTCCCGTCGACGACTGAATAAATTTTTAAAGCCCCCTTCATTCGAGGTTGTAGTTAGGCGGAGCGCAAAGGGTTTTCACCCATGAGTCTTCTCGGTTTTTCAACCCACACAACATTCAAATCGGCCTGTAAATGCGCACTTCTACAGACATAATACAAGTACGGTTATGAGAGAACACTTCACTTATTCATTCTCTCCAGTGGTTTTTCTAGTTCTGCTTTGAATTCACTTAAGCTTTTAACCTCCACAACAGACGAAAGCTTGTTCCAGCAATCAACCAACCCTCTAGCTAAACACAAAACTTCCGCACCATCTCCTCAATTTGAATTTGTGCCCCCTTATGTGTATGGCATGAGTAAGAGTATGTGTCCCATCAGCATTGAGCTTGCTTAATCCATTCAACGCCTTAAACACTTCAATCAGATCACCTCGCAGGTGCTTAGTCTCCAGACGCTGCAATTTGCAGAACTGATGCCTTTCTTGGTAAGAACACCACTTTTTCCCCCTCAGAAATCTCGTTGTCTTTCTCTGTACTCGTTCATGCAGCTCTCTATATCCTTTCTAAACTGAGGCCTCCAGACCTACATGCACTACTCAAGGTGTGGCCTGACCATTGCTTTATACAATGGGATAATAATTTCCTTATCTCTGCTAGCAAAATGCATGTATATCATTGACAAAATCCCATGAGCTGTCCTGGCAGCCTGTCAGCATTCCTCAGAGAAAGTCATATCTGACTGCACAATTACTCCAAGGTCTTTTTCATTTCCACCATCCTGAGTGTAGTACCACGCAATTGGTACGTTATTCTGGGGTTGCTGTTACCCAAATGCAGTACTTTGCATCTGTCAATATTAAACTTCAATTGTCATTTCGCAGCCTATCTTTTCTAGATCTTGCCTAACTTTTCTAGATCCTGTTGCAGTACGATACTGTTATTTCTGTCTTTAACCACCCGTCAACCTTTGTCTGCAAACTTGGATATTAAGCCTGATATGCCTTCATCAACATCGCATCGTTGATAAATATAGAGCACAATAAGGGGCGCAACACCGAACCCCGAGGGACTCCACTAATAATATTATTCCGTGAAGAGTCCATTGATTACCACTCTATCTGTTCTCACTCAATCCTTTATTCACAGCAGCAACTTACACTTAATGCCGCACTGCTCCCATTTGTACAGCAGTCTTTTATGTGCAACTGTATCACAAGTTCTCCTGAAATCCAAGTTTATGATATCAAAATTATTTTTTGCATCTAGTTCCTTTGTGATCATCGTAGTATCCAATTAAATTAGTTAGAAAAGATTTCCCCTTAACAAACTCATGCTGGGTTAAGTATAATTGTAGCCTTGCCTAGACGATCCTGCATTACTTCTTTTACCTGCGACTCCTTTATTTTCCTTGAAACGTAAGTTAAACTAACAGATCTGTAATAACTCGTGTCATCCTTTGATCTTCGTTTGTGAATTGGATACATTTGCACATCTCCAGTCATTGATGATCTTCCCTGAATCCAAGAACGCTCTCATAATTATGGCGAAGGGTTGCTTACTTCCTTTGCTACCTCCCTTAATATGATTGGATAAATATCATCCACCCCAGGTGCCTTTCTTATGTTTAACTTCAACACTTTCTTTTCCACTTTCCTCTCAGTTATTACAAAATCATTTAGCTCTCTGTTAGAGATTGATAAATTTATGACATCTCCTTCTCTAAATAATTCTGCATATATGTGAATGTAGATGCAAAATACTCATTCAGTTTGTAATCAACTTGAGCAGGATTACCAAAAGTCGAACCATCGATATCAACTGGAAGAATATAATTCATCCCCTTCCTTCTAGTGTGTACATAAGTAAAGAAGCCTTTGATGTGTTTCTTTGCATCCTTTGCAAAGATTTTTCGTAATCTACCTTTGCTTGCCTGATATCCTTTGTAACTTGATAGCAGACTACCTTATATAGTATATCATAGGTTTCAGTGTCGCCTGATAATTTATATGCATCCGATGCATTTTTAGTCTCTGCCACGAGTGTCATCAGTTCATCTGACATCCACGTAGCCTAAATCTTGAAGAGTATTTCTTAGTTGGTAGGAAAAGCCTAGTAGCTTCTATTATTAATTCTTGAATGCCCATTTAGAATTTGCTGTGGGTAACATCAATCAGTTGGTCCCACTGTATAGAATTTAAAAACTGTCTGAGACCACTGTTGTCACCTATATGAAAGCAAAAGCCGTTCACTTCACCCTTGATTGTAGCTACATATTTAAGTAAATTTCAAATCAGTACATTATAATCACTGCCACTTAGAGGTTCTTTCATCTGTAGATTATTAATGCTTTAATAAATCACTGCTGATAATAAGATCAAGAGTATTACTCCCTCTCCTCTTGTTGTCTCTCTAACGTGCACCTCTAGGAAAATGTCATCCAGTGCTCTCTCCACAAAGGTCTTGCTAGTCTGTAAGTGACCAATACACAAGTACCAGTCAATACGTGGAAAGATAATATTCCCCATTATAAAAAAATAGCATTAATAGCGGCAAGTGATGCAAGAAAGCAAGATTATACAGCATTAGCAAAAAAAAAAAAAAAAAACACTTCACATTTCACCTATCTATTCCCTCTAAAAGTCTGTCTTGTTTATCCTTGAATTTGTTTAAGCGTTCAACTTACACAGCAACAGATGGGAGTTTTTTCCAGCAATCAACCGCTCGCTGGTTAAGGAAAATTACCGCACATCTATTCTGTGGCGCCTCCGTAGCCAGGTGGGAAGGAGCAGCAGTGCGTAGCATACGCTTCTTGATTAGATCGGGGTTCGAGCCCGTCACCACCAAATACGGAGCATGCGGAAAGGTCAGGGAATGACCACCGCACCGGAGCAATATGGCCGTAGTTGTTAATGCTCCTAAAAACCAAATAACAAACTAACAATCTATTCTGCAACCACCTTTCTTCAATTTGAATTTACGCCTCAACCGCGTAATCTAAACAAGAGGAAAAAATTTATCACCATTGAGCTTGCTCACATCATTCAAAGCTGTAAACATCTAAATCAGATCACCTCACAAGTGTCTTGTTTCCAGACGCTGAAATTTGCAGAACTTAAGCCTTTCCTTGGTAAGCGAAGCTTCTTTGTTCCCCTCACCAATTTTGTTGCTCTTCTCTTTACTGATTCCAGCAGCTCTACATCCTTCCTATAATGAGGCCTTCAGACCTGTTTGCAGTACTCCAGATGTGCCCTGACCATTGCCTTATACAAAGGGACAATCACGTTCTTATAGCTGCAAGCAAAATTACTGTATATGATTGACAAAACTTCATGAGCTCTCCTGGTTGTCTGATTAACTGTCTGCCTGCATTGCTCAGAGAACTTCATATCTGACTGCACAATTAACACGAGGTCGGTCATTTCCGTCCTCCACTACTCTGAGTGTAGTACCACACACTTGGTACTACACTCAGAGTAGTACCACACACTTGGTAAGTTACTCTGGAATTACTGCTAATCGTATTCAGTACTTTGCATTTCTCAATGTTAAAATTTCAGTTGCCACTTCTCAGCCCATCTGTTCTAACTTTTCTAGATCCTATTGCAGTAGCATACTGTAATTATTGTCAGTAACAACCCTGCCAACCTTCGTGTATCATCTGCAAACTTGTACATTTGGCCTGATATATCTTAAACAATACCGTTGATAAATAGCGAAAACAACATTGAACCCAACACCTAATTCCTGTGACGCTGCACGAAGAGTGTCCATTGATTACCACTCTTTTTCTCTCCCACTCAATAATTCCTTTATACATAGCAGCAACTTGCCCTTAATACGGCGCTGCTTGCTCATTTTTGTATAGCAGTCTTTTATATGCAACAGAACCAAAAGCTATCCTGAAATCCAAGTATATGATACTAAAATTATTGTTTGCATCTAGTTCCTTTGTGACCACATCAAGTATCCAACCAAATTGGTTAGATAATATTTCCCTTAACAAACCCATTCTGTGGCGGAACTATAACCGCAGTCTTCTCTAGATGATCCTGCATTACTTCCTTTACCAGTGGCTCATTATTTTCACTGGAAGAGGAGCTAAATTAAAAGGTATGTAATTATGTCACCCTTTGATCCTTCTTTGTGAATCGGGGATACATTCGCATTTCTCCAGTCCGTGAGAAGATCCCTGAATTCAAAGATATGCTCATAATCGGGAGAGCATCCTTGTATTCAGAATGCTCTGATAATTATGGCTAATGATTTGCTTACTGCCTTCACTGCTTCGCTTAATATTACTGGAGGAAACCAATTTACCCCAGGTGCATTTCTTATGTTTAACTTCAACAATTTCTCTTTCACTTTCTTCTCATTATTATAAAATCATTTAGCTCTCTATAAGAGTTTAATAAACTTCTGGCCACCACTTCCATACAGAATTCCTCATGTGTGAAATGTAGATGTAAAATACTCATTCAGTTTGTTACCTGAGCAGAATCATCAACAGTCTAGCCATCGATGTCAAATCGATCAATCTGATTCATCCCTTTCTTTCTAGTTTCAAAAAGTAAAGAAGTCTTCGCTGTTTTTCTTTGCATCCTTTGCCAAAGATTTCTCATAATCTGCCTTCGCTTGTCTAACCCCCTTTGTGACTTGATTACAGACTAGCTTATATCTACCATAGGCTTTTGTTTCGTCTGATTATTTATATGCATCCCATACATTTTTCTTCTTTTCCACTAGCCTCATTAGTTCATTTGATAGTCACCTTTAAAAAAGAAAAATCTCTTCCCTTTACCCTTGATGGTAGTTAGATCTTTAAGCAAATCCTACATCAATACACTGTAATCACTGCCACCTAGATATTCTTTTATCTTCAGATTTACTTAATGCATGAATTATCACCGCTGATAATCATATCAAGAGTATTACTCTCCCCCTGGTTGCCTCTGGAACATGCTACTGTAGAAAACAGTCATCCAATAAATCCACAAAAGTTTTGCTAGTGTCCAATGACCAATTCAAAAGTCAATATCTGGGAAGTTAGAATCCCCCATTATAAGACATTCTGATTTATTGGCCCACTCTATTTCTCTGTACTCATCAGAGATCATTTGGCCTATAACACCCTCCTACTCTCATTTTTGATTTTACAGTGCTTATATCACACCAAACTGTCTCAACATTGCACTGGCTGCCCATTTCAACTGGATGTTATGTTATGTGTTTCTTAACTAACAGCATAACCCCTCCTACCTTTTTATCCTGTCTGTCTTTTGTGTACAGTCTGCGGGGATGGCAGAGTGGTATCATCAGCTCTATCCTCCCCATACCGGATGGAAAAGGCCTAGGTTCGAATCCCGTCGATGATGCGAGGAACTTTAGTGAGCTTTTTTCATTCCGTGGCTGAGTTAGTCGGTCTCAGGCGTAGACAGCAAGGTCCCCCCCCAGAAACTGGTGGGAACCTTGTTATTTACGCTTTTTCGTACAGCAAAACAGGCAAATCGACCAGAAAACACACGCAATTTACAGTCATAATATATACACTGGTGTGCAAAACTTAAGGACCAACAGTATTTCTAAAGGTTACAACCGAAAAATCTTTACTTAAGGTACTCTTTACTGATGAGAGTAGATTCTGTCTCAGCAGCGATTCTGGACGTCAGATAATCTAGCTAGAGGTTGGCATACGGTATTACCCCCGAGTTCGTGATTATGGATGATATCGCCATACCCCATCGCGCTGCAGCTGTGATACGCTTTTGGAAAGTGAGGACATTGTTCGTATGGATTGGCTTTGCCCGTTCCACCGATCTAAATCCCATCGAACACATATGGGACGCTCTGAGAAGACGACTAGTAACTCGTCCACACCCACCAGAAAATGTTCACCAGCTGAAGATGGCGCTGACAGAGGAATGAACGATGTTACCGCAAGAACTTATCAACAACGTTGTTCTAAGTATGGACAGGCGGTGCAAAGCCTGCACCAACATTAGGGGTGACCATATCTCCTACTGAGGACCACCTCTTCCCTTTGTTCCATCTTTGGCAGTGTTCCATCCTTGATGCATCTGTATAATGGCAGCCAGTGCTATGTTGCCATTTTGGAATAAAGTCCCACTGTACCGTTTGGTTTCCGTTATTTTGTCAGTGTTGTTTCCTTCATCATTTCTGTACCTCACGAGATTCCTTTGGTATGCTTTTCCCATATCCAGGGCCACTCCTATGAGAAGCTACAGGTGAAAACCTGACTGGTCCTTAAATTTTGCACACCAGTGTATATGGGTATATGTAAGAGATTACGGTTGGCCCTAATACAATAATTTGAATTTGAATTTTGTCTTTGTGTACACTTCGCAGGTAGCACAGTGGTATCGCCACCGTCCTCCCCAAACCGGGTGGAAAAGGCCGGGGTTTGAATCCCGTCGATGAAGCGACGTACTTTTATGAGGTTTTTTTCACTCCGTGGCTGAGTTAGTCGGTCTCAGGCGATGATGATCAGCAGTGAGGAGAGGAGGTCTCTTTTGTCGCCTGCTGTGGAAATCTAAACGTCCGAGTGTGCGACGCATCGCAATTTGGGATACATTGCTCTTGCATTCCCCATATTGTCTTGTGATGTCAAATGTACTATAATGACCTGCTGTTGAGCCCGTACAATTCGCTGCACTCTTCACCTACCACAAACATCCACTTTGCAGATGTTTGTGGTGAGTAAAGTTCCTTTACAGTTCAGTTGGTGGGAGGTGGTTTGAACCTTTCCACATTTTACATTTTAATCACAGTGGGCCTTGCGCAACCGACCATACATGCCAATACCGATACGAAAGCACCTGACACGAGCTCCCACAATCTTGCCCTTTTATAACACCGTAATATCTTTCTACGTCCCACGACTGCTGCTTTATCACTTTTATTTGTACGACCAAATGCAAATTACCGCTGCTCTAGCGTAGGAAGCTATTCGGCTTTTTATACCGCGAACTATGCGTCATAGCCAATTTTATTATATTTTTATTTTTATTAATAAAAAGATACACAACAGGTAACCATTAACAGTGTATCTGAGAGCAGAACAATGAACAGAGTTTATAACAATAATAAGAAATCCAAGAGGAAGATAAACATTGATATAGATTCAAAAATTAAAATCATATGTACAAAAGAGGCATGCATTAAGTTAAGTTGCCGGTAAAACAAATAATAAATTAATTAATTAGAAAATAAAAAATAATAAAACAAAGAATAATAATAAACTACAATAATTAGATGAGAGCTAGTCACTTAGTTCAAGAGAATAGGCAAACTTGTGGATGGTGTTCATCAGCGATTGGGAGTTGTCAAAAAAAGTCAATGAGAGAGTCATTTGCTGATTCTGTTCAGTGGACTAAACTTCATAAAGTCAGTGGTAGCAGAGTCAAGGCGAAACATCGCAAGATCCCTGACTTGTCAGGGATCTTGCGATGTTTCGCAAGTTGATTTTACTAAGGATATCAAGTGCTTCATAAGTTCAAGTGATTACTTTGTCTAGAAGGGTGATGTAAGCAATAACTCTTCTAGTGCACAGATCCCTCAGATGAAAGTAATCACACAGCGATTCATTGTATACTGAATAATAAAATAGAGGATTACGGTACGTAACGGATAAATTTTTTTTGGACTGCTTCTATTTTGTTAATTAAAGTCTCCGCATGAGGATTCCAGATGGGTGAGCTGAATTCAAGGATTGGGAGATCTATAGTTTTATAAATGATGACAGCATATCTGTAGTTTTGTAGGTGTTCCGTTTGATAAACCACAGTGTTTTGAATACTTTGCTGGTGATTTTAAGGACATGGGCATCAAATTTAGCACTGCTAGAGAAGAGTGGTCCCAAGTCGTTAACTTAGTCACACCCTTCGATGATCACAGAGTTAACAGTGTATTCCGTATTTATTAGTTGTTGAGATCTGAAGGATGAGAAAGAGATTACTTTGCACTTCGAGGGGTTAGCAGACAAGCCATTCAGAGATAGCCACAGAGAGAATTTACTGAGGGCGTATTGAAGCTGTTGAGAATCGGTTATCTCCTTCACTTCTGATATCTACTCAGCAGTGAAGATCATCTGCATAGAAAGCAACTTGAACATTGGAGGTGCAGATGAAAGAAGGAAGATCGTTTATGAACACAATGAAAAGTAGAGGACCGAAGGGGGGGAGCCTTGAGGTACTCCACTTAGTGGTATAAAATGGTCCGAGTTCACTTGATTGATGATAAACGCAAAATGAACGATGCCTAATATAGCTCCGTAACCATGAGAGCAGAGGGTCACGGATACCATATAGCTTAAGTTTTTCCAGAAGTTGTTCGTGCGGGACTTTACCAAATGCCTTAGATACATCTGTGTAAATTGCATCAACTTGAAGGTGGTTATCAAGAACTTCAGAGGTGTATTGCCAGAAAGGAAGCAATTTGTGAGATTTCTGCATACTGCTGTGTTGAGGAGTTTAGCCAGGCTGTTTTGCAAGTTATGGGTCTGTAATTAGTTACATCAATTTTATCACTTTTTTTTGAAAATTGGAACTCCATTGTGCTATCTATGGGGACTAAATCCATAGATAGCACAATAACATTTCTTATTCAGGTATAGTGTATGATAAAGTGGTGACGTTTTTTTTTTTTTTTATTCGTGAATGTATCTGCACGCATCTATCTTTAACATAACTCAAGATATTCAGATATTTTACCCTGTCCGACAAGTATTTTTAGCAAATTGCTCAGAATGTCTTCCAGAAAGCTTCAACACCATAAGTCGTCTTTAATCTTCCAAATCATAAGTCGGTACGAGACTGGATGACGTTCAGTTTTCTATTTCCTACGTTCTTTTGTAAGATTCCTTTACCTCCTGACAATATCAAATTTGGGAATTTGATAAAGTCTTGAAAGAATTCTGTAGCTTTTATTGTATTTATCGAGAAGCATTATTAGTTATTTTACAATTTTATTAACTAAAAGTGCCGTGATTTTCTAATTTTTATAACTATGTATGTAAGATATAACAAATAACTCTTGTTATTCTCAGATTTCTAACCAAATTTATTAATCACTACCGACTATTTCACATATCAGCTGAAGTTCGGTTCAAATATTCAGGGTTATCGGATCCTCGAGCGAGAGTGGGGTGGTTTTAACCTCCCGGAAACTTCCATCTTTCATCAAGTAAAGCAATCAAACCAATCATTCAGTTCATGCGATTTACTGCAAGTAATGATGAGCATATCTAAGAGGTCATAATCGAAATAATTGATTATTGCATTTCCATAATTAAATATATGGACTTTGGATAATGGGATTGGAATATATTATTATCGATCGAAAATCCAGCTGATGCAGGCTGGGAAAAACACACACACACATACACACAGAGAGAGGGAGAGAGAGAGAGATTCAGTGCTAAAGAAGGAAATGTTGAGTATTTAATATCTTATATAGCGGCTACATCACTTGATGCTGAAAACATAGGTATGAAAGAAGCCAGAGTGCTGAATATACTTAGAGATACACTAACAGCAAACAGCTTTAACATAACCTAACCTATACGTTCTCTTAAATATCAATTATCCTGATAAACTGCTTAGGCTTGTAAAGAAGTAATTGTCATGATGTTTTCAACTCACCACCTTGAAGACATCGTTTCCAAAGTGATGCAGCAACACCATTACTACATCACCATCTAATTGCTTAAGCAATCAAGAATTGTCTGATCTGAAACCAACTTCACATCAGACAATTCATATTTTTAAGCATATAAGATACGCCCAAACATTTTGTCAGTATTATACATGCAAAACAATAAAAGTTCATGTTTACTGGAAAAAAAAACATAGCGCTTACACCTAAAAATCTGTTAAGCTTGTAAAGAAAACATCATTAGTGCGTCTTCAAGGGACGAAAATGCCCTGTAAGAGTTTCCATAATCATTGATAAGATGTTATTTTTCCTAAATAGAAAAAGCAAGGTCGTATTCAGCAAACCCAAGAAGACCAAGAAGATATCCAGTAAATAATTCAACTAAAAGTACAGAGCTGAAAAGCGTGTGGCCATTTTAAATTAGGGAACACCCTAACTTAAACAAATTAAATGCTGTTATAGAAAGGCAGGATGCTGTTCTGTTCCTATAAACCTAATCATCTATATCTCAAAACAAAATATGAATAAAATGATAAAAACTTAAATAAGAAAAAACAAAGGAAAGACAAAAGCAACGCCCACCCTCGGATCGGCGAACGCACGGCTTCTCGCCCAAATCACTAAACAACTAGCGCTACTTAAATAATAATAAATTCGACAGAACAAAACAGGGAGCTCACAAGATCTACCTCTTTAAAGAGACAATTAAACGCTTGTGAACTCTGTTATATGAATTATGTTTTAATTTTTCTATCATTTGGTTTATATTAGTAAGCTAATTAAATTTAGTTATTCCTTCATTTAGTCGCCTCCGTAGTCAGGTGGGAAGGAGCGGCAGTGCGTAGCACGCGCTTCTTGATTCAGACCGGGGTTCGAGCCCGTCACCACCAGATGCGGAATTGATAATGCTCCTAAAAAAAAACCAAATAACAATTTCTTCATTTATATTAGTTTATGATTTAATTTCAATTTTTAGTTGCATATTTGCACGTTGTCTCGATTGTAGGAGTCGACACCTATATTTTCATTTTGTTGGTTACGTTTTCTTATTTATTCTGAATGGGACAGGCCATAACGTATTTTGTGTTTAGCTGGTTCGTTATTTCTCTGTGAATCGAATCCATTGATATTCGATTGTGTTGTTGTTACCACCAGCAACTTAGACATATGGCACCGTATATAATATGTCTAAAAATTGTGTCCTGTGGTCGATTTGCGAGACCGACTAACTCAGGGAGGTTGTGAAAAAGCCTCGCGTCATTGAAGGGATTCGAACTTTGGTCTTTTCCACCCGGTGTGAGCAAGGATAATGATTATACCACGTGTGCTACCCACGAGGGCTTTCGGCTGTGATACCGATCAATGACTGAAATACAACCCTTTTTGGAGTTCGGTGGGGGGGGGGGGGTGTTTCGACAAACTTTAAAGCTGTCTATTGAAATTAGACAAGGGATAAAGGCGTTCACTCGAAACATGCAAGGCCTCCTATACCAGAAACAAATGCCATCTCTCTGAACTGCTTCTGGATATTATTAAATATTTCTCTTAAACACTGAATTAACCAACAGAGTTTCTATAGTAAGTGCTTATACATTAGTCCAGTCTCGGTTGAAAAGATCCTAGAAATGATTACTGCCTTCAATTTTATTTCTTCGATCCCTCGAGGGGAAAAATTCCTTTGAATACTAGAGGATACATAAATGGTTGAGAAAAATACTCAATCAAATTCACAAATTTGCTGCAAATTTGTCAATTTGATTGAAATTTGATTTTAAAAATTTGTTTTTCACAAATTATGAATTTAATTGCTACAATTAAATATTCATAATTGAAACTTAGAAACTTAGTTTCAATCATCGATCGTTATCACCGCGAATGCCATCATGGATAGCACAGTTGCTATAAAAATTATCGTCCTTTCTACCTCAGGTGGAAAAGATCTAGTACGAATCCCGTCAATGACGGGAAAGAAGAACATATTTTTTTTATTTATTAAAGAAGGTGATCCCAGCCAGCTTTCCTGGCAATCCCACCATCTGTTGCAATACTGTACAGGTAATTTCTAGCATAACATATACTACCACTAGTTGGTTATCATTCCTGGCACATGGACATGGCCAGGGATTGTCTGCCAATCCCTGGCCATGTCCATGATCATATACAGCATCAATCATCTGCCAGCTTACTGATAGCATCATACTCAGCATCAATACCCCATCAGTTTGGAGGGCATGTCAGTTCATATTTCAATGAAACAGCTATTTCGCAATAAAGCTGACCATGAGTCTGCTGGTCTTGATTAGTGGATAAGTATTTCTCAGGAGGAAACATTTAATTGTTTCACCTCACCGCAGAAAGTCGCCTTTGTATTCACTACATAAAATCCGGATAAATGAAGGACTTTGTAACCACGATAACGTATATGCAGCTGATGTACCCGTCACATAGCAATTTTGAAGCCTTAATCAAGGTTAGCAGCACTCAGGAAATGGAAGGCAGTCCATATACAAATCCATGAAGTAATGGAGCGAACAGGGGAGATGTAGTATCCTTTCATTAACTACTCAGGAATATGCAGCTCATTAGCAGACCAGTCCGAACCAACATCTTGAAGAAGCAAACAAACGATTCGCTATTCAACCGTCGCCATTACAAGCGGAGTGAAAGAAGGACATTTTATTTATTTATTTAATTAGTTGATTCCAGACAACCCCACCAAACTATAGTACAGTTTAATACACAGATATTATGATACAATTTATAATGTCATACAAAATGCAAAGTAGTAAAGTACAATCTCTTACAAAATGAACATCCTGGATTAATAATATTCAAAATTTCGAATATCATATAAAATGCAGAAAGCGATGAGTACGCTGTTCCAGAGCAAGCTCCCACCAGTTACAGAACGAAGTTATCTCTCATCCTACGCTTGCTCTGTTACCTTTCGTTCTATTTTCATTTCGGTTCCAATTATATATTTCATCCGTTATGTTGCTCATTTTCTAATAAAACCCTTCTTATTTTAAAAATCTGTGTAGCAAATTCTTTAAGGGGAAAAGAAGGTCAGACATTGCAAATCCTGAAGTTAAAAGAAGTAAACAGAATAAAATCTAAACTAACAATAATGAAAATATAAAAATGTGAACATAAGCAACCTACGGAAAGTGAGAATGATGAAGACGCATGGCCGTGTATTCAGATTCACGCAGAGAGAGAGAGAGAGAGAGAGAGAGAGAGAGAGAGAGAGAGAGAGAGAGAGAGAGAATGAAGAAAACATTGTTTTTTTTTTCCTTGTTCTGCATCTTGATAATAATTTTCATTACAAAGAATCAGTATTATTTGATTGTTTTTTGAAGGAATGCATCGACTGTTTTGATGGCGGTGGGCCAGTTCTCATAGACTATTTAAATTGAATAATTATGTCTGTGCCCTCCGTGGAAACTTGGTGGGTAGTTACATTAGCGGAGGTGGGGGAAACCCCTGGTGCCGTTAGACACGAACACACTATACACTATAGCGCCTATCGCTTGTTTGGGGATGTCTCGGTTCGATTTGAGTCTGCAATGGAGAATTTATTTAGGCTTCATCAATCGGGGCTGTAGTTAGCCGATTTCGGTTGATGGGGGGATACTTTTTTTTTCCATAAGTTATTCCAAGTTTTTCTGCCGTGAACACTCACGTTGTATAGATAAAAACACGCAGCTCGTATTAGGATTGGTAACCCAATTCGGGGGGGGGGGGGAGCATAAATGACTATGAATGGAAAGGAAGCCGAATCGCTTTTCTACCCACAGCTGTGGTTGTGTGGCAATCATGCTATTAATTACTTGGAAGAGGGAGGATCTACGTGATTGTTTATTATTATGTTAATAAATTGATAGACATTACACTATTATATCACGTTGCAGATTAAGTAATTTATTATTGAAATGATACAGTTTTAAGAGGATTGAACTACCTCAATGGTTCAATTCCTTTCAGTTCAGTTCCTCCTCAACCAGACAAGACTCCCCTCCCGGATCACGTTAAGAGGCTTGAAGACGGGAAACAGTGAGTTCCTCAAACGTAGCCATAAATAGTTTAAGTGTTTGAGGTAGTTTGAACATTGAGGTAGTTCAATTCCTTTAAAATTGTATCATTTCGATAATAAATTACTTAATGTACCACGCGATATAATAGTGTAGTGGCTATCAATTCATTAACATAATCATGTTATTGTCTGTACGAGTGTGTACACGAAGAGGTTTGCATGTTGCGTGGATTGAAAAATCCGGAATAACTCATGGGAAAAAGAATGCTATTTGAACTCAGACTTCTCTAAACGAATGATAAATGGTGAACCTCACTATATTAACAAGGAGGACTTGATATTATCTGGGAAACCAGTAAGTCCTTGCATCCACGTCGTATGAATACAGCTTCTGGTTAAAAGAAATTTCATATATTATTTGAAACACGCTAATCACAACCAGCCATTCCCACCTTTCATAACCATTGAGACTTATTGCCTGTGAAAGCTGGGAAGAAAAGTACCACAAAGTCTTTATGGTAGTTTTCTTCCAGCATGTTTGGAATTTGATACCGATTAAGAACAAATGAAAACTGTTACAATAAAGAAATTTCTTCAATTTACAATAAAAGCAATTAAAAATAAGCAGAAATGTACACATTTTCCAAAAATAACCGAAAGGAAAGCTCTTCAATATTTAAATATTCCTTAGTTTAACTGAAAGAATCAACCGAATAATACTTCCTTTTCAGTGACCTACACGATATACAAATGGAATTACTAACATCGGGAGACCAAGTCTGTTAGAATACCGTGGCTCTGCTGTGCTGTGTTGACTGTTTCAGGAGAGTACACTCTTTAAAAGGACAAATAGTGCTATATTCAGGGGATAATTTGATAAGCGCTAAACTTTCCTGTACTAATCTACTAGTAATTTATAATGCAATAGCCAAAGATTAAGAACTTTTGACAACGAAGGATAAAACTAAACAAGTTCGGTAAACGTACTTGAATAAATATAAAAGAATTTTCAAGGCTATGAGATTCCCGATCAATGGGAAACCTAGAAGGCTAATATTTTTAATCTGGACTTCTCTTGGAAACTGCGGAAATTTCTACTTTACTTGAATTCATATAGAGGGTATTTCAAAAATGATGGTCAATAATTTAAAGGTGAACTGTACAGACTATAATATGCAAAAAAAAAAAACCTAGTAAACATGAAGAAATCTTTATTGTACAGTAAAGATACAATAATGTGCCCGCCACAGCCAGGGGCTTGACAATGTTATAGGGTAATATAAAATATGTACAGTATAACAAAAAGATAACATAACAACTTAAAAAAAGATAACTTAAAAACGTAGCATTAACCATTCAATAGATATGAGTATATACATAGTTGTGAGGCAGACAGTACACCCAGGTATGTACACGTTGATATGTACAAAGCACATATTTCAGAATATTCATAGAAGTCAGAATATTTCACAGGCGTGCATTAAGTTGCTGTATACAGTTTCTCATTTTCTTGTGAAACAGTTCGTTGATGTGCCTGCGACGTGCCGTTCTGCGCCTCATACACATCTCCATATCTGGGTGAAGATGACAAGTAAAAATATTGAACATACAGGATCGGGTTTGAAGCAAGATAAAGTCACCCGCCTTTAGCCCTTAAGCAGATGAGTAGGTTCGAAAAGTCGGAGACAGTTGCTCGACTGCTTTCTGAGAAAGACAGAGGAGCAAGTGGTGCTGTCACCGGTACGGCTACCAGAAGGAAAGGCAAGACCACCCAGCCCATCGAACTGGAAGTACTTACTGCAGAATTTGGCTAGTGACCATTCAGCAAATAAGATAAAGCCAACGCATGACGTGGAGCATTGAATGAATGTGTTCATAATTCGAGCATACTACGAAATAACAAAGCTAGAGACCAAAATGACAATGTACAGGCTAAAACTACACACCGAGTGGTTATAACGGCTTGCGATTGTTCAAGTCACCAAAGAGCGAAAAGTGGACCAGACAAAGATCGTCATGTAGAATCCGATAGCTCTTGCAACCTTTGAAAAAATCAAGCAGGATGTGAGCGACCGACTACAAAGAACAAAAAATATGGACAAAACCAAACCAGAACTAGAGGAGAAACTGCAAATACAAGAAGCACAACCAGGTGCAGCCGAAGTAGAAATAGACCAGGTCGCTATATCCAGAACATCAAAACAAGGGTGGAAGAAGGTCCTTTCAGAATTCTAGGGAATGTACGCCATAAACACCCACACCATAAAGAAGCAGAGATCCCCCAAGAGAATCCTGTGGTAAGTCACAGACCACCTCAATTGTGGAATAATACCTGATTACCTCAACAATGAAGTAACACTATGTACCATCCACACAGCCATTTACTGTGCCAAAGTAGCAGACACCAGTATGGACAGAAGAGAAAACAGAGGCTAACAGAAAAAAAAATTGGGGTAGGTTGTGTACGGGGACACAACCGCAATCGTTTAAGGCGTGAATCCGTCTTTGTGTTATTAGAAGAAGAGTAAGATGTAAATGAATAAAGTCTTGGTGGTTATAAGGGAAGTATAATTTTATTTATCAAAGGCCGATGATAGGAAAAGTAAGATACATATGGCATAGTATTTACATCGATGTTTCTTACAAAGGTTAAAGCTATACAAGTGTTGCCCAGAGTAGTGGGCGATGTAGAAATGTACTTCAAGTTGAACTTTTGAATTTTTCTTTCCAATGATATACGTTTCTTACATTTCTGTTCATATTTTCTTTGCAATTTTTTCGACATTATGAATATTTTCTTCAACTCAGCACACTTATCGGCTTATAACATTACAAATTTTATTCTATCGGTTGTTATTGCTAAATAATATTATAGATCCTGTTATTCTCTACAAATCGACACCAATTTCAACGTCCCATCTCCTCGCAATCCAAAGTTACACTGCCCAAACGCCGCCATTTTCAGTGTTCATGCGCAAGCGCTACCCCTCTCCCCTGCACCCCCCACTACCCACCATTTTAGATACGGACATAAACCCTTTATCCAACAAAATTTAAATAATTAGATTATCATTTATAGTTTACGAGATATAAGCGCGACAAATCTTGCCATTTTTTTGGTCGCTAGAATTTTCGTAGAGACCCACTTATACCGGACCGAATTTAAAGACGTATTCACGTCAAAAAAAGAGGAAAAGACAAAGGTAAAATAGGCTACACCAGAAGAAAGAAGAGTTCAGAGTGAGCATTGGTCAACGGACCCAGCAGCAACTGGGTAACTGAAGTAAAAAGCTGACTGTAAAAGTAACCACCATCCTCAAGAAAGAAAACATCTACAGCAAACACGAGACCTATAATCAGAAGATTGCAGAATACGTGGGCACTCTCAAGCAGCATCAACTTGCACTCAGCAAGAGACTTTGCTCATAGAAGGAGATTTTCCAGCTACCAGAGGAAAACACACAATCGAATACTTGATGAAAAACATAGAGCCTTCCATAGAAACATCCGAGAAGAGGAAGAGGTATATAACGTACCCCACCCACACAAGAAGGTGATCAAGGAGTTTTCGGGCAATCTATAGAGCAGCGAAGTTAACCATAACGGCCGTGCCGCAGGATAGAGGTAGGACGGAAGAAAACCAAGGACATACAAGGGATGACAGAATGGGTAATTAAGGAGTAACAAGTAATCATTCACTAAGGAAGTACCACAAGTGGCGAATCCAAGGAATAGATAACATCCACAATTACTAGTACAAGAAGTTTAGCTGCATATACAGACACATGGCAGAACAGTTCATCCGGATAATAAGGTATGTCTGACTGGGTAGCACAGTGGTATCGTCACCGTCCTCCCCACATCGGGTGGAAAAGGCACGGGTTCAATCCCTTCGATGACGCGAGGAACTTTAATGGACTTTTTTTCACTCCTTGGCTGAGTTAGTCGGTCTCAAAATCTTGCTCAAGATAGCAAGAGTTTCCCCAGTAACTGGGTTTTTCGTCCAGAAAAATAGAAAAATCGACCATAGAACACACACAATTTACAGACATACGATACACAGCACGGCATATGAATTTAAATTTGCGAGAGGCGTAATATAATAGTTTTTTTTTTTTTTTTTTTTGATGATAAGGTATCTTGACACAATTCCGGAGTTTCTGACTCAAGCAATAACCTATCTGAAGGCTAAAGACAAAGACACCAAAAGCTCGCGAAGTACAGACTTCCAACTGTCTCCCAACAATATACAAGATGTACTAACTACATATCCAAGAAGATATCAGACCAGTTAGAGAGCCAGAACATCAATATCCGAGTAGCAGAATGGATGTAAGCAGATGAGCAATTGACCACTGACACAGGGCCGTTATAAAGCAAGAAATGGCAATTGAAGTTTGACATTGATAAATGCATATGGGTAGCAGTAACTGCAGAGTAACCCACCAACTGTGAGGTACTACACTTAAGGTAGTGGAAAATGAAAAGACTTGGGTGTAATTGTGCAGTCAGATATGAATTTCTCTGAGCAATGCTGACAGGCTGCCAGGACAGCTCATGGGGTTTTGTCAATGATATACAAAAATTTCGCTGGCAGGAATAATGAGGAGATTATCCCAATGTATAAGGAAATGGTCTGGTTGCATCTTGAGTACTGCATACAAGTCTGGAGGTATCATTTAGGAAGGATGTAGAGCTGCTGGAATGAGTACGGAGAAGGGTAGTGAGATTGGTGAGCGGAACAAAGGATGCTCTTAACAAGAATGGCTTCAGTTCAGCAAATTGCAGCGTCTGGAGACCAGGCACCTGCGAGGTGATCTAAATGAGGTATTTAAGACTTTGAATGGATTGAGCAAGCCCAATGTTGAAGGGATTCTTCCTGTTGCTCAGATCACACACGTGAGGGGTACAAGGGTCTTTCCTCAAAATGAGAAAGGACGGTTGCAGAATAGATTTCCTTTTGCCAACAGGGTGTTGATTGTTGAAACACACTTCCATCTGTTGCTGTGGAAGTTGATAGTTTAAATAAATTCAAGGAAGAAACAGACAAACTATTGGAGGGAATAAATAAGTGAAATGGGAGGTGTCGTGTTTTTTTGTTTTTTTTTTCAGAAAAATAGCCAAAATAGAAAAATAGTCAAAAAAAAAAAAAAAAAAAAAAAAAAAAAAGCTTTCTTGCATCATTTGCCCGCTGCTTATGTTAATGGTAATAAGAACTGCGCCTCCGTAGATAGGTGGGCAGGAGCAGCAGTGCGTAGCACACGTTTCTTAATTAGACCGGGGTTCGAGCCCGTGCCACCAAATATGGAGGATGCAGAAAGGTCAGGGAATGACCACCGCATAACCCCGGAGCAATATGGCTTTTGTTGCTAATGTTCCTAAAAACCAAACAACAACAGCTAATAAGAACCTAGCAGTAATAAGCCTCCCTGAGAACGCCTACATTTTACTAGAAAGTCGCGATTTTAAGCACCTGTAGGAGCTCAGAAAGTTACTCGATAAACAGTAGTATCTTTCTATACATTAAAATAATTTTCCTCCTAGTGATATTTATTCAGCCAATGGGAGAAGAGAGATGCGGTTACGTGGATACGTAACAGTAGCTTCTTTTACTGTGGTAAAACAAGCTTCTGTTTAAGCGTGGTCACGCGCAATGTTAATCTAACCTGACCACGCGGTATCATGCTTGGTTTTCATATGTAACGTATTTATGTCTTCATAGTAGAGAAATATTTATGTATTCACAGCAGACAGAGTCTTCTAGATGAACAGAAAACTCACTACGCTATCATTATGGGGGACTTCAGTGCTAAGGTTGGAAAGAGACAAAACAGCGCAGAAAGGGGAATTATAGGAAATTTTGGAATTGGTGAAAGCAATGAAAGAGGTGAAAGACTTGTGGAATTCGCAGAATCTCGAGGATTATCAATAATGAACGCTTTTTCCAAGAAAAGGGTGAACAGAAAGTGGACATGGAAGAGCCCAAATGGATTAACAACTAATCGTGAATGTTGTTATTGTTACTGAACAAGGTAAATGTTGGAAGTGATCACAGAATGGTAAGATGCACACTTGATATAGATGTAAGAAAAGAAAGTAAAAAACTGACTCAAGTAAATAACACAAAGGTCTTTGAGATAACAGAAGAGGAAAAAAAGCAGTATGTACTGGAACTTAAGAACAAGTTTGAGCTTCTGCAGACTGTTCAGGACCAAGATATCGATGAGGAATATTACAACTTTCTGAAAGTGATAAAGCCCAAGAAACCTATAGGTAAAAAGAAATCAAAAGAATTAAAAATCAGTCAAGAAACACTTGTCATGATGAACCGAAGAAGACAAATGAAGACAAGAAGAACACTGACAGGGAGAAAATTGAGTATACTGAGTTATGCAAAGCCATTAGAAAGAGACTCAGAGAGGACATAAGAAAATTTAACACAAGAAAAGTAGAACAAGCATTAAGGGAAAACAAAGGATTTAAATCAGCAGCCATGAGCAGTAATACAGAAAGACAAATGATACTGAAACTGAAGAATAGCAATGGTGTACTTATGAATAGCAGAGAAGGCATAATTCAAATAGCAGAAGACTACTATAAAGAGTTACACAAGGAGCGAGGGAATGATGCCAGAAGGGGGGAAGATGGATCCCAAATTAGTAACATATACAACATACCTGCTATCCTTCCTGATGAGGTAGAACATGCATTGAAGAAAATGAAGAATCAGAAAGCTCCGGGGGAAGATGAAGTTACTGTAGATTTGTTAAAATTGGGAGGAAGAGACATGGCACAAAAACTGGCAAGACTCTTCACAAAATTCACTAGAAAAGGTGCGATGCCTAAGGAATGGAATAATGCAATCATAGTTTTGCTGCATAAGAAAGGAGATAAATCAGAAATTGGAAATTATAGACCAATTAGCGTGTTATCCCACATCAAGTTGTTCACAAGGGTCATTACTAACAGATTAGAAAGAATACTTGATGAGAATCAACCGAAAGAGCAAGCTGGCTTTAGGACAGGATTCTCAACTATGGATCACCTTCACGTAATATCACAGCTAATGGAGCAAGCAAATGAATGTAAAACACCATTATGCCTGGCATTTGTGGATTATGAAAAGGCATTTGACTCCATACAACATAAGGCAATGTTTCGGGCACTGGAAAGACAAGGCAGAGATACCCCATATATTATGATTTTAAAGAAAATATATGAGAATGCTACCCCCTTTATTAGACTAGACAAAGACAGTAATAAATTTAAAATTGAGAAAGGAGTTCGACAAGGAGACACAATATCTCCGAAATTATTTACTGCTGCCCTGGAGGAAGGTTTCAGAAGATTAGACTGGTCGCAGAAAGGAGTCAAGGTGAATGGAGAGTACCAAAACCATTTACGATTTGCAGATGACATTGTGGTCATAAGCCACGATCCCAAAGAATTAGAGGAAAATCTTAATCAGTTATGCACAGTTAGTAAGGATTTTGGACTAAAGATGAATATGGCTAAAACAAAAGTAATGATGAACAAGTATGCCACAGAAAGGGACATAATGATTGAAGGAGCAGTAATTGAAAAGGTGGAGTCGTATACTTATCTGGGACAAGTTAATAATAATAAATGGCTGGAAGTCAAGAGAAGAATAAATTTTGGATGGATAGCATTCAGGAAATATAGTCACATACTGAGGAGTAATGTCCCAGTTTGTCTGAAACGTAAAATAATGAACCAATGTATACTCCCCACCATGACTTATGGAAGTGAAACTTGGGCACTCACCAAAAGAATGGAAGAGAAGCTGAGAACTACACAGCGAAGAATGAACGAATTATATTGGGAATCAGACTGTTAGATAAGAAGATAAACACATGGATTAGGCAGCAAACTCAAGTAAAGGACATTCTTATCAAAACTAAAGAACTAAAATGGTCTTTGGCAGGACACATAGCTCGAAGACATGACGACAGATGGACTAAGAAAATAACAGAATGGTACCCAAGAGGAGCTAAGAGAAAACCTGGAAGACAACAACGGAGATGGACAGATGAAATTCATGAGTTTGTGGGTAGTAAATGGATGGGCATTGCACAAAACAGAAGGAACTGGAAAGTTGCTGGAGAGGCCTTCATCCTGCAGTGAATTGAAAATGGCTGATGATGATGAGTAGAGAAAGAGACACGCAGTGTCGAAAGCTTCTGTAAGTATTTCATTTTAATTTATCAAAAGAAGGGAGCGCAGCGAGTAGGGGGACAAAGCCCCCTAGTTAATATTAATAAATAGTAGTTTTTCCGTAGTTTTTTAATATTAACACTCGATAAATAGTAATAATAATAATAATACAATACAATAGAATTTATTCATCAAATAAAACAGTTTTCCAAGCAAATTTGTTATTAAACAAAAAATTTGAAGAATATTGAAAAATGTGAAAACTTTTAAAAATTTGAAGAAGCATAAGAATTACCAATATGAGGATCACTTAAGTAATAATAATAATTACCGAACACAACCAACCATCCCGTAATAAAGGAAAGGGACCTATTTGCTATCAGGGAGATGTACCCCCCCCCCCCAAAAAAAAAAAGAATAGTCGCTCAGAGCATAGACAGTAATTGAAGGTATAAGAGGAAAAACACCTCCTATCACAGTGTGATTATGTGGATAAAAAGAGAGCATTTTTATATTGGGGGTTGAAAAGGCGAGGGGAAAGTGGGTGAGCTGTCCTGAGCGAGGACATCGTAAAAAGCTGGAACTGGGGGGGGGGGTTGGCCTGGAACTGGAATTGGGGCCACTTCTTGCCTTTCCTGTCTGCTATTCCCCAAAACCCTTGGTTAACGCTAAAAGCAATCTGTACAACTTGGATTTATCTGAATAGAGGCAGCAGAAATGATTAAATCACTTTTGACACTCGATAATAATGACAAATTAACAGATCATAAAATCCACCACTTGTTCTTTGTCGGCTGTCGAGTGTGACAAAGTTCTCAGGTAGTGAGCTTAGACGAAACTTATATAACCTCAGTCAGGAACCATCCTGTGTGGAGTACGCAGCGGTTGCAGTGTCAAAGGCGGAGCCTGAGTCTATCCAAGGGCTCCTCTTTTCTGTCGTTTTCCCCAACACTAATTCTTGCACCCAGGCCCAAGAACTCGAAGAATGGCACTCACCTCAGGGACCGAAAAAAGATGGGCTTAAGAGGCTGAGGATCACATAAGCAACTATCGGAGATGTGTCCTTAATATTTTAAGGCGTCGAAAGCCAAATGTCAAACTTTGAAATGTCGAAAGCGTGATGTTTTCAACATTTGTCAAATGCGAAATTGACATAGTGAATGGGCACACTCGGTCACTAGATACTAAATAGATTTTTCTGCTCTGTGAAGCCCTCGTTCTTTTTGTCTGCTCGAAAAAATTAACAGAACACGTAGGAAACGTAGTATAACTAATGGGCTTGCGATAAGTGGGACAAAATTTGGCATGGTGATCTACCATAGAATAACGACTAAATGAAGAGACAGACAGAAATTTCGGACAGGTATGAGGGACGTTTATGGGGGTTTGTATAAGGAATTGCCAAAAATTCCGCATTACAGAAGTCTATACAAAATGCTCTAAAATATTGTCACGTGACAACATTACGGCGTATGATCCCCTTCAACGGCTAAACAGGCTTGACAGCGCGAATTATGCTCGATTTAAGGGTGCTATAAGATTCTGTGGCAACAAATCCCATTCTTCCACTAGCGTAGACCTTAGCTCACCAAGTAACCGAGGAGTTGACTGTCGGCGTGCAACGCAGCGCCCAAGGGTGTCCCATACATGTTCGATCTCATTTACGTCTGGTGATCATGCTGGCCACGGCAATCGTTTGACAGCTTCAGTTTCAAGACATTCTCCACCACTAGCAGTGGAATTGTTGTACATGAAAGGAAATCTGGGCCGACCGCACCCCTAAAAATTCGCACATAGGGTTCGAGGATCTGTTCTCGGAACCGCTCCACAGTTAAGTTACCCCATATCAAAAAAATTATCAAGGATGCAGCCATTGATCACTATTCCTCCCTACACGAGAACATGTCCCCAACGTTAGTGTCTCTTTCTCTGATGTTGAACGATGGTACCACATTATCGGTTGTCTCCGCATTAAATAACGTCTAGCATCTGTTCGTAGGCTAAAAAGGAACAGAACTGCATCCCAGTTGTCAGGGCTCCAAGTCAGAAGTTTATGGCACCAGTTTCGACGAGCTCTGCGGTGGTTTAGGGTTAATGGGATTTTTGTACTTTGTTGCGGCCTCCAGGATTTCCCCTATACGCCGGGGTTAATAGGATTTAAGGTATTCTTGTTTTTTGAGACGGTCTCCAGGGTTCCCCCCATGTACCGCAGTAGCGTCTTAAAAGAATATTTGCCAAAGCCGGCAAGTGTGAATAAGTGTTGGTGTGTAAAGTGTGTATGTTGAACGTTGAGTGCCGGCGCCTGGCAACTTCGCAGCCAGAGGGCAGTGAACACCTGGTACGTTGCCCCTTGATCCCCGTCCTTATGCCACGTGGAGGCGTGCTGGGGACCACAAACAGGTAAAGACTCTTAGTGGGATAACAAGAAAAGTTGTTGTCCCAATAAATAATGAAAAGGAAGGAACATAGCGTGAGAAGTAGGGGTAACGCTATGGATAGGAAAGAAAAGGAAATCAAGGGGATGAAAGAAATAGGCATCCCCAGAAGAGGAAGTCAGCAAGAGATTAAAGAATAAAAGATGTACTAGTGAACAAAGCTTACAGAGTTCGGTAAGGACACACAGCCAATTAAAAGTAAAACTAATATACACATTATTTACAAAGCCAAATAATTTAACAGTTCTCTCGACTTGAGAAGAATAGACAAATCACTATTTACACCAATAAATAAATACCAAATTTGGTTATCAAAACTACAATCACTTTTGGAGATTAATTTAATTTAATCCTTGTAGGAAGGGTGTTTTCATTCTTGCACTTAAGCGAAGAAATCAGAACACTCATAATAAGACAGTAAAGAATCTAACGTTCTACAACGAAGCAATAACCATGAAATCAGCTTTAGCATGTAAACTGCATCCATTTTAGAGGATACACTTTCATTAACCCTATCAAGTAGGTTAACCAACACACACGTAAAAGAGAACATAAACATACAGCATGTATTCTTTCCATGCTTAAATCGTCAAGTTTCGCATACTGCCCAACAAAACAGCAAAAAAACACAAATCAAACCTTATCCCAAGTTTGGTCCTTACAATCAGCTAAAGACCAAAACAGAAAAAAGCATCTCACACTAAGCTAGATACAAAGACCTAAGGATCTTGTCTCATCCACAACTGCCATATTTACAGCTTGGACAAACCAGTCATGAGTTCCCACAATACTTCTGTGAGCCAAAGTCGCATACATGGAAGAGAAATCCAATCATGTACAAACCAAGTCTCATATAGAGTAACTAAGTATCATAAGTGCAATCCAAATTGGGATTAATGGGATACAAACCACGGGCTTCGTTGCATAGAGTCCACTGGAACTGAGCCTCTTGACAGAGTCCAGTTGAAAATATTTTGACCTGTGGCCGCAGCAACCTCAAGAGCCAGTTGATTATCGTAAAGTTCCGTCTTGCTGTTAGAGCCAGACAGCACTCTGTTCTGGTTGATGTAGCCCTCAGGCAACCTTGGCCAGCTCTTCTTGTAACGGTTCCCGTCTCCAGAAACTGCTCTCATAGTGCCGAGACGACAATGCGTGACACATTAAGCCAACGTGCCACCTCCGCCTGCGATTGCCAGTCATTCAAAGGCCCGCCATCTTAATGGAATCATCTAAATCAGTGCTTCTCAAACTACCTGTGGTGAAGAACCAGTTTCTTTTATATCCAATCCGTCATGGACCGGTACTTTTGTAAAATACAAATCGTCGCTGACCGGTAACGGAGGAACCGTCACGTACCAGAAATCCACGACGAATTGTAAATTCGTCGTGGACCGGCAATAAACAATTCGCGTACCGACAACGGTCCACGGACTACTACACTTTAATGTAGCACTGAACTACTCGTATACGACGATGGCTATCCAACTGAGCAAGCCAAAAAAAAAAAAACAGAAAAGAAATGATGTGGTCGCAATCCGTGTTTTTATAGGCATGAATAATTTGCATAATGTGCGGTGCTGTAAGGTGGTAGATCCCCGTATTGCATACTCAGAATTTGCATGCAAGGATGCCTATTATAGCAAATATTCGCCTTGCGAGAATGTTCACAATAAAATATTCATGAGAAACATTTTGTTGCGTTAATTTTTTCGAACAGTGTATGTAATTTTAATGTGATATTAGACAGTTAGTCTGAACTATTTATTATTATCATTATTTTTATCTTACAGAACGAGATTTACAGTATATGAAATACTCCAATCAATTACACATCCAGGAAGTCCTGGGGGTGGGGGCGGATCTTCAGCGTGCTGTCTTTTCCAAATAGGTAGGACACAGAATGTCTAAAATTTTAAGGTGAAACAATTTCCTTGGTGTGGCTTTTGTGGAAGGGGGGAGGGAACGCTGAAGAAGGGTAAACTCATTGTCCTGAGACCTTCGCAGTGTTTTCTTTTCCGGGAGGAGCCGCATTCAAGCATATTATTTTATCAAGATTTTCTTCCCTCGACGTTAATACATCCCATTATATATATATATATATTTTTTTTTTTTTTTTTTTTTTTACACTGCGTTGCTAGTTATTCGGCCACAGGAGAGCGTAACTCGGCCGAATAACTCAGTCACGGGAAATGCACAGACTTTCATTCAAAAAAGGCAAACCGACCAGAGAACACACGCAATATACAGACAGCATTTCAGTACCAGCCTTAAGATTAAAAACGGGACAAAGTATTTCAGAAAAATAGGATGAAATACCCAAAGATCTAGGGAAATAAATGACAAAAATATGGAAAGGTACAAAGAAATACAGTACGTAATGCGTTTAAGCCAAATGAATGCGAGAAAAAAAAAGAACAAACTAGCAGATAGATATATTATAATGGTTAATCAACATTAATACCGTATTATGTTTCGCCATTTAGGATTAAATAAAAAATATAAACAGAAAATATAGGATATGTTTCAAATATACAGGAACATAGGCAAAAAACAACAGAGGCATTGAATATACTAAAGTCTCAATAAGCTTCATTGAAACCAATTCTAAACTACAACACTAAATTCGATGTAACGATTCTTTCATTAAATTATCTTCATTTCTTGAGAAAAAAAAGAACGTCTTTCGGGACAGGGAGGATAACTGATGTCACCAGAGTTGTTCTGAGAATATGGGGGAGGGGGGGTGATAGCTGGTATCATCAGAATTCTTCTGAGGCTATGGGAGAGGGTTACTGGGTTGAATAACTCCAAGTACGAGTATATTCATTGTAATAACTAGTTAAATTTGATATTCAAGCAAGATATTCGTTCTGAATCAGAAGGGTTATCTCGAAGGGATTAGAGGGGGGAAAAAGAGATTCAGTAAAAGCTAATTACACTCCATCATAATAACAAACGTAATTCAACTTCAGCGCCCTGGTGCGTAGTACAATTGTTAAAATCGCTGTCGTTCCTAACAAACGAGTGGAAAAGGCTCGAGTTCGAATCCCGTCAATAACGCGAGGAATTTTATTGGCACTTTTTCACAAAATGGCTGTGTTAGTCAGCAGCATGGGATTTTCTCCTGTAAACTCGGTTTTCCTTCCAGAAAACGGCAAATAGGCCAACGAACACACTTAATTTACATATGTAATATACGAGGCGAAATGTAGGCAGTTGCTGATACGTCAAAAAAAACCTTACAACAACCAACTTCAACAATTCGAACTCATGTAAATTGTACCTTTGAGTGAATTTAAGAATAAACACGATTACAACCCAGTAAAAATTAACTATGCGAGTGCAGATTCTGCTTTTTTTTGAGTAGAGGATATACACTTGTAAAGGCAATTAGGATCACAGCATACAAACATATTTGTACATGCATGTTTGCAAACAAGTACGAAAATATAAGATTCAAAAGAAAGAGCGAGAGAAAATGTGTTCATATTTAACGATAGGTGAAGACGTTATCAAAGAATTGATAACGTCTATAACGTAGTTGAGGCTAAGGTCCGACCAGTGGATGTCAAAAAAAAAAAAAAAAAGGCGGTCAAAGCAATTTCAAAGTGACAATAATTGCAGATTTATTGGAATATAAAGAAGCAAAGTACTTAAAACTTTCGGGAACAGTAGTTTTCCGTGTACATGCCACTGTGTACGACATGTGCACAGGTAATTACTTTGGTATGGTGTATATTCCCTATCAACCACTAGGGAATATACTAAAGATATTTATCAACGCACCTGCTACGCGTTGATAAAATCAAGGTTTCCACGAATTTCTGTTTCAAGCTGATTAAGTGTCATCACGGAGCAGGCCGGCCCAGCTGCAATACCATTCGCAAGGAGTTCCAGATGTGCTCCTTGGATTCTCATCGAGGGAACAGGAGGGGTCAATTCAATTCACTCTTATCTTTCAACATATTGGATGGGAGGAATTTTTATTGGTCTTTTTCACAACGTGGCTGAAATAGTCGGTGTCAAGCGAGGGTAGCACGGTTTTTTCTCCCGGAAACTCGGATTTTTCGTCCAGCAAACAGAAAATTGACTTCAAAACACAAGCAATTTACAGACAATACACACGAAGAAACATGGTCTTAGTTGCCGATGCTCCTAAAACCCAACAACATCCAACATATTCTTGACCAACTGTGTCTTCGAAATTGAGCTTGGTCGTCTATCAAAACGAATTCTTCGTCTACAAGAGCAATATAGGGAAGAACCATGGGTCACAGGATCTCATATCACAATCTGGTGAAATTATGATCTTGTTCCTGATGACGTCGAGGTTTGTGGGACCACAAAGACTAATGCGATACCAATACCAGAAATCCAAATCCACTTCCGTTGACTTGATTGTGTTTCTGTACATAGATGGCTATTTCAGGGTCTTCTTTCAAGCTATTCTAGGACCCGACTAGAATCTGACTGCAGGCTCAACCTGGATTCATATGTGAGGATTGCAGGGTATTATTCCTAGTCAGTTCAATTACGCTAGGCCTTCTCGCATAGGGCTACACTAACTAGTGCCTTCTGGCGTTGGACTAACTAGTCATTCCTAGTTAGTCCAACGGCGTTTTCAACAATATAAGAAAGATCTTGAAGAGAAACATTATGATACATTCGAGCAGTTTCTAGAAGAGCACAAGTTGGATATGAAAACTTACTTTGATGTTATTCGATCAGGATTGACGAAACCTACTGTTCTAATGAAAACAAATATGACACAACTTTGGACGAATACCTTCAATCCTTGGATAGCTGGTATATTAGATTCGAACATGGATTTACAGTTCATACTCGAGGAACATTCATGCGCATCATACGTTGTAGAATACGTTAACAAAACCAACAGGGGCCTAAGCCATTTGCATCGAGAGTTGATCAAATTGCAAGAAGAATATCCAGATCAAGACTAAAACCAAAAAAAACTAACATATTTAGGCCACCCGAATAATTAAATTCATCTGCCGTGCTGTGTCTTATATCTGTTAATTGCGTGTGTTCTATGGTCGATTTGTCTGTTTTGCTGGACGAAAAACCTTGCTATCGACGCCTGAGACCGACTAACTCAGCCACGGAGTGAAAAAAAAAAAAAAAAAAAACCATTAAAGTTCCTTGCGTCATCTACGGTATTCGAACTCGGGCTTTTTCCACTCGGTGTGGGGAGGACGGTGACGATACCACTGTGCTGCCGCGTAGACTCCAGATCAAGACTACACCAACTTGTTAAAACGCGTTAGCATTAAAATGTTGAACAGCGTTGAAATGAGCTCGCAAGAGGTAGCTTAGTATTTGCTTCGCCAGCCAATATCTGAGGCTAGTAGAGAAGTTGTGTACATTCCAACTACTTGGCCTCACTAGCGTCAGAAAAGTAAGAAGAGCAAGAAGCGAATGGTTGAAGAAAATCTCGATGATGATTCCATCGACATATGGAATGAAAATATTATACAGAAATATGAGAAAAGACCAAAAGATGGAGAGCTCGGTCAGCTTTGCTTGTCTGAGTTTGCAGCGAAATACAATGCTGTGGAAGGGACAATGTAAACCTAGAAAACAGATGAGAGTCATAAGCTATCGCTACTATAAAATGTCTGAATTGGCAGAGTATAAACGTGAGATGGTTTTACTTTACTGGAAAATGAAATGGTTGATATAAATAAATAAATAAAATCTTTATTGTAAAGTTCGCCGATACATGCAGGTACCACGACTCTACAATACATTTCAGGGCATCATGCCGGGGGTTAACAAGCGGCAGAGATAACCTCGCCGGGAGTATAAAGATTAAATTATAGCCAGATTATGTACGTGTATATATATATATACAGGATGTCTCAAAAATATTGGTACAAACGTTTAGGGGAGGTAGGTAACATCTAAAGGAATGTGAATCGCATAGGAACCTATAACCGGAAACGTTACCGTAAGTCGGTACACGGCGCTGTTCATCAGTTCGCGAGAGGGAAATTTTCTGGTTTACTCATTCAAGCAGTAGTCCCTCGCGAAGAGCATGCATCGATATACGAACTGTGAACTGGCAGACATGGACCTAGTGTATGGATTAGCAGAGAGCCCACACGGTGTGCGCCCCCATGCGGCACAACATCGCTTCGCAGTAAATGTGTGGGCAGGTATGGTCGGTGACTGCTTAGTCGGCCCATACCTGTTACCATCCCGCATGAACTCCGCTAAATATCGGATCTTTCTTGAACAAGTTCTACCAGGGTTACTTGACGATGTTCCAGCAAATGTGAGACGCAACATTTGGTTTCAACATGATGGGGCGCCTGCCCATTATGGAAGGTGTGTTCGTGACCATTTGAACAGGCGTTTTGGGCGTCGATGGATTGGGCGGGGTGGACCCGTTGCCTGGCCCCCATGCTCACCTGATTTATCGAGCCTTGATCTCTTTCTGTGGGGGGAGGAGCTCAAATCTATCGTGTATGAATCGCCTGTAGAGACGGAAATGGATCTCGTGGCGACACTCGTCTGCGCTGCTGCTACTGTCAAAGAAACTCCAGGTGTGTTCGACCGTGTCTGCCAATCCATGCTGCGTCGGTGTCACGCATGCATCGCGTCTCGTGGTGGAACCTTCGAGCATCTGTTGTAACATCGTGAAATGCATCCATCTCGTACTCTATTGTTAATATTATGTCAAATAAATGTTTGCCACTAATTACTGTCTTGTGTCATTTTTGCTTCTTGTGCCTCTGCTACTACTTTCCCGTGACGTTTCCGGTTATGGGTTCCTATGCGATTCACATTCCTTTAGATGTTACCTACCTCCCCTAAACGTTTGTACCAATATTTTTGAAACACCCTGTGTATATATATATATATATATATATATATATATATATATATATACACATATATATATACAGTATATAAATATAAAAGTTCTTATAGCAGATAATATTGACTTGGAAGGAACACTAATACAAAATATAAATAACTAAAATAATAAAAATTGCGATAACAAAAGATAGTTTCCTTGAGTCCGGTTTTCTGTGAGATTTTTGCCCAGCCCTAACGATCTCAATCAGTTGATAGTTGTGGAGACCACGTGCAGATCTAGGATAAGCCGTCTATACTTTTTATCATCTATTATTTTAAACAAGTCAGCATCCAGGGATTGGACTAGATGGAGCTTCCGATAAAGGAGGAACCGATCTTTAAAATGTAACCTCGAAGGAAGAGCAAGAAGCTTGGGAGTAGAGCAGAGAGCTGGTTGCGGGATCCGCCAGCACACGGTGTCCCAAATTTTGGGCGCTGAGACTCTTCCTGCGATCATTTTTACAGTGAAAATGTCTTCTCTCGTGCATTAATGCTGAAAACCTGGTTAAATTCAGCTTTTTGGCCATCGATGTTGTGTGCTGCTGTGGTGGGAGATGACACTTCCAGGTTTCCCACTTCAGGAGCCAGTATTCTGCGGCTTTTAATGGTTTAATTGTGGCGTTTGCAGCCGAACCCCACAACTCTACTCCATACAGTACACCTCCGAAAATCATCACCCTGATGTACATTTTTATAAGGTTCATGTTTTGAATGTGTAGCAAGTGCTGCTTGGCAACCCACCGTTCTTTGTTGAATTTAGCACGGAGTTCTTCTATATGATGATGGAATCTTAATTTTCTGTCGAAGATCACACCCAGAACTCTTTGCTTTTCGACGCAGGGGATCAGGACTCCGTCAATCGCAGGCTGAATTATGGTTGATATGGGTTTAAGTGACATACCATGATGGCAGATTTCTCAGGGTTCCTTTGCAGGCCAAATTTCGTGAGGTACTGCTGTAATTCTGATATGGTGTTGTTGATGGTTACTGTGGTGTCTTTTGCTACATTGGTCGAATTTATTTTTGTTAAAATCTTTAAATCATCTGCATATGATATCATATCTGTTAGTCTATTGTGTGTTAGCGAGTAGATGATAGCTATGAAAAGAATTCCAGACAGGACTCCTCCTTGTGAAACACCTGCTTGTATTTGTCTAGTATACCCTTTGGTTTCCCATGGACATTTGGATGGTTCTATTCTGAAGAAGGGATGTCAGAAACTTTGCAAAACAGATGTTGATCTGTTTTGCAAAGAATAATGAATTTGTTGAGGTCTGTGAGGGTGAATGTGCGTAGTAAGTGTTTTCAGTACTGTTTTTTCAAGCAATTTCAATAAACATGAGGAACGAGAGTGGGTCTAAAGTGCCTGGTTTCTGTTGGCTGGGAAACTTTGGGAATGGCCTAACAGAATACATATTCCTAATTGGAGGGAAAAGTCTCCTTTTAATATGGTATTAAAAATTACTAGGAGGGGGGGTCACTTAGATATGGGCTCATACATTTAATGATAAATTGTGGTACTTTGTCGATTCCCGCTGTACCAGTTGCAGGCAACTTATTAATCGCAGATAAAAGGTCTTGTCTTGTTAATTCGATGGTTTCTGGTGCATCTCTGGGCACATCACCATCAGACATGAGAATATCACTGGGCTCATGGTAATTTTGCTGAACTCGTGTAATAAAGTCCATCCACACTTCAGGATCAAACTATGGAGGGAGTTCACCGTATTTCTGTGGGTATGATGGACCGCCCTTACGAAGTGTGATTTCAACGTAATGTTTTTTAGCTTGAGACTTGAAGCGGTTGAAGCTTGCTCGTCCTTTGGAGTACGCAATTCGGTCGGGAACTAGTCTTGTCATTTTCCATTGTTTGTAGAGTTTCTGTTTAAGCTTAAAGCTGTTGGTCAGCTCAGGAGTCCACCATCCTCTCGTACGTTCGGAGATTCCTATTTTCTTTGAGGCTGCATAATTAGAAGTTGTGACGAGACAGCGAGTTAAAAGATTTAAGGCAAGTTGATTATCATATTGCTCAAGTGCATTCCAAGGAATTGCAGTGGCTGCTTCTAGATATTTACTAATATTGAGTAATTTTGGGCTCATTATTACCTTGGTGTGGACCCGAGTTGAGACGTTGTAGTTTGGACTCGGAAAATATAAGTTAATTAAAATTGGCATGTGATCAGATTGAAAAGCTATTTCTGTTGTAGAATCAAGTTCACAGTTGCTTGATGACAGCAAAAGATTGACAGCACAAGATCAAGATGGTGGTCACCCCTGGTCAGGAGATTATTATTAGATGGATTCCTAATTGGTGAAGGTTATTTAGCATTCTGAACTGAAGATGAACAAGTTGAGGGGAATAGTTGAAGTCTCCACAGATAATATGCCTTGCCGAGTGACGAAGCCCATGAATGAGCCAATTAGTTATCTCATCTATAGTTCGGGTCCTGGGGGGGGGGGTATATATAACTGCAATAGCAATACGAGCAGATTTTAATTGCCATAGCACAATTAGCCCTTCGAACTTAGTGGACTGGCTTTTGTAATTCAACAAGTATGTGTGGTGCTTTATAGAAGAGGCCCACTCCACTTCCCCTTTTGTCCAGTCGGGAGCAGAGAATCACATTCTAGCCAGCCGACTGCATACGGAAAATTCTCCTCATTTCGGTCAAGCCAGGTTTCTGTTATGCAGAGCACATCAAAATTGTGTGAGAATAAAAGCTCTTCTACAGTTTCAAGCGTGTTACGGATGCTACCGGCATTCGGATAGAATATAGAGATGCTATTATATCTGGGGATCTTCCTTAGTGCCCTCTGCGGTCTATTTCTGTCTGTTCTGTAGACGTTTCTTCGAGATATTCTAACAGGAATTGTTGTGAATTGGCTTCCATCCATGATTTCGGTAATTGAGTCAGCTAGTGGGGTTGACTGGACCCTGAATGTGACCGCGGCGTGATTGGCTGTGCATCTAAAGTCTGGTGGGTTGTGAGGATTGAAAGTAGGGCTTGATAACCAGCCCTCGAGTCCAAGTGGATGGCTGACACAAGATTTTGTATTATATCTTAGATTCAAACAAGTTTCTTCAGATATACGTTGAAAATGAAGAGTATTTTATGAATTGCCGCAAAAGGTACGAGTCGGACATCGATATTGACAAAACATTAGAGTATTGTAGAAAACTTTGCATCAAAATGGACGATAAAGAGGATTCTCGAGCGAAATGCGAGGAATATCTTCAAAGTTGAATCACAGAGGATGCTAGTAACAGACTTCAAGAGAACAATGATGATACTGAAATGATTTCGGCAAACTCGCTATCCGCTGTGGTACGTCGGCGAGATAATGTCATGACCAGCGACGATTACTGCAAGTTGGTTCGAATTACGAATAGAGAACAACGCAAGTTGATTCTTGAAGTTGTACATTGAATAACAGATCGAGCTAACACAACACTGCTTCAAATATTTTTTACTGGTCCAGCAGGCTGTGGCAAGACTTTACCTTGGAAAATTATGATGGAAACTTACAATCGCTTAGGTCATGCGCACAACTAGCTTAACAACGCATTCGTCGCCTGCGCGTCGACGCGGAAGGCGGCCGTAGTGATCAACGGTACTACAGTTCATTCAGCGTTCAAAGTTGGTATGACGCGAATACATTTTTTTTTTTTTTTTTTTTTTTTTATGAGAACCCCAAACATGGAGGTCCTGCTCAAGAAACTTTGCACCTCTATCGTAACGCGTTTCAAAACGTTCAATCAGTATTCAGAAATGATACAGAGTGCAATATAGGAACATTTTTATAGAAATGGAATTTTGAAGAAAGCACTACACACGGTTTTGGAAAATTCGTGCTTAATTAACTTGGTTAATACTTAATAAAAATTCAGAGAAATGCCTCAGACTACGGGAAAATTTACAGACATAAATCAGTGCAAATGTATCATGCCTATACGCAGTAAATTAACCGAAGTAATTATAGTAGCATACTTTCATTCTTCACAACGAGTTGCCTATTATATTATACTTCGAATAACGCTTTCCCAATAGAAAAAACTATTGTTACATATTCTCAGTGGCTACCATGATCCAGACAGCCGTCCGGGCCTTGAAAGTAGAGATTGAAAGCTAATCACAAGTGGAAGATATATATAAAAAAGTAATTAAAATAGTGTGTCAAGTAGATTAGCATATGTAGAACTTTTGGGTCACCATATGAAAATGTAGGTCTGAGAGAAGCATTTATCGATGAATGTTGATAAGATGATTTTCCCAAAAATTTTTAATAGAGAATAACCCACACAGTCTTCGTGCTCTTTAAGTTTCTTCTTTTGGTTATGGGTTGAACTCTGTAGTGGTGCCACACGGTCAGGATTGATGCAAATTTTAAAATCTGATTAAAGGTTGTTAGAAGGAACTCCATAATGAAGGCACTACACACTTTTACTATGAGAGGAAAGCCACCAGGATCAATGATAAATTTACTGGGAAGTACGTTGAATACTTCCCAGTAAGATGTCCTTTGTTATAGATATATCTGATAAGATCTGTCTGAACTGGGTGATGAAATCGTTTAGGTTTAGGGTTCTTGGAGTAGATGGAACTTTGTTGAAAGACAAATGTACCCATTCCTGAAATACCTTCCCTTACATGGGAAATTTCTTGTTGAATTTCAGTATTATTTGTCTGGAGTGTTTTTTTTTTTTTTTTTTTTCTGCTGAGTACAACCTGCCGGATTGCATTTTATTTATATTTGAGGAAGGTGGCCCGCTCTTTTTTTTTTATCAATGTACTAATCGACCGAGTTATAATACTTTTTCTATTATCTGAAAGATTTTTGCTATCTTCTGAATCCCCTTTCTTCAGCTTCTCTGACTTCAGCGTTGAACCATGTATTAGATTTTCCAGAGATTTTTATTTTCTTCGCAGCTCCTTAGGTGCCAATTTCAACTTTAGTCATCACTTCTTAATTTCCGAATGATTCACCTGCATTCGAGTCTTTGGTAAGTTGAACGCAAACATGATAGGAGAGTGATCAGATGAAAAACAACATGTTCTGTGGCCATATGTGAGAAATTGTGGAATAAGAGATCTCAAACATGATGCGACAAAAAAAGTTGCATTTTCAAGACACAAAGTCATTCTTCGAACCAAATATAACTGTAGATATAACCTCATAATTCTGTAGATATCCTTTGAATCAAACTCTAGACCAGGGGGAGGTCAACAAGTCGATCGCGGCTTTAATTTCAATCGATCACGACGAATTTTAAATATATAAAATATATTTAAAATATATTTAAATATATAAAAAATAGATTAGTCAAAATCTAAATATTATCATTATTCATTCCACTGCATACACTTATTAAAATCTGTTGAACTACATGACCACTCTTGTGGCCACGCAGCCGCTGGCTTGTCTAGTGAAAATTCATACAGTTACGTTGTGGAGAGCATGTGTATGTGTCGAATTTTTATTTAGCATACTTAATATTAATAACTGGACTAAGTTAATACCCTTTGATTTTAAATGAATACTACGAAAAAGAGTAAACGTGTCATTTTCATCAAGAGTGGGAACTAAAATACTTTTTCTTAATGATAAAAGAAAAATGTTGTTGTTTGATTTGCAATGCTTCCGTGGCTATGCCCCAAAAAAGGAAATTTAGAAAGGCACTTCAACGCACTCCATGGTAAATACCAATCGAATTTTCTGCCTAATAGTGACCTTAGAAAAAAATAAATTCAAAGAACTGAAATCCAGATTATTCGCACAACAAAATTTCTTCGTGACACCTAATTCTAACATCTAAAGCAGTAACTTTAGCATCATTTAAAGTGAGTCACCTTCTTGCGAAAAAATGCAAACCATTTTCTGATGCTCAATTCATCAAAGACGCATTTTTAGAAATACAAGATTCTCTTTTTGAAAATTTTAAGAACAAAACTAAAATTAAAAGCGCTCTTCAAGATGTGCAATTATCTCGAAATTCTGTGATGCGACGCATCGAAAAAATGAGCAAAAATGTGAGCGAACAACTGCTTAAACCGTTGCTCATATTGCTAATTGTGTACCCTTTTCTTTACAGTTGGATGAATCTACAGACGTCAGTGATACAGCTCAATTGCTCGTTTTCATTCGAATGGTTTTCGATTATTCTGTCTTTAGAGAGGAACTGCTGGATATGGTTTCGTTAAAAGAAAGAACTAGAGGTCTTGAGATATTTAACGCATTCAAAACTTTTTTATTGAAAAAATTAAATTACCACTATTTAAACTCGTATAACAACAGATGGAACTAAAGCAATGATGGGTATCTTAACGGATTCATCGCATTGTGCCAAAAGGATGATGAATTCCCATTTTTATTGAGTTACCACTGAATCTTCCCCCAACAAGTGTTAGCCAGCAAAAGATTAAATACTAAAAGTGTTATGGACATATCTTTCAAAATCGTGAATTACATCAGAAGAAAATCTCTTCAATGGAGACTTTTCAAAATGCAGCTCGATGAAAATGAACCAGATCTGATATTACATACAGATGTGAGGTGGCTGAGTCGGAATAAGTTTCTACAGAGATTTCGAAATTTGCTGATTAATTAAATTAAAACAATTGTTATTTGTGTGATCTGGCTATTTTGGCAGATTTTACAGTAAATTAAGTGATCTGAATTTTGAATTACAAGGGAAAAAAAATAAAAATGTAGGTGACATTATTAGTAGTATTTCTACATATAAATATCAATTTTTGGCAATGGCTAAGGATCTCAAAGAAAAAAAAATGATCGTTTTGCAAATATGCAAGATCATTTGCAAAAATATCCTGTTTCGAATTTATTAGTGAAAAATATGTTTTTGAAATTGAAACCAGATTCAGTGATTTTAAAACAATTGAAGACATTGTTCAATATATTTCTTATACATTTAATGTCGACTTAGATACGAAACAAATTGCAGAAAAAAATCGCAGAGATTTTTCAAATGGATCAAATATTACTTGAAAATGAAATCATTACAATGCGAAACGCTATCAGAAAAAGACTTTTGGAAATATATTTGCCGAGAAAAGTACCCAACTGTCAAAAAATGCAGTGAACTTTTAAATTCCTCTTTTTGTTCCACACATCTATGTGAATCGGCCTTTTCGTATTTGAAACAAACAAAGACGAAGAATCGCTCTACTCTTACGGACTTGCATACGGAAGATTCTTTACGGTTAGCCTTATCACAGTACATCCCGATTTTGAAATCTTGGCAGATGACATTAAGACACAAACTTCACATAAATTAAAAAACGTATGAATTTTAAAATAAGAATTCTGAATTGTGTTTAATTTTAAAATTTATAAACATTTTTCAATATGTGTTGATTAACTTTTTTAACCAATGTGAAATGAAATTCTTGAGATGGTAGATCGCGGCACATTTTGAATAAAAAAAGTAGATCGCATCACAAATTAAGTTGGCCACCCCTGCACAATTCAGTAATTAACAAGAACGAGCACATGTATCTCATAATATAAATAAATAAATCTTTATTGTGAAGTAGAGTTACAGCACAATATCCCATCACGGCGACGAGCGCCAGGGGTTCACATCTAGATAAGATAAGTACGGCGTACAAATACAAAAAGGCTACAAAATACAGCGAACATACAAAAAGACTACAAAATACCGATCACAAATGCAACAGAAATACAAATACAGCATACAAACAAAGACGCTTAATAGCATTACCGAACTGATTGATAATTCCATTATTAACTTGTTCTTTCCCCATCCCCTACCAACTGATTTTTCTGTAATTTACCCATTGTTCAATTGTTGCCGATTTTTTGGTGAGTTTATATGTCGCAACTTAGCTTTCATCGTGTGTATGAGCCGCGCTTTATGCTAGGTCTAGGTTGGCAGTTTATTCGCAGACGCTTCAACTTTCAAATAAAACTAACCAACAATTTTAAACTTCCTTTCGATAATATGAACGAAATCAACTTATTTTGACTAAATTGCATGTGTTGAAAACAAAAATGACAGTAGAAAGTCCGTAACACGTCATGCTTTCATTTTATGGCTTCGTGCTCATTTTTTCCGAAAATTGTGAATTTTTACTTATCTAAATGTACTTGACTACTTTTCTTGTAAATTAATTACTTGAAATAGAAATTACGACCAGTAAACACTTTTTTTTTTCAGAGGTTTTACTTTATTCACCTCCTATGTACAGATCTGCTGTCTACTTTCCCTTTTTGGATTTTATTTTTCTCAAATAAAACTCAAGTTCTTTTCTTTCAAAATATAGCCATATTAGCTCTATCACACTGTCCATGGCTAGAAGAAATGCATGCTAGGGTTCTTCCAGTCATAAACTGCTCTTCTAAGACTTGTTCAAACTTCTGTCTTTCCTTATATTTCTTTTCTGTTTTCTTACTCCGTTTTTTGTTCAGAACAGCTTCTTCTGCTTCAGTCAGCTTAGCACCTTTTTTTCTTTCTGCCAAGTGGAAGAGCATAATGAACTTCATACCACTGCCTGAAAGATGTGGCATCAATCAGAACAATAGCAGTTTTCATTAGTGTTTTTGTACGGACCAATTCATTATTACTTGCATTATAAACTGTATCAATAATACGTGTCTTTCGAGTACAATGTTCTGAGGCCCATGCAAAATTGCCATGGTCTAAACAAAGAGCACGATATTTTTTGTTGCCATTTCAAATGGAACAAATAAACATTTCAAATGGATAACAAATAACATTTAAACTTTATAAACACCTATTCGGATTTAAGTAAGCAATTGACCCACAAAAGTGGAGGCAAAAATAGGAAATCGTACTACTTACAGATATTTTTTCCTCTGATGAGCAGAATGGCCCTCCCTTATCAGAAACCAGCAATAGTCACCCACACCTATGGAGCAAAGGTATCGTCATTGATACCTTTGCTCCATAGTGTGGATATCCTGGTGGAATCGTTCCCCCTGCTCGTCACTGACAGATCCCAAATTGTCTGGAAAGAAGTCCTGGTGCGAATGTAAACAACAGCCCTGAAGGATTTCCACGCAACTGATTCAGTGGCGTTAAGTTTAGTTTCAAAGTTTCATCCTTTAAAAGCCGTCTAATTTGTGGGCCTACAAATATACCCTTCATCAACTTTCCATTCGAAACCTTCAATATTTTTGTCCAGAGCTTTTACAAAATTTTTCGTGAGACCCAAATTAATATGCAAAGGCGGGAGAAGCACCATTTCAGGTTTCACTAAAGGCGTGCATTTGATGTTCAGTTTTCTGGCATCGTATTCTTATCTGATGGGCTATTCCTTCACAATATAATGATGTACTATTGTTAGACTCTCCATACACACAGGTAACAACAATACTTAGTAAAACAACCCTGTAGTCCAAGCAACAAAGCGATTACTTTTAAATCACCACAGATTTTCCAACAATATTTCTTATAGTTTAAGTATTTAATAGCAATGACATGCTATCATTGGTTTCTTTCATAGCCACTCGGACCGACCGTTTAATATTACGATTGTGTAGCAAAACTGCTTTTAAACTGAGTTTAGAAGGATTTATGAATAATCTCCATTCTTCAGGATTGTGTTCAAACCCTAGTTCGTCCATCAATCCGTTTACATCTCTGCAGACACAAAGAGAACCTTCCATTTGATAATAACCCACAAGCTTTTCATTTCGGTTTCTAAACCCAGACATCCTTGTGGTTTATGCCAGCAAAAGGTTTATGTTGCGACCTAGATCCTAATAGCTCAGCTTGTTGCTTTGAAAGTTTTAAATCCCTAACCAAATCATTAAGTTCACTTTGCTCATTTTTCAAAAAAGCTCAATATGGCCTTAGTTGCTAATGCTCCTAAAAACCAAACAACAAACAAACAAAGAGTCAGATTTACATAGCACGTTATACAGCACATATGTGGTGCCCACCTTTTATCCTGAACACCCACGTCACAACCAAAATAAAAATAATAAACTTGTTTTACCTTGCCTGTGATTGATCGACGTTGCGACTTCACTGCAAATTGTCCACAAACAGCAAGAACTGTTTGGCGAATTAACGCACGCACGGCGTTTTCGCTCCATTTCACAAGACCAAAACCGAACTTTAAAACACCACAACCTACCACTAGATCTTACAAATCGAAACTAACCCCAAAAATGTACATTCAAGGGCTAAAGACAGCTTGTAAACAAGTTGCTTTCACAGAGTCGCCTGGTCCCGGAAATATAGGGTCCAAACGTGCTACAGCATAATAAGGATTATTTTATTATTATAACTATTAGCTATAGGGTGCAAGGAAGCCTGAGGCATATGCTGCACCAGCCAAAAAAAAAAAAAAAAAATAATAATTCCCGAGTTACCAGAGAGAGAGAGAGAGAGAGAGAGAGAGAGAGAGAGAGAGAGAGAGAGAGAGTCAAAAGTAGAAGGGAATCACCAAGAAGAGAGGAATGATGATATCCAGCTCAGGACCCTGGGTGTGCCAAGCCCGTGCTCACCAGATGTTGAACCCCTGGTATTATAGCAATATAACTCAGCGCGGCCACTCCCCAGGGCCATAAAACTAAAAAAGGTATTAGAAAAAAGGTATAAAACTAAAAAAGGTATTAACAAAAGGTCTCTTTTGTTATAATAAATTCGACCGGGAAAGAAAGGCACAGAGTGCGATGTTGGACGATTTCGTTGATTTTGAAGCTATTTTACGTTTTTTTTTTTTTGTTTTTTTTTTTTAAACTGTTTTTGCATTTTTCTAAAAAAATGTGACGTGACAGAAACTTTTTATATTCGTAATCAGCACATACAAATTAACAAAAAAATGCTTACTTTCACCCACGTTAGCAAAATCTTGTTGACCAGTGTAATTGATTCAAATGTGAGATTGACTAAAATAAAAGAACATCATATGGAAATATTCTAAACAGTGATTTATTTTAAGTGAAAAATTCTGTTGCAAAACAATAGGTTACCTTTATTATTATAGTATTACTTCTGTCATTAATGAGTTTTCTCGTAATTATACGATCAATCCTCCAGCGAAATTAGTTTTTAAAGCTAACATTAAATGCAGTCAAGCATCTCCGTTGTAATTTTTCTGATAGCGATATCACGACATTAAAGTATTAATATAATCCGATTTACTTTGGATGAAAATTTTCTTTGGCAGATAAACAAATAGGAAATATTTGCTTAACATTATCACACTTAGTCATCATTCAATAAAATGTTAGTTGCGGTGTAGCAAACTAATTAGTTTGAATCATACAACGAGGCGAAGCATTTAAAGTGAAAAAATAATGCGGGCATTTGTTATATAAACAGAATTATAAATTCATGCTTATGTTATCACCACGAATCTGGATGCAACTATTTTGATAGGCAGAGAAGTCGCTGTAATTCCTTCACGAAATGTACTGGAAATAGTGCATACTGTAGTGTTATTGTAATGCGGCTCCGGGGGGGCTTCGTCCAACTCCGCGTCAAGCAATGTGATGAATACTCGACTGGAAAGTGAAAGACCATTGAGGAACTTCGTAGCCGAGTGGTCCCCTGGAACGTCTGTGGTCCGGCACGGTGACCACAGACTTCTTGATTATCTTGAATTCCTCTGACGTTATGTAGCTGTCCAGAGGTATAAACAGAAAATTTATTTATTTTCATATTCTGCATGTTGTGAACGAAAAATTCATGACTGCAGAAAGTTAGACAACGGAGGAAAGAATAATCAAACTTTTAATCACGTTCTCAATGCATAAAGCACCTTTAGCTCAACTAAGCCCGCTCATCTCTGGGAAACACCTCAACTTTCAGCAGAGGGCTTTTCATGAAATTTTATATTTAGACCTTTTGGAAAGATTTGTTGAGTCATCCTAAATTTCATTACAGTCGCATAAATATTCGACAGTTATTATTAAATTTGCCATATGTATCACATAGATTATACTTACAGTGTGTTTTAGTTGAATTGAAAATAATGTCCTACATTTAAGGCAATGTAAATGTACATGTGCCGATACGCGGAAAAATTCTCGGTTTATGTACTATGCATATTAAAGTGACCGCTTTTCCAGAAAAATTCATGTCAGTTATCACATTACAAAACATATAAATAATGAATTATTTTTTTTAATCACAGGAGAGTCTTTAAATATATGTTGCATTTAAATTTTTATTAAATTTCAGAAGGAAACAATACAGTACATCATAAGTTGTGTTTTGCATTGCAGTACGTCATAAGTTCCCATGCCACCCCAACTCATCCTACATTTCTTTATATACCAGGAACGCCCAATTTCGTATAGAGGGTAAAATGCATCAGTCGATTCTCTCGAAACAGCCAAGTTGCACTTCCATCATGATACAATAAAAGGAATTTGATTAAATACAACTTTGTAGATTTCATTATTTAAATCGCCAAAAGCTCCAGCCGGGATGGTCAACGGTAAAAGTGAAGGTTCGTGGACTTCACACATAACAACACACTACTGCATGCACATGCCATTCTACGGCCTCAGACAGAATCCAAGCGCGTGGCGCCATTTGACAATCAACGAATTTTCACTCCGTAACTGAGTTAGTTGGTCTCAGGCGTAGATGGCAAAGTCCCCCCTCCCGCGTGGAAACTCGAGTTTTTCGTCCAGCAAAACAGACAAATCGATCTGAGAACACAAACAATTCACGAACATAATACACTTGGGTAGTTGAATTAATATTTCTGGTGACCCTAGCGTGATTTTTTTTTTTTTTTTTAAGAGAGAGAGCACTGACAATCTAAACACGTGGCCGCTCTCAGTAGCAGCCAACGAACGTTCAATTTTATAAATGTAAAGAGATAAATCAGAGAGTAAAGCATCAGAAATACTACAAAGGAAATCGAACGCGATTAAATAATTAAAATATAACTTAAGTAAAATGTATGAAAAATTCAAATCGCCTTGGAGTCTTTAATCGTCGTGGCAACTTTTCCTATACAAGGTATTCATAATCAGTCCTCATTTTATATTATTCTATAAAGCTTTTATATATTTAGGAAATTATTTATATATATAGCAGAATGCATAGTTTCCAACTTTTTCCGGCTACAATTTACAAATTCAGGAGAGCCTGGCAGATTTGGATAATTCTTATAGGAATGGCCTCGTCCGGCATGGTGACCACAGACGTTCTCATTCTTACAATATTCAGCAACATGCCAGAATGACACACACATCTATAACACTGTGTCACAGTTATTATATCTTTCGCCCAACAGGAGTCCCAATTAATATACACTCTACTTTTGTTAACTAATATTTTACATAGCACGTTATACAGCACATATGTGGTGCCCACCTTTTATATTTTATGTATTTGTCCAAATACCTGGAGAACCAATTCGCGTATCTTTATTTATTGAAACACGCTAGTATGTTCTATAACATTCTCCTTAGATACCGTGCTCCTTTAAATTCCTCTGCCAAATATGGTATAACATCTCTTTTTTATATCATGCCCCATACCGAAAATTAACATTTTAGGTTTTGAGTCTTTCAGATTTCTCAAGTTTTAGTCCAAGTTCCTGGAAGCGAACACATTTCTTGATCTTATCCAAATCACTATCACAATCTGTTTCAGTAATCCCTTTTCTGTCTCTTGCAGCTCTTACACTTTTGACTTCCTGCAGTATAGGCCTAACAGAATTTAAAATTTCCATTTTAATTATTCTCACTAGTTTTATAGTTGCCATTTTAAGCTGTATAAAGACATTCTGTTCCTTTAGGACAGCTTCTGTATACGTTTCCTGTACTCCAGTACTTTTCCCCCTTTCTACCTGGCTTCTAACACTTTATTCTTAATTTGTAGATCAGTTATAGTAGTTTATAAAGTGTCACACAAATCAAAACTTTGAACTACAAGAGCACCTGGAACATTATGCTCTCCTCTCAATGACAAATCCCTCAATTTCATCTTTACCATTTTCACATTGTCCATAGAATCTAATCTCAGTATTCTATCTATAAAGTCCTCACCAGAACTAGTTAAATCCTCTTGTCCTTTTTGCAGGTCTTGAGTGATCAAATTTTCCACAATTCCTACGTGATGAACACCTGTAGCCTGTGACAATTTTTCTGCGTCAATAACTTCCAGTTCAACAATACACCCTTTTGTTATTTCTCAAGCCTTTATATATGTATTATCATTACTTTTACTGACTTTCTTTTTCTTAGGGGCAATACCATTTACTGTATTATTTTCTTGTAAGGCAACTTGAGCCGCGGATTCATTAGGAGCCTTAACCCGAATTATTTATGATACAATTTCAGGCATCTCATGATCAATCAATTTGCCCAATTTCCTCTTCCGTCACCCGCAGCGTCCTTAAAACCTTGCTTCTTCATAACTGAATTGTCAGTTACAACCTGAATGAGAAGGTGAAAAATCTTCTTAGCCGCATAACCATATTAAACTTCAATATAAATTCAAAATATCAACTCTAAAATAAAATACACTGCTCGACAAAATTAACAGAACACTAGAAAAGGTGATGTAACTCGTGCAGTTTTTTTTTTTTTTTTTATGTAAACTCCAAACACGAGCGATAGTAGAACCTATAGTACTTAGTACCTATAAGTTCTACTACATATAGTACTTAGTAGAATCTATAGTACTTAGTGCTTGGGTTGGAGGTTGAGAAGACGAAAGAAGATATTTGGACTTCAACTTCTGTAGACTGTAATTTTCAGGAAATACGTACGAAGGAAGGTTGTTCCAGAAAACAGCAAATGAATGAATAAACAAGGAAGATGAAAAGTTGGTTCTGTGAGTTTGAAGTTGACCAGTAAATGGAGCGATCAGAGAGAAAACTGGATAACCAATTGCAAAAAACAGTTGGGAAACCATAAGATGGAAGCTTGTTTAGGAGGCCTTTATGCCAAACACGATCGAAAGCCTTTGAGATGTCAAGAGCAGCTGCTTGTGTTTCACCGAAACTTTCCATTGAATTAGTCCATAATTGGGTAACATAAGCCAGAATATCACCAGTGGATCAACACTGACGGAATCCATACTGGCGATCGTTGATCAGACGGAAGGTTTCTAGGTAGTTTAAGAGTTGGCGGTTAATTGATTTCTCCATTACTTTAGAAACAGTAGAAGTAATTGCAATGGACGATATTTGGATGGGAGGGATTTGTCACCCATTTTAGAAACTGGCTGGATATGAGAAAATTTCCAAGCAGAAGGAAAAACACCTTTGGAATAAGGAAGTGAAAAAAAGGCAGCAAAGAATAGGAGTCAATTCTGGAGCACAAGTTTTGAGAACAAGTGGAGAAATACCATCGGGACCTGGAGCTTTCTTAGCATCAAGGTTTGTCAAAATCCTTCTGACATCCTTTTGACCGAAGACCACAGGAGGCATTGAATGGAGCGTGTTGGGAATGGTGGGAGGTGTTTTACAAGATCATTAATACAAGAGTTGCAAAAAACAGTTGGAAGAAAAATGGGATGCTATCAGGTCAGCTTTATCCTTGGCTGAAGTGACAACAGAACCATCTGGTTTGGACAGTGGCGGGAGCAGAGATGGGCAAAAGTTGCGGCCAACAGCTTTGGCGAGAGACCAGAATGGTCGGCTACCGTTAGGGCAAGAAGCAAGTTTTCTACTCTTAGCCTGTTCAAACTCTAGTTTGGACTGATTAATAACTGCTTTACAATTGATTGAAGCTTTGGTGTAGGCAAAAAATGAAACTGAAGAATTAGAAACAAGCCAATTACGATATGCGACGTTCTTCTCTTGAACAGCCTTAGCACATTTATTGGAAAACCAAGGTTTAGATAAAGGACGAGATTTTAAAGTGGAGTGTGGGATAAAGGATTCCATTCCTGCAAGAATAATTTCACTGACACGATCTGGGCAAACGTTGACAACAGAAGTTTTGAAAGAGTAATCCGACCAAGGAAAAGAAGAAAAAAAATCTCGCAGGTCATCTCATTTTGCATTCTTGTAATGCCAAACAACACGAGGTTGGGAATAGCCATGAGATAAAGGTTCCATTGGAGAAGAGATAATCACTAAGTTGTGATCTGAAGTGCCTAAAGGACCTCTCACTTCGACCGTGTACTTAGAAGGGTTGTTTGTGAGAAAAAGATCAAGCGTGTTGGCTGTACGATTAGGATTGTCTGGCATTCTTGTAGGTAAATGAACAATCTGTGCAAGGTCATTAGTAATTGCAAAAGCCTCAGCATCTCGACCAGCTGGGTCAGTGTGACTAGACAACGGAAGCCAGCTGGAGTTGTGAACATTAAAATCACCAAGGAAAACTACCTCACTGTTAGGAAAGTTGGAATGGAGAAAGTAAAGTTGCAAAGAGAGGAAGTCAACGAGCTCCAGGTGATTAGTGGAGCTGGGAGAACGGTAGAGACAACAGATAAATTTGACACAATGAGGTAGAGAGATTTTAAGCCAGAGAATATCAAAGAGAGGAGATTTCAAATTGCCACGTCTCTGACAGGGAATATCAGAACGAACATATGCACAAGTACCATCTTTGAGGCAAATGGAATCGTACAACGAATAATTTGGGCATCTGAGATGAGCAGTAGTTGATTAAACCAATAACTGATATTCTGTCAGAAAAAGTACATGGGGTTTGGCAGACTGCAAGTGGAAATGGACATACTTGAAGTTAGAATTGAGACCACGTGTATTTGAGAAATGAATTAGGAAGTGTTTGGGAGGTTTAGATCTTTTTGCAGATAAGCTTGCTCTATTAGTTTGACAATTCATTGTGTATTCAATAGGAAGAAAAGTGGGTGGGACATGCTGTATGAAGTAATGAAATTTTTGGATATGGCGTACACATGGTAAGAATTTACCCAGATCCTTGACATAACGTGGCCTCGAAAATGCTCCCCGCATATACACTACTCAGACTCCCTCCAGTCACTATCTGGCAGAGTAGAGGTAGCAAGATTATACACTAGCTGATCCAGAAGCCTCCTAGAGAGTTACCAATAAAGTGTAAAGTGTGTTTAGGGTCAAACGGCACCAGGGGTTTCCCCCATCTCCGCGTAGTTTACATTGTGGTGTGATACAGTTCACTGTAAAGGCCAGAGATTTAAAAGTATATGGATCTTGAGGTGTGTGATGTTGTGTACCGTTGTTCTTCTGGCCATTTAGCCGCCGGACCCCAGCTGAGGCCCGACGTTGCCCACACTTCGCCCCGTGGAGGCAGACCAGGTACACTAGTATTACAGTTATTTACTCTGGCAGGCCCTGCCACCTAGTTTCCTGAGATTTCAGTGGCAAGGACCTAAAAAAAAAAAAAAAAAAAAAAAACACGTTTGCGTGGGTTGATCGCTAGATTGAAAGACCGAAATGTGAGCGAACTTAATTTGGAGCTATTAAGTTTTGACCTGTGGGATATACGCTGGTGAGCAGGTAGAGAGGGAGAGGAGACTGAAGACTGGGGGGAGAAAGACAGAAGAAATGGGGTCGATAGAGGAGGCGACCCCATTAAAAGTCAGTGGGGCATGCCCATGCCCTACCAGGAGGAAATATGGGTTGGCGAGTAGGGGAGAAGGCAGGAGGGAAAAAAAAAAAAAAAAAAAAAAAATCCTGTCTCCTCCCCTACCGCCGAGGGAGGGGGAAAGAAAGATGGGTCCAGCAAGAGCGCCGGCACCGATTGCCATTATGGCTGGCATATGCAGAAAGCTCTGCGGTCTCATTGGGCTGGTTGGAATTCAGCTGGATAGAAAGTCACTCGTGAGGCTGTGTCCTGTCCGAAGGTGGTCCACATATCATTTCATGGTTGTTGTTGTGGTGGTGGATGCGGGAAAGTCCGCCTTCTTGTGAAGAAGTCTTGCGCATATTGAGTGAAGGCACTATAAGTATCTTTTTCAGTTAGTATCAGATATTCCTGGTCTCTTAGCATTATTTGGGTGGTGGTTATAAATCGGCAGCGGAGATCCTCGTACAGTGGGCAGTCGTACATCAAGTGCCCCCATGTCTCGCGTAGTCCGCAGTGGCATAGGGGGGTGTCACTCAATCCGAATCCATGGAGTTTTTCTCTTATGGCGCCATGGCCGGTCAACAGGTAGGTGGCGAGTAGTCCAGGAGAAAGCCAAGGTGGATAGTTTGGGTACACCAGTTGTAGATCAGGAATAAATTTTTTAGTTATTTCACCTTTGGTTGATGTCTGCCAGCGGGTTTGCCAGCTCTGGTTGAGATGTGTGAGGAGACGTTTGCGTTCCAATTTGTGGTCAGTTTCAGGGTCCAAAGTGAAGTTCAGATGGTTAGCCTCACGTCCCTTGGAGAGTTGATATATTAGGCCGCGGAAGACTATTTCAAGGTCTAGTGGAAGAGTCCCTGTCAGGGCCTGGAGGGCATGTGTGCTTACAGTATTGCAGGCTCTTGTTATTATAAGTAGTATATACCGTTGTGTGGTGTCCAGTTTTCTTCTGTTGACGGCCGTGGTAGCCTTCCGGTACCACACTCCAGCGGCATACGTTATGGCAGGCAGGAATACGGCTTTATAGAATAGCTTGAGGGTTCTCCTCCGCAGGCCCCAATCCTTGCGGGAGACCCTCATGAACAGAGCAGAGTATCTTCTGATCTTTTTCTGAATGTAGGTCAGATGAGGGGTGAATGAGAGGTTATTATCTAGGACAACCCCGAGGAGTTTTAGTTCCTTTGTCAGCTTAATTGTAGTTCCTTGGATGCGGATTTGTGGTGGTCTCCTGATGTCCAGGTTACCTTTTAACAGTATTGAGCTGGTCTTGGTTGAGGATATGCGGAGATTGTTTTCGTCGGTCCACTTCTGTAGGATGTCAATGGCGCGAGTAGCAGAAGTTTCTAGCCTGGCTCTGCCGTCCTCTCGCAGTACCAGGGTCAGGTCGTCCGCGTATGCCTGAGTTGCCACACGACCTAGGTCTAGATTTAGAAAACCGTCGAGAACCATGTTCCAGAAGAGCGGGCCCAAGATTGAGCCCTGTGGGCAGCCTCTGAAGATCTGTCTGGAAATAGAATGATATGGAGTTTCTACAACGACCATTCTGTTGTCAAAATATGTTTTGACGCATTGGTATAGGTTGGCCGGGATGTTGGCCTTCCGGAGCCTGCCGAGGACGCTTGGCCACCACAGGGTGTCAAAAGCCCCGGCAAAATCTATTGCGATTACAAGTAGATATTTATGGTTTGTTGTTTCAGCAGCTCTGGTAATGTTTTCCAAGGCATCCAGAGTGGAGCAGCCCCTCCTAAAGCCAAATTGATTCTGTGATTCTAGGCCTGCAGCCATGTAGCAAGTTTCGATTCTAACTTTGAGGAGGTGTTCAAAGAGTTTACTTAGTACAGAGAGAAGGGCTATTGGTCGGTATGACTCCGGAAGGTCCTGTTGCTTGTTTGGACTTTTCAGGATTAAGCGCAATTTGGCAGTCCTCCAAGCTTGTGGAAAGCATCCCTCATTAAGGCAGTGATTAAAGAGGGTGAGTATTACCTCTGGAATTGTCTCGATGGTCTTCTTGACGATTTCAGGCTCCAGTAAGTCGATACCCGGTGTTTTCTTGTTGCGCAGTTTTCCTGCAGCAGTATGAAGTTCCGTGATGGTAAGTGGTTCTTCCTTATTGGTGGTAGTATAGGTATCATTGTCTTGACATAATTTTTGCTGTTCTGGTGTAGTGGGAGTAATATGTCCAGGAAACATGCTGTCCAGGATGTTGTTGACATTATCCTGCCAGGTCTTGGTATAAGTGCCTAGCGGCGTCTTTGTTGCAGGGATGACTTCTCCCCTGGGGAGTTTGTTTGTCGTTATTCTGTAGACAACCCCCCAGGGGTGCTCGTTTCCGGTTGTAGAAACAAGTTGCTCCCATGAGCGCTGTTTTCTGAGTCGGATTAGAGCCGTGTACTCATTTCTTGCGGTGCGATAGTGGTCGCGGAGTTGGTCTATTTCTGCTGCTGGCCAGGAAAGTCGTGCTCTCTGGAATAGTCTTCTCCTTGTGTTCACCTCGCGTCTGAGCTGTTGTAGTTCCGGCGACCACCAGGGGACGGCCCCTGGAGTTGGGTTTTTCCTTTTAATTGAGCAGTTTGCAGCGGCAGTGATGAGATCCACCACGGCGGTTTGGTGCTGGTCCGGGCTCAGCCCCTCTATTTGGAGGGTTTGTGCTGCTTCTCTTAAGGTAGTCTGGAAGAGAGACCAGTCTGCCTTCTGTATGGCATATCTATGTTGGATTTGTCGGGTTGGTTGTTGTCTGTCTATGGTGCGTTGAAGAGTGAAGGTTATGACCCTGTGGTCCGATGTGGTCCAGCTTTCCCTGACCATCCATCCCGAGAGGTGACCAGCCAGAGACCTTGAGGCGAGTGTAATGTCAATTGTGGCTTCCCACATTGTGCTGGAAAAGGTGGTGGGGTTATTTGGCTGATTGAGTATAGTGAAGGTACTGTTTGCCAGGAACTCCTCTAGGTGTTGTCCATTTGTGGCGCTGTGATGCCCTCGGGTTTGGCTGAACCACGCCGGGGATCGACAGTTCACATCCGCTCCCACGACGATCCTGGCATTCTGGAATTCTGTGAGTAAACTCTGCAGGTACCTGGTAGCTGGGAGGATATCTCCCCCTGGGCGGCAGTACAGTGAGACTGCATAGAGTTCGCCGAGCGGGGTTATAATATGGGCACATGCGGCCCAGGATGTACAGTAGCTGGAAATCTTGGTTACAGTGATACTAGGGTTCCTAACCAGGATGCAAGCCCAGGGGTTGTCTCTATTATCCTGAACTATTTTGTAGGATAGGGGATATCCTATCACCCCCCGGCTGTGCACATATGGCTCTTGGATAAGTAGGATGTCGAGGTTCTGTTCATTCGCTTTCTTGGTGAGTTGTCCGGCCACGGCCTTAGATCGCTGTGCGTTTAGCTGCGCGAAGTTTACCCTGTCTAGGTTAAAAGGTCTAAGGCGTGCGTCCATAATCAATCCTCATTTGGTATGCACCCTTAGCTTTGATGTAGATGGGACACTGATTGTCCCTGAGTGAGTGGTCCGCTGGCATCTTCTGTGATTTACAGTTTACACAGGTGGGCGGATCATCTTTTTTAGGGCAGGTGCCAAATTCATGGCCTTTCTCTGCACAGTGGCCGCAAGTAGGCTCTGTCTGGGCACAGGTGTGCGTCGTGTGTCCAAATCGACAGCAACGGAAGCATTTGGGAACAGACACATGCTCTTTGAAGCGATGGCTGCCCCAATGTATGAAAACCCTGGTTGTTTGTGCAATCGTTTTCCATGCCTCTGGTGTAAGTTCAACTACCCAATTTGTGTGGTCTCCTGTCCTGGATTTTGTTTGGAATTTTGGGGTGATTAGTGTCGTTGGTTCCACGTTTGGATACTCATGCTGAAGGTTCCTGGAATATAGTTCCTTCTGCAGAGCTTCTGGTGTTAGATCCTTGCTGGTATTAAAAATGACTATACTGGGGCCCTTTTTCTTGGGGGACGCTGCCTCTAAGCCGAGTGTCTGGATCCTTGGGTTGTTGAGGATTTCGTTTGCGTCTTCCTTCGTCTGGGTTTCAATGATGACACCTGTATTCCTTATTTTTCGGACAGATTTGATTTTTGTAGTCTTAAGATCCTGTGAGAGGTTCTTCATAATGGTTTGTTTCACCTCTTCACTAGTCTGGTGTTGTGCTGTTGAGGTCGGTTTTAATATTACTAGGTGTGGAGTCGGCAGGAGCGTTTTGCGTTTTGTAGTAGTTGCCACACGTGGCAGTTGTAGAGAGGTATCTGGAGCAGTGGTCCTCAGCGATTGTGCATATGTGGGTGCACGCTGTGGCATTTGTTTTGCCCCACATTCAGCGTAGGCTTGCAGTTTAGCCTTGGCCCTTTCGCTCTCGAGGTAGGCTTCGACAAGGAGTGCATCGAGTTTGTTCCACAATGTTATTATTTGAGCCCTTAGTGCAGTGGTGACTCTGTTTGTTTGCTCTTTAAAGAGGGATTCTAGAGCAGTTTTCAGGAACAGGGATTTTTCATACATTGTACCTTCGGGTAAGGTAGGATCCAGGAAGGTTTCCTGTGTCTTGTCGTCGCTAGTCTCCTTTGTCGTAATCGCTGTGAGATTTTCCTGCGTTTCCCTTATCTCCGTCTGGGAACGGGTTTCTATCTCAAATTTTGGTATAGAGCCTTTTTTGTTTTTCTTCTTACCCGTTTGGGGGGTCCCGGAGCGGGGATCTATCCCTTCGTTCTGTTGGTTTGTGATGATTATGCATTCGTCGCCCTGGGTTCCCCTAAGAGGGGCTCTGCTTTTGTCCGTATTCCTCTCCATATCACTATTTCCGGATGACCGAGACTCGTCGGTTTATCGGGATTTCCTTTCTACTATCAAGAAGCAGTGTGCGCGTTATGTAAATAAAATCAGCCACAAGTGCGAAGCACAAAAGAATTTGAGTTGTGGGCCTTTAAGTCATTGGGCTATCCCCTCAGTCACATGTGGGGAGGGAGATAGCCGGGTGTAAAAATAGACCTAGAACAACGGGACTACTTCCCTGTGGGGTTTCTGGGCGCGGCCAACACGATAGTGGTATTTAAAGACAGTAGAATCTACCCTAGAAATGTTCCGCCTTTACCATGATAAGTCTATGGCAGAGGGGGGGGGGGTGCACACAAATGTCATTATTTTGGGTAAAACTAGCACACAGTTTAGTGGAAAATGTTGGGACACAAATGTTGTCCAAGGTTACAAGCACCGTTGCACCTCCCAAGTCAAGAGCAGGGTAGAAGCGTGGCGATCGCTATATCGGTCGCCTCTCTATATTCCAGATGTCAGCCACAAGGTGACCTTGCGGTCTGACACAAAGAATACAAATAGTGACGCTTCCAACCAGCCAAACTCCCAACAAAGCACAGAAAATTTTCTCACCTTGAGAGTCCACTGGAGTTGAAGAAACACTGTATACACTCTTGCTGTGAAAAACACTTTAAACTGAAATCTACGAGCGTGAAATAAACAACGTGTCTGGCAGCCATAATGACGATCGTGAAGGCAGCCCTATTGGCTCTGCGCATACGGGCTACGTGCAGGCACAACGCTGTCAAGTGTAAAATTAGTAAAACTCAGATAAGTTCTTTAAATCCACACAGAGTTTTACATAAAATTACCTGGTAGTTCAGTATCATTAGTTCTTCAAGTCCAGATCTTTGCCGAACAGTAATTCCATGTTTAATCGGCACTAAAATCACTTATTAATCAGAGCACAAAGAAACGTGACCGCACGGACGATGCGCCATGCCCCACCAACCCCCGAGTTACCAATAGGTTCAGTCCGGTGTACTAACTAGCGGCCGGCCTGCGAACACCGTTTTAGAGCTGTACCCTCGAAATGTAAGGAAATTGGATCTCGCCACGAAGTTCATCATAACCTCAAAAGTCATAAACCATACTGCATGATGGAGAAGATTGGAAAGGGTTGACGGGAACTTAGGTCTAGAGACTAAACATGGGTTCCACCACTTCAAGCCTCCAATAAGCAAAGTGGTGGTATCGCACCGGTTGATGAGCGTCATCTACCACCTAGTATGCCTGGTAGCATGGAGGGGCGGCATTCCTCCATGTGGTGTGGGCGCCACACCTCGATCCCTGCTTACGTTGGTTCACACCTGGGCGGTCACCCACCATGTACTTGTGCGCATGGAGGTTATACCCAGGAATACTAACAGTCCCACCTTGCAATGAAGCGGGAAAAATTTGGTGTGGTGGTATACTATAGAATAATGATGAAATGAGGAAACAGCGAGAAACTTAGGACAGGTATATGGGAGATTTATGGGGTTGTATAAGAATTACCAAAAAATGGTCACATTACAGAAGTCTATACAAAATGCTCGAAAATATGGTCACATGACAACATTATGGCGTATGATCTCCTTCAATGGCTAAACAGACCTGACAGTGGTGAATCATGCTCAATATAAGGGTATCTATAAGATTCTGTGGCAGCAAATCCCATTCCACCAGCGCAGACCTTAGCTCAAAAACTGACCGAGGAGTTCGATCGGATATAAGTCTGGTGATCGTGATGGCCACGGTAGTCGTTTGATTTATTCAGTTTCAAGATATTCTCCCACCACTTGAGCTCTACGTGCAGTGGCGTGAGCATGAAAAAGAAAATTTAGGCCAACCGCATCCCTAAAAAGTTCCACATAGGGTTAGAGGATCTGTTCTCGGTCCCCTATTAAAAACATGGAGGGATGCGGCCGTTGATCATTAATCTGCCCCACATGAGAACACCGCCTCCACCGTTTCTCTTATGTTAGAGGGATGGTACCGCATTCCTCGTTGTTTCCGGATGAAATAACGTGTAGGACATGTTTGTAGACTAAAACGGGACTCATCAGAGAACAGGACTGGGTAATACTCCAGAACACGGTGCCCCTTTGACAATTACGTCGAGAAGAAGAGGGGGAAAGCAGTGACATACGGTTCGTAACTCCGCCCACTCACTGCGTTCCCCCTCTTCTTCTCGACAACTGCACGTGGCGAATGTCACGCGACGTAACAGTATGGCGGAACCGAAAAATAACGAAATTATCGGCAACAGCAATTTTTTCGGAGCAGCAGCCAAAATAATTGCAAATTAAACACTAATTTCGTTCTTCAAAACGAAAAAAAAAATAATGGGACGCAGCAAACGACCAATTTTAGACAAATAACTGGCGAAGTCCCTCAAAAAGGTAACCTACCATTTTTAATTAAACACAAACGAAAGACAATTAAAAACGTAATTCCCAATATACATTTTTTTTTTCGTCCAACGACTGGTTTTTGCTTGAATCCTTCCCGAAGTCGCATGAAAACCTAACCTTTTCTGGCTAAACAGAAACGAAAGTCAATTAACACGTGCAACGAACAATAAAATTGCTCTTTGCATAAGCAACATACAATTTTTTCTTTTATTTTAAAAAAAAACGAAACGGACACACTACTACGTTAATAATACGTGAAAATAACACAGAAATACAAGACAAACTAAACTCACCTCACAGCAGCAAAAAACAAAGAAACAGTTTACCAGCAGGACGGAACGGGATAACGACAAAATGAAAACCACGAGGCAATAACCGGAGAAGTAACAGCTCAGCACCGTACGCACTAAAAACCAACATTCAAAAGAAAGAACACGCAACGAATTTCGCATTTAGCGCTCCAGTGACGTCGCGTCACGTGCCATCCACGTGAAACGAAGAGGGGACGCAGTCAGTAGGCTGGATCAAAACCTGTCAGTCACTGCTTCCCCCATTCTGACAGCCAATTACAAGGGGGCACCGTATATTGGAGTATGGCCCAGGACTGTACCTCATTTGTCAGGACTCTAAGTCACATGTTCATGGCACCAGTTTCGACGAGCTCTGCGGTGGTTTGGGGTTAATGCGTTACAAACCACTGGCTTCCTTACGTACCGTCCACTTAAATTGAGCATTCTTAACGCAGTCCGGTTCGAAATGTTTTCACCTGTGGCTGAAACAACCTCAAGAGACAGTTGATCAGAGGACAACATAGGGCTCCGTCTTGCTGTTACAGCCAGATAGCGGTCTGGATGGATGAAATAATGTCTTGCTGTTACAGACAGATAGCAGTCTGTTCTGGTTGATTTATCTGTTGGGTGGCCTTAGCCAGTTCTTCTTGTAATGATTCCTGTTTCCTGGAATTGCTTCCGTAGTGCCAAGACAACACTGCGTGACACATTAGCCAACGGTTCGCTTCCGCCTGCGACTGGCCGGCTTCAAGTCGTTGAACGGCTCTTCATCTCAGAAATCACCTAAACCACAATGATTTGTCATCCTCCGGACTGGAGATGTGGCTATTCCACTATGCAAGCCAAAGAACGGGCATGAAGTGATGTGGTCGCATCCCGTGTTTTATAGGCATGAATAATTTGCATAATGTGCGGCTCTGTAAGGTGGTAGATCGATTTCTATTGGATGCTCGAAATTTGCATGCCAGGATGTCTATTATATAAAATATTGGCATGCGGCGGCATTGTTCACAATAAAATATTCATGAAAAACATTTTGTTCTTTTAGGTGTAAAATGTATATACACCTAAAAGAACTAGCAATAATTGCTAGTCTAACTATTTATAATATTTAAAATAATAAACAAACTAAAACTAATATAAAGCAATGCAGTCAAGCAGATCAAGTCACTAAAATAATTAAAATAACCCACAAACCATCCAAGGTATAATACTTTATTTTCTCTTCCAGAGAACAGTGAAAAACACAAAATAGAATTTTCCAAAATATCCTTTCTGTAAATTCTATCTTACTTAAAAATATAATTCTCAGATAATGTCAAGACCACAATCAGATCTACCTAAGTAACCTACTAATACAATCTGATACTTGTAAAATATAAACATTATTAAATCTAAAAACACTAAATCAAACCTTAAAAGTTTTCAAACACTTTCCAAAAAAGTCAAGGCACCAACCTGAATAAAATCCAGAATTTATTTCACACCAAAACGATTCTGATTGCCCAAAATCAATCGGGATAACGATTGTCGCTGTCGTTAATACTGCACCAATGGCGGCCATTGCTGTACTAGGCAGCCATTGTACACGTCTGAAAATTTAAAACTTCAATAATTCTGCAATAATTGAATAAAAAGCTGAAACTTCAACACACACTAGAAACACGCCTGAAGCTCTCTTTCACCTTGACAATTCGCAATATTTCGTATATCACATAACACAAGCAATCATATAAGAGCCTGCATCAACACATCCTCCTTTTTGAATTTCCTACCTGACTTTGTTATTATGGGAAGTGTTAGCAGGTACACGTCACATCTGCAATTTGCTGTCGGTGGTTCCGCGGAAGGCTACGTTGCCACTTAAAAAACACTCCACTCGTCCTGGATCTCTGGGTTCACTTCTAGCACAGTCTGGCCATGGACCGGCACAACACTGAACAGTTATTAGAACAGTGTACCTCACTCATCGCAACCTCTGCTATACCCGATCCATCAATGCTGGTGTGCCGCAAGGGGGCGTTTTATCGGGGTTACTTTTTACCGCCCTCCTTATTCCGTTTGTGTGTAACAGAGATGATGTCATTACCTACGCCGACGATATAAAGTTCCTAACGGAAATACCACCATCAGCCAACAGGGGAGTGATCACATCTCAAATCTGTAATAAGATCTCAACCATTTCGGTCTTAAACTGAACCCCCAAAAATCCGTTATTATGGTTTTTTCTCTGAAGAAGTTAGCATTAGCATTAGCATTAGTAGAGGCATTTGATGTAAGAACGCAAGCTTATGCAGCATCAGCCAAAAAAAAAAAATAATAATAAAATAAAAAAAAAATAATAAAAAAAATAAATAAATAAAAAATAACCACTTCACCCCTCTGTTCGTTCGAAATACCTGTCCAGCTGAGCCTTAAACTTATTTAGGCTATCAACTTCCACGACAAGGGATGGAAGTCTATTCCACCAACCACCCGCTGGCTAAAGGCAAATTTCCTCACGTCTATCCTACATCTGTAATTTCTCAATTTGAATTTATGCCCTCTCAGGTGATTATTCTGAGCAAGAGGAAGAATCCCATCAGCATTGACCATGCTCAAACCATTCAAGGCTTTATACACCTCTATCAGATCACCTCGCCGGTGCCTAGTCTCCAGACACAGTAATTTGCAAAACTTAAGCCTTTCTTCATAAGAGCACCCCTTTGTCCCATTCACCAATCTTGTTGCCCTTCTCTATACTCGTTCCAGCAGCTCTACATCCTTCTTGAAATGAGGCCTCCAGGCCTGTATACAGTACTCTAGGTGTGGTCTGACCATTGCCTTATACAAGGGAATAATCACCTCCTTATCCCTGCTAGAAAAATTCCTATATATCATCGACAATACACCACGAGCTACTCTTGCAGCCCGTCCGCACTGCTCAGAAAACTTCATATCTGCCTGCACAACCACCCTCCAGGTCCCTTTCATTCTCTACCACTGTCAGTGTGGTACCACAGAGTTGATACGTTGCTCTGGGGTTGCTGTTTCCGATATGTAGTACTTTACATTTGTCAATGTTAAACTTCATTTTCCACCGCTCAGCCCATCTGCTCAACCTTTCCAGATCCTGTTGCAGTAGCATAGTGTCAGTAGTGTCCTTGACAACCCTGCCAACCTTCGTATCGTCTGCAAACTTGGACATTAAGCTTGATATACCATAATCAACATCATTTATAAATACAGAAAACAATAATGGACCCAATACTGATCCCTGAGAGACTCCACTAATAACATTAGTCCACAATGAGCAGTGTCCATTGATTACCACTCTCTGTCTTCTCCCCCTCAACCACCCCTTTATCCATAGCAGCAATTTGCCTCCAGTGCCACACTGCTCCAATTTGTGCGGCAGTCTTCCATGTGCAACAGTATCAAAAGCCTTTCTAAGATCCAAGTATATAATATCAAAGTTATTCCCTGCATCCAGTTCTTTTGTGACTGCATCATAGTATCCAATCAAATTGATCAGGCAAGTGTCCCACATCCATACAACCCTCACTGCAGGGTGCAGTTATTCCAAGTGTTACTAAACACAAAGATCTCGGTGTAACCTTCGACCCAAACCTTAGGTTCAACTGTCACATCGAATGTGTTCTACGCAAGATCAGCCGAATGCGCTGGATTGCCCGTCAACATCTTCTTCATAACACAGACGCAAGAACCACAATCAGATATCTGGAAACCGTTCTGTATCCTACCTTTCTGTATGCCTCTGAAATATGGGCATCCGCAGTACCTTTTCTCATGAAGCCCATCTTCGCCAGTGAACAGGGGGATGTTCAGGGATATTCATGTGTTGTTGTGGCGGATCCCAGGGTTTCCCCCATAAGCCGCTATTGTACTTCTTGTGTTGAAGCTTATGCCAAGACCGGCCAATTGTATGTAGTGTGTTGGACGTATAAGTGTTATGATGTGTTCTGTTGTTATGTTATCGGCCGGTACCTGGCTCTTAGCAGGTAAGAAGCAGTAACACCTGGTCACTACGTCTCACCCCCCATCCCCGCCACGTGGAGGCGGCCAGGATCAATTATCTCCTGCTGGGCAAGCCCAGGGCATAACACCTGAGAGTGCCCGAAAAAGAGAATGAAGTGGAAAAAGAGGAATACAGAGGGAGAAGTTTGGGATCTGGGGAGGTAAATGGATAGAATAGAGGAGAATCAACAGAGGGACTCTCCAATAGTTAGAAGTGAGAAGAAGTTAAGCAAGAATAAAGTAGGGAGAAGTGGACTAACTTCTCTAACCATGGAGACCTATCTCATGGAAAATCCCATCCTAGGAACTAGGATCAGCAAAACATCTTAATTTACAGTTTGCCTAACCCTTTGTAGGCAGAACGTCTTCAGTTGTTGAAGAAATAATTGATCTTCTAACAAAAAACACAGTGAAAGCAAATCCACGAATTCTGAAAAGCTCCACAGAAAGACACTATGTGCAATATGTACAATATCCTCTTCTTCAGGAACACAGCAGAACTATGTACAGATTCGTCCAATGTAATGCCAGGGTAATGCCGTAACCTGGCCCAATAAATAAAATGTTTCAGGGTTAACGCAAAAGTAATATACATGTCCAAATCCTAGATGAGATCACATTAGGCAGGGTTCAAAATTATGTTTTAAAAAGTTCTTGCCTAAATACAAGCTCTAAGAGAGCCCAAAAAGTCTAAGATAATCATCCAAGATAGTTGATAACAGAGTTACTAGGAAAAGTCTGTAATATGAAAAGTCACAGTGGTCACATGTCACTCACAAAGAAATATTAATTCCAAAAACTATGAAACGCTAAAGGCCAAATAGTATCTCGATGAGTAGAGCAAAATTCCTTATACAATAAATACCTATTCTGCTGAAAACAGTTCCACATCAAGAACAAGTCTATTATAAAATCCAGGAAAGTATAGTGTAGCACTTAATGATACTAATCAGTTGCAGATATAGAATCCAATCAAAAATGAGAGATATTTCTTTCCTAATCCAATAAAGGATCCAAGAAATCGCAGGAACAGTAAAACTAGGACCTAATTTCGGTTCTTCTTTTAAATGCACGAGAAGCAAACACATTCATAGCATTAAAAGCTGTCTGGGACTCAACCAGAATTTTATTGTTGCTGGAGTCCAAGTTAGGAACTACACTAAGTAGGTCACGTCGAAGATCGTTATAATAATGACATTGATGAAGAATATGGTTAACAGTTTCTTCCTGGCCACACAAACAAGATGTTGTTGGTGAAAGTCCCAGTTTGTGAAGTTTAGTATTTATACTTCCGTGGCCAGTTAATATAAACATACCACATAAGCCCGGCGAAAACCACTTTAACTCCTCCTTTTTAATTTCCCTTGCTACAGGCAGAAAGTCCCTTGTGACTGCACCAATATCAGATGAAGACCACTCCTGCTGCCATTTTGCAATAAAAATTTGCCTTAATCTTGTCTTCTCAGTCTTAATGGGAGCACTTAGATCTAATTGGATGTTATCATAGGTCAATGGTATTTTCTTCAAAAGGTGATACTTAAGGTAGCGGTACTGAACTTCAAAATGGACAGGTAGTTTCCCAAGCAAAACCTGAAGAGCCATCGTGGAGGTTCGCCAGTGAACACTGGATATTGAAGTGGGCAACCCACAAACATCGACTGCCCCCTCAGCAGAGGACCACCAGCATGGCCTACCAACTCCAAATCCCGCGGCTGCCTCAAATAATCAGCATGAGGAGAACTGTGACCACAGTCAAAATGCTGGTTGGCAAAATCAACTCCCCTGACTTCTGGGATATATGCCAGTGGCATGTTCCACTTCCTTCCTTACGATCCACCCCTCTTCTTCAGCTACAACGGAACAGGCTGAAGATCAGTGACAGATTCCTACCTGGACAAGTACTTACTACAGTACAAGCCCTGCTAATGATCGGAGTTGACCTCCAGAAATTCGCTTCTGATCGCAATTACAGGCGCTCGTTGGCGAACTTGTTCCCCTTATGTTTGGCCCCTGATGTCAACTCATACCGATACCTCCACCTACTATCTGCTATGAGGCTCTGAACGGCACGTTGCAGGCAAATCGACAAACTGTCTCACAAGAAAATGCAATACCAAACATCAAGTGGCACTGTGAAATATTCTGACCTGTGTGAATATGCTTAATATGTGCTTTGTACATATGACGTGTACATACCTTGGTGTACTGTCTGCCTCACAACTATGTACATACTCATATCTATTGAATGGCTAATGCTACATTTTTAATTGTTATGTTATCTTTTATACTGTACAAATTTTTATACTGTACATATTTTTATATTACCCTATATCATTGTCAAGCCCCTGGCCTCGTGGCTGTGGCGGGCACAGCCACAGCCACGAGGCCAGGGGCTGTGGCTGTGGCGGGCACATTATTGTACTTTATCTTTACTGTACAATAAAGATTTTCTTCTTATTGCTGCCTAGAAAAGGAGCAACCTCCTTTCTTTGACTCTCTATGGTAGCGATTTTGGAACTATCACCCTTGCCCAATCGTAAATCTTTTTTTGCATTCTTCGAAACCTGTACATTCAAATTACACTAGTGTATACAGGGTGTTTCAGTTAAACGTTTCAGAACTTCTAAGAGGGGTAGGGTACATCCTGACAACTCGAAATCATATAGCAATGTGGGGTCGGAAATGCTTTCCTGAAGCGGTATTGTACACAGAAGTCGTCGTGCGACGTCGTGCAGCACAGATTCGATTTTCGGTCAATGTATGGGCCGGTATTATGGGAGATCACCTCATCGGACCTTACCTGTTACCGTGTCGTCTAACCGGACCTATCTACTTGATCTTTCTGCAGCAAGTATTGCCACAACTTTTGAGAGATGAACAGATTTCTGCATCGACGCAACAGACAATGTGGTTCCAACACGATGGAGCCCCTGCCCATTATAGCGGAGATGTTCGTAACTACCTGGATGTCACATTTGGTCAACAGTGGATCGGACGTGGTGGTCTCGTGCGTTGGCCTGCTCGGTCACCCGACCTATCATGTCTTGATTTTTATTTCTGGGGTCATATGAAATCGCTAGTTTATGACACCCCTGTTGACAATGCTGAGGAGCTGGTTGCAAGAATCGCAGTAGCTGCCGAAGAAATTCGAAATTCGCCTGGAGTATTCCAGAATGTTCGGATGTCCATGCGTCGGAGATGTGAGGCGTGCATTGTAGCCCGTGGAAGAAACTTCGAACACTTACTTTAATCCATGTACCTTTTGCTTCTTTTCATGTATTATTAAAACGATTTCTCACTTACGGTCTCTTTTCTTTATGGTGCTTCTGTGTACAACACCGCTTCAGGAAAGCATTTCCGACCCCACATTGCTATATGTTTTCGAGTTGTCAGGATGTACCCTACCCCTCTTAGAAGTTCTGAAACGTTTAACTGAAACACCCTGTATAGTGTATAGTGTGTTCTTGTCTAACGGCACCAGGGGTTTTCCCCATCTCCGCATTACTTTCATTGTGGGTGTAACAGTTCACTGTAAAGGTGGGAGATTTAAAAGTGTATGGATCTTGAGGTGTGTAATGTCATGTACCGTTGTTCTTCTGGCCATTTAGCCGCTAGATCTTGCTGGGTCCCAACATTGTCCACACTATGCCTTGTGGAGGCAGACCAGGTATACCAGTATTCAGATATTTACTCTGGCAGATCCTGCCACCTAATTTCCTGAGATTTCAGTGGCTAGAACCTATTTGTAAAAAAAAAAAAAAAAAAAAAAAAAGGGATGAGACGCTGTTAGGTTTGAGAGGCCAAGAGAGTTTGCACATTAATTTGGGTGCTTTAAATTTTGGTTGTGTGGGACATTTTCTGTTGACTTAGACAGAGTAGGAGGGGAGACTGAAGACTGGGGGGTGAAAGTCGATAGAGAAGGTGACCCCTGGGAAGATCAGTGGGGCAGGCCCATGCCCCACCAGGAGGAAGGAAATAGGGGAGGGGAGAAGACAGAGAGTCTGTTCCCTCCCCCAGGTGGTGGAAAGAAAGTACCATGCAAGGGAGCAATTCTTCTAGTCCAATCCAGTGTAAGTCCGATCTGATGTCTCTGTTTATTGGTCACGTTTCATGGTTTCAGTTCACTGTCATGTTGAAGACAGGGGCCCACTCCTTTGAGAGTCCTTGTTCTGTTAAGTTTGTTGGAGTCCATTGACAGTTCCAGTTTGCATGTCGATATTCAGTGGTTGAGTTTTCAGTTAGTGAGTTAACAACAAAAACATATTTACAAAAGAGATACACATGAGAAAAAAGATAAATCAGATTATTAACAAAGCACAGTTTTACATTTTCAGTTCGACGAGGATACCCTTCCTGTATTTTTTATTATTGACCACTTCTTGGAGGTCCCCGTCGATGGCTTGCAGTGAGGGCAGCATTTGCTTTGGCAGGAATCTGTCGGTTAGTACTAGCCGGTTACGGTTTGCTAGCAGCTGTGCTGAAGACCGGAGATAAGGGGGAGGAATGCGCCAAGAGCAGTGATCCCAGAAGTTCGGCTCTGTAATTTTACCGGTGGCCATCTTGATGGTGAACAGCAGCCTTCTTTCTGCGATGTAGGACCGGAGCCTGCGTAGTTGAAGAGCTTCTGCTAACTGCGTTGATCTGAGAGCTGGGGGAAGGTGGAGTTTGCTGTTGGCCCATTTTAGAAGCCAGAATTCGGCAGAGAATATTCTTTTGATGTTGGATTCGGCGGCCGAGGCCCATATCTCTGAAGCATACAGTATTGTCGGGTAAAGGATTGATACGATGTATCTTTTTACCAGTTGTGGGTCGGTGGTGTGGAGCAGCTGTTGTTTGGCGACCCAGCCTAGTGAGTTCAGCCTCGACTGTATGAGGTTTATGTGATCGTTGAAAGATAGTTTGGAGTCGAAGACGACCCCCAGATCTTTGTGTGTTTGAACACTTGGAACTGAGGAGCCGTTAAGCACAGGCTCCAACCTTGTTGGGCTGCCCTTTAGAGAGTAAGTTATTTGTGCTGATTTTAGGGGGTTGATTTGGAGGTTGAAGGTATTGAGGTAGTCAGCCATGTCCTGCAGTTTGCTAGTGATTTGCTGAGTGATTTCGGCTGCCGAGTTGGATGGCGATATTTTAGTAAGGAGCTTGACATCGTCAGCATATGTGATCCAATTGCACTTATTGGTCACAAATGGCACCATGATTGCTGAGAAGAGAATGCCAGACAGGACCCCCCCTTGAGGTACACCGGCAGTTATGTGGCGCGTGAAGGTCTTTGTTCCGATCTTTAGAACAAGGGTCCTCTTCGATAGGAGAGATTCTAGGAACCAGAGAACATCGCCGCGAAAATTGAAGTAGTTTTCTAAGAGACGTAGGAGATTAGGTATATAGATGGCATCAAAAGCGGAATGGATGTCAAGATATATAACTGACAATTCCTGTCTTTGTTCGAAGGCATCTAAGATGTGCAGAGTGGTTGTTACAAGGTTAGTTATAGTTGACCTTCCTGATATCCCATAGTGTATTTGCTGAGGACTGTCACGGAGAATTTGATGGGTGACAGACGGTAGCAATGCTTTCTCCAGAACTTTTAGCAATACAGAGGCGCAAGCAATGGGCCTATGTTGGCTTGGGAGCGTCGATTGTTGGTGCTTAGGAAGGGGCCAGACAGAGTACCTGTTCCACTGGGGTGGAAAGAAATGAACTTCGAGGCATCTGTTGTATAGGTTGAGGAGTGAGTCGATGATGAAGACACTTAAACATTTGATTATGAACTGGGGGATGCCATCGTCACCGGTGGTTGTTGTGAGAGGGAGAGTATTAATGGCCTGCATCAGTTGTTGCTTGGAAATTCGGATCGTAGCGAGACTATCAGTGAGATGAGAGTGGTTGAGGAGTGGCCGATTAGGTACAGTTGGAGGTTGATTAGAAAATCTGGCGACGTAGTTGAGCCAGTCAATTGGGTCGATGTTGCTGGAAGAACTAGCCTTTGTTTTGTAGAATGGTTTTCCCCTTTTTAGGGTTCTTTCGAGGTGCTTTTTAATTGAAGCTGATTTGTTTCTGTTGAATTCGGCCCTGGCTTTGGAGAATGAAATGCGGTCTTGGACATCGCCGGAAGCTTTCCACTTGGCGTGTAGTAATTGTTTGTAGTGGAAACTTTGGTTGAGCTGGGGAGTCCACCATGCTCTGGAGCGCGGAGTAATGGTGACTGTCTTGGTAGCGGTGTGAAGGGCTATGGTATTGATCCATTTGGTCATTAAATCGATTGCGAGACACTGTGAGTGTCTGGTACGGGGATCCAGGGACTGGCAATCAAGTGGAATGCTGCAGTTGTCTTGTCCAATTCTGTTCGTGAGTCATGGGACAGAGTCTTCCAGGAATTTGGAGTTTGGAATGCTTGGGCTTGCTGCGCCATGGATATCTGTTCCTGATATTGTCTTTGTAGACTACTTTTGTCACACGGATGTGCAATTCCGTCGCCATTCAGTGTTGGAGTGTTGGCCAGAGTCTGGAGATCACTAGTTGTTATGGAGATTGGGTGAATGCCCTGTAGTATTCTTCTTCTTGTATTATTAGGTGTTCCTGGTTTCGGAATAGGGTGTGGATCCTTGTGACCAGCTGGCATCGCAGATCTTCATAGATTTTACAGTCGTGTATGAGGTGCTCCCACGATTCCTCTAGCCAACAAAAAATATTTTTTGTCATACCTCCGCAATGAAAATGTATGTGATTCTGGAGGAAATAAACGCGCTGATTCCGAAAATCGCCATAAAAAGTCTCTATCACATCTACATCAAAAGATGTACCAACGTTTAATGCCAAAACAAAGGAATATATATATCTATATTTGAAGTTTGTAAAAAAAGTGTAAAAAAAAGTGTTTGGAGGAGAGATTTACAACCCTGAGAAAATATCCCGATCAGTTAATACTTGGAAAACCTTGGCACAGCCTACAAAAATCCTCACCAAAAACTTTGTCTTCTCTTCAAATTGTAAACTGTTGCATCGGAATTTGAACGCAAGGACCATGGGTCTGATTAATGTTTATCACAAGAACACCGAGGCCAGAATCGATTGCTAAAATTAAGAGAATTAGCTTTATTTGTTAAAATAAATCAGTATGTCATGCATTACTGGCTAGATCGGGTTGGCTAGTGTTATAATGCGACCTGCTCCTGTGGTCAGCAGAGTTCTCATGAGAGCTCCAGCGATCTTAGGAGCAAATGTCATTATTCGCAATGGACTTGAGTTTCTGTAAGTTTTAATTCTTGAGGAAATATTTGTACATAAGAAAAAAAAAAAAAAAAAGAAATTTACTTGGTGAGTTTAGAAATTAACTGAAAACGGGTACTTGTTGGGTGTGATAAGCAAGAATTGAGGAGTTTTACGCTATTTAAACTATGTACACACAACACACTACCATTCTGCCTTAATATAACATGCACTCATGTTACGTTTACCAGGATCGGAAAAAAGGGTATCAACACCGCGAGTACTCGAAGGAACGGAGTTCCTTTGAAAACGCTTGTGATCCATCAGTTGTTCATTTCTCTTTAATGCATGAAATCAACAGAGATTACCTTTTATTTTTGATATAGGATATTTCTTTTTCAACCGATTTTCCTAGTCCAACGCATTAACAATTATTTGTAAAGACGATATAACATTTATAAAAAATGTTAAACATCTTCCCCACAGTCTCAATATTGAGCGCTCAACCCAACTCTGGTCTACAACCACCATACCTCTGCCAGCAAGGAAAACATTACGTCAATCGACATTAAAATAAAGACTTTAAGTCTTAATTTTATTACGTCAATCGACATTAAGATTTAAAATTAAAATTAAATGGTCTAAAAAGCTTAGCTGCATATGAAGCAATTATTCACTTCATTTGAAGTTTTTTTGTCCCCCATTGTACTTCTGAGATTATTATTCATTATATCTAGTATTACTTTTGATTATTCTTTATATTTATAAGGTTTTAATTTTTTTTTTTTTTTTTTTTGTAATTTGCAATTTTTGTTTTCTTATTCTTTCTGCAAATATATGACTCGTGTTGCACGTAGACTCTATATGCATGTATATGCATATAGAGTCTACGTGCAACATCCATTCAATTAGGCTAATATCATACATATTACAGCTCCTTATACACTGAGTGATTACTGAATTATACTACCGACCATGTTGGGCCACCGTTGGTACGTATAACAGCCGCTGTTCCCCTAAGGAAGCGTTTCCCAAATTGGGATCCGCGACGCCTGGGGGTCTATTACCAGTTCCAGGGGTCCGCCAAACAGACCCTCTGGAACTGGTCAAATTATTCGTTCTATGTATAGCAAATTGATGATAAATAAAGTTATTATTATATCTTTATGTAAAAATAAGAATAAAGTTGAGTTGTTTTGAACTTTGAATTTTCTTTTCAGAAAACCCAGTGTTCGTTACACACAGATGGTTGGTTGTGTTTTATTGGCGCATTATAGCCTTAATTTCCTTAACAGAGAAACATGCATATATATGCATGTTTCTCTGTTAAGGAAACATGCATATATATTCATATACTGTATATGCATATACGGTAGGAACATTTTCAGTGATTTATTGCACAAAGATTAGGATAGATATCAGTGTCATATACATACCTTGCGAAAGAGAAAATGTCCAAGTTTTTTTTTACATCACTTCACAACGATCCAATGTGGGAACCACGTGTGACACGGCAAATGTCCACACGGTAATCGTACTCTTGACATACCTTGCCCAGCATATCCTGTGTGACCGTGGTGGTAGCTTCTTTAATTCTCTGCTTTAGTTCCTGGACGTCACGTGGCAAAGGTGGTACATAAACACGATCCTTTATGTAGCCCCACAAGAAAAAATCAACGGATTTAAGTCCGATGATCTCGGCGGCCATTTCAAGAAACATTCGTCCCTTTCTCCAGCACGTCCGACCCAGCGCTTGTGTAGCTCGGTGTTAAGGTAGGCCCGAATTTATGGAAGTGGGAAGGGACCCCGTCTTGCTGGTAAATAAAGTCATCACTATCTTCCTGAACTTGAGGCAGCAACGATTGCTGAAGCATATCGAGGTAGGATAGCCCAGTTACAGTGCCCTCGGCAAAGAAGAAAGGTCCTTACAGTTTTCGGCGTGACAAAGGCGCAGAAAACCTTCACCTTCGGCAAATCACGCTGATATTCAATTATCTCTTCAGGTTTCTGGGTGCCCCAGATCGACAATTGCGTCGGTTGACTTTCCCATTAGTGTGGAATGTGGCCTCATCGCTAAACACTGCGCGATTAAAAAAGTCGTAATGTTGTTCTTCTGTCAGTCCTTGCAGTTCACAACAAAATTGGAAACGTTTCTCTTTGTCGTCTTCCTTTAACATATGCGCTAACTGCAATTTATCCGGCTTCATAGAAAGTTTTTTACAAAGAACTTTCCATACTGTCGGGGCTGGCATTTTCAGCTCACGTGATGCTCTCCGCACTGATTTATTCGGGCTCCTTGTGAATGTCTCTCTCACTCATTCCATATTATCAACAGCAACACTAGGCCGGCCACTGCTCTTTCCCGAACACAAGCAACCCATGTTTACAAATTGCTTATGCCACTTGTAAATAGCCTTCCTGGTTTGTGGCTCTTTACTGTACAAACTTTGAAATTTCATTTGAACGTCTGTTGCACAATTGTTCTTATCAAACAGTAGTACACAAAATGCCTTCTCGAGACCGGAAGTCGCCATCTTTCAACAAGACTATGCGTGTGGTAGAGTACGACAGGTAACGCAAACTGCTGTGAATGATGGAACTACACGCCTCGGCAGTAACAATTGGGAAACTTTCATGTTTTCTCTTTAACATGGTATAAATAAGTAAATGGTATCTCTCTTACTAAATGTGCAATAAATTATTGAAAGTGTTCCCACCATTCATAGACACCCTGTATATATATACAGGGTGTTTCAGTTAAACGTTTCAGAACTTCTAAGAGGGGTAGGGTACATCCTGACAACTCGAAATCATATAGCAATGTGGGGTCGGAAATGCTTTCCTGAAGCGGTGTTGTATACAGAAGCACCATAAAGAAAAGAGACCGTAAGTGAGAAATCGTTTTAATAATACATGAAAAGAAGCAAAAGGTACATGGATTAAAGTAAGTGTTCGAAGTTTCTTCCACGGGCTACAATGCACGCCTCACATCTCCGACGCATGGACATCCGAACATTCTGGAATACTCCAGGCGAATTTCGAATTTCTTCGGCAGCTACTGCGATTCTTGCAACCAGCTCCTCAGCATTGTCAACAGGGGTGTCATAAACTAGCGATTTCATATGACCCCAGAAATAAAAATCAAGACATGATAGGTCGGGTTACCGAGCAGGCCAACGCACGGGACCACCACGTCCCGTGCGTTGGCCTGCGCGATCACCTCATCGGACCTTACCTGTTACCGTGTCGTCTAACCGGACCTATCTACTTGATCTTTCTGCAGCAAGTATTGCCACAACTTTTGAGAGAGATGAACAGATTTCTGCATCGACGCAACAGACAATGTGGTTCCAACACGATGGAGCCCCTGCCCATTATAGCGGAGATGTTCGTAACTACCTGGATGTCACATTTGGTCAACAGTGGATCGGACGTGGTGGTCCCGTGCGTTGGCCTGCTCGGTCACTGACCTATCATGTTTTGATTTTTATTTCTGGGGTCATATGAAATCGCTAGTTTATGACACCCCTGTTGACAATGCTGAGGAGCTGGTTGCAAGAATCGCAGTAGCTGCCGAAGAAATTCGAAATTCGCCTGGAGTATTCCAGAATGTTCGGATGTCCATGCGTCGGAGATGTGAGGCGTGCATTGTAGCCCGTGGAAGAAACTTCGAACACTTACTTTAATCCATGTACCTTTTGCTTCTTTTCATGTATTATTAAAACGATTTCTCACTTACGGTCTCTTTTCTTTATGGTGCTTCTGTGTACAACACCGCTTCAGGAAAGCATTTCCGACCCCACATTGCTATATGATTTCGAGTTGTCAGGATGTACCCTACCCCTCTTAGAAGTTCTGAAACGTTTAACTGAAACACCCTGTATATATGGGTCCGCAAATTTTTTTGATTTTTGAAGAGGTCCGTTAACTTTTTTTTTGTTGATTTTTAGAAGGGTCTGTAGATCTCAGTAGTTTGGAAACCACTGCCCTAAGCATTGACCCCCCACTTGGTGTCTGAAAAGGTATGTAGGGATCTGCAGCCATACCGCATGTAAGGCTTTCTACAGTGTTGGAATTGATGATGGTTGCTTATCCATAAGCCTCACTTCCGGTACAACAACATCCCACAGGTGTTCAACTGGATTGAAGTCAGGCGAATTTGGGGGCCAATCAAGATGGCTGATATCTTCACTGTGCTCCTCGAACTCGTACTCAGTGCAGGCCCAATAGCACAGCGGTTGGAAGTTCCCGTTTCTGTCCGGGAAAAAATGCAACATAAGAACAGCCGATAAACCGAGACTACGCGAGAGAGAGAGAGAGAGAGAGAGAGAGAGAGATTGGAACACAATCGAGCTAAACTTCCACACCTGGGCTAGTCACTTTTGCCCAAGCAGTGTTATCTGACTGCACGCACAGTGCAGTCAACAACAGGATACCAAGACCAAATAACACTGGACCAACAAAGACGAACCACGTAATCATCATTAAATCGACCGAGAAAAGTAAAGCGCAAACCAGCGACGACATAAACAAGAAGTCATAGAGAAATTAAAAGGCGATTTCAAGGAGGTCAGGGTAAAATCCATCTGGAAGATAAGGAAAATCAGGAATTATTGGAATTTCGCAGACCTGAATTTCATTTTTGACCTCCTACGGAAACTAGGTCTAATAATGATACTCGTATATGACGTACACAAGGATTTGAAGTCACAGGGAATTATATAGGATATCTATACTAAGAACAGTGGCGTAGCTACCATGTAGGCAGGAAAGGCAATTGCCTCCGGCCCCGGGCCGGAATCTAAACTCTACGCTTTGCAACGTCCAATAAGTCAAAAAGTACCAAAGAGCTGGATATTGGAAGTAACTGGCACAATTAGGCCTTATTAACCAGGGGAACAAAATAAATTTGGACTACTCGATTCATAACATTAGAAACTTTATACTCACTTCAAGGTGTTACAAGTGCCTGAGCTATGACCAACTCAGCGAAGGCCTGCAGACAGGAAGACGACACCTGTGGACAGCAAGACATCTACAAAGATGGATGAGCTAAATATGAATAACATAATTGGCGAAACTACCATACCGGCAGATCCGCTCAGTGGGTATGTCCGATGAGTCAGAGGTACCAGTAGTTGATAAGTTATGGTTGTTTAGGTTACACAAGGGCCACAGGGACCATAGAAGAAAATTTGTGGTTTTGTCTGTGAATGTTTTCTTTATGTGTTCATACATAAAAGTTTTTTCATTCCTTGAATACAAAATAACAGCCATAAAAACAATTGTGCATTTCAGCTGGAATTGTTTGATATAATTATTATAACCAGACATATGGAGGACAACATTAAAGATAATTTGCTGAACATACTTTGGTTTTCCAGTAGGTTATTCCGGATTTTTCAGCCAATTAAAACCAGAAAAATTGGCCCGTGAGCCCTTGTATACATGTAATATACACACAATATGCCCCTGGAGATGCTAATGCGCTGTATAAATTATAATGGCAATATCTGTAAGGTAAGAATTGGAACGTTCATGAACACAATAATTTCATTCATTTTAAATTTCTTTATTTAGTATTACATAAGAAACAATATTTCTTGAATGTAAACGTAAATGAATACTGTAAGATACACCTGGCATTATTCAAATATCAATTAATTTTAACATTTTGTAGTGAATTCCCGAAGAATTTCAAATGGAAAGGCTTTAATTTTCATTCCAATCTATTAAGACACTGCTAATTAACTTGCATTCTTCTATAAAATTCCAGTCTTATTTTTGTACACTGTATTTCCTTAATTAGTCGACTTCGTTATCTAACAAGGGAACGTGCGATTTTTAGTCTCAGTTGATATTGTCTAAATATATAGCATTTGTACACCTGCCAATGATTTATTAATTAAAAATGGGTTATTTAGCATCACCTTATTGCAATATATTCTATATTCGTAGAACGCATTAAGTCAGAAAGCAAACAAGAAAAAGGAATTCAGTTTTAGATGATCAACTACGAGCCAAAAATTAACTTAATCTTATTTCTTTCAAGGGATAGAGTTCAAAAATAAAATGGGTACGGGAAGTGCATAATCAACACAGCAAAACTATGTCTAATACGATTCGATATTATGTGAAATTCTTAATTTTTCTATAAAGATATGAAAACCTTGTGCAAAGTAACACGAAAAAAATATGGTTGAATTTGACCTTGCTCGCTACCCCCTTCCCCCTCAGCACTTCTTAAATATAGCTTTTATCATCCTCTTTATTATAAGCTTACGAAATATTCCAATTGGTCACATTACACAACATCAATAAAATGTAGTGGTTCTATGCTATTCCACGCTTTCAACAATCCCATGCAATCGTTGTAAACCTAGTAGGAAACTAATATTTTTTGCCTGTATGGTAACACATTACAAACTTGCCTGGGGGGGGAGTAACTGTAGCTGAAGTATTCAGAAACTGAAAACATGTTCAACCTTGGTTTTGCATACATACAAATTTAAATCATTAATCCAAGGACATATTGATGTCATTTATAATAAATTAAATTAATTACCGGTGAGTGGTTTTTGTTGGGGGATTGTCTTGGCGCATCGACTATTTCGAGCTTACTGTGCCAGTTCTTATGATATAGTATTCTCGCGTCTGCAACTATCTATACCTTCAACTTGGAAGCAGTAATATCGAAAAACTCATACCAATAAACAACGGGCAAAAATCCAATAAGGAATATACAGTGGCGGACAAAAAAACTGCATCACCTTAAAGAAAGTAACATTTGTAGTGAAACGTATAAGATATTGTATGATTACAGTCATTTTGTTTGTCGCAAAGCAAAGGTATTGCTTCAGATAACGCTTCTCTTGCATCAGCCGTTTCTATAAATACGGCGTTGGAAGGGTATACACGCTCATTAGTATCCTGTTTTGCGAAGGTGTAAGCATGGCCCCATATGTTCAATTGACACCAAGAAAAAAAAAGTGTAGCTGTTGCTCTGTCCCAGGAAGGGCTTTCTACACGTGCTATCGCTGATAAAATAGGCTGCCACCAGTCAACAGTATCTCGGGTGCTGAAATTAAAGAGCGTGAAACCGGTTGTGTGAAGAAGATCTGGATCAGGCCGTAAGAGAGTGACTATGCCTTCCCAAGATCGATATTTGAAACGGCTATGCCTTCGTAATCGCCATGCTAGTGCTTCTGATCTAAAACTGGACTTTCAGATGGCCTCTGGTGTTGAAACAAGTGCATGAACTATCCAAATACGGCTTTCGGAATGTGGTCTGCATGCCTATCGGCCCAAGAAGGTCTTTGTTGGCCCAACAAATGAGGAAGAAGCGACTTTCTTGGGCTAAAATGAATGTTTCATGGACAAAAGAGCAATGGGACACTGTCATCTTTTCTGACGAATAGCTGCATGGCTCGGATGGGAAGCGATATATCCGAACAGGAAAATCGGAGGCATACCATCCTGACCGCATAACACCGACTGTAAAGTTCCTCGCCGGTCAGATGGTTTGGGGAGGCATAACAAGCAAAGGGGTGGGGCGAATTAAGTTTATGAACGGAACGGTGAATGCAGAAACCTACACTGCTATCTTGGAGGAGTGCCTGAAACCCGTTATTAGGGATCACCACACAGACGTCCATACCTGCATTTTTCAACAGGACTGAGCACCTTACCACACAACAAAATTGGTAAGTTTTATGCTATTTAGATTTAATGATGAGTTTGTCTTCTTGTCTCACAAGGCTTAAAACATACTTACACCAATGTTTTCCCTCGTTTTTCTCCTTTCAGGTGCAATCATACATGTACCTCAGAAATGCTGGCATTAGTGTTGGACTGGTCCGGCAACAGTGCAGATTTTAACCCTATTAAAAATTGCTGATAAATAATGTCGTCTAAAATTGCTCAGAAGAAGCCAACAAGTAAGATTCAGCTTCAGGAGAGCATTTTAAGTGTGTGGTACCACGAAATTGGGCAACCGTATATCCAGAAGTTGATTAACTCTATCCCAGATCGTTGCAAGGCTGTAATTGCAGCTCGAGGAGGAACAACAAAATATTGAGGACTTATTTTGCTGATTTACAGTACATTACGATACTATTACGTTAACTTATCATTTCAGTTTGTACACGTAAATGCAATAAAATGTATGTTTGGTCATGATTGCAATTTGCATGCTTTTTCATATTTCCATTAATTACGCATTTTACCCTTTGGGAAAATATTTATGGCAATTAGGTATATCAGGTGGTGCATGCTTTTTCATATTTCCATTAATTACGCATTTTACCCTTTGGAAAAATATTTATGGCAATTAGGTATATCAGGTGGAGTCTTTTTATTGGATTTCTTTCCCAAAGAGATATATATCCCATCAAACAAATGCATTTCGAACATTTCTGCAACCAACAATGCAACGCAAAACATTATTTGCAAAATTCTCAAGTGATGCAGTTTTTTTTTTTTTGTCTGCCACTATTGGGTTTAGACTCTGGCAAAGTTTTTGAAATCTGGCTTAGCAGGGTCTGCTGTAGACTCTGCAGGGTCTACAGCAATTTCCATAGGATGCAATAAGCTAAAAATGTTTGAGAGAGCCACTGACGCGCTCGTGGGAGCACAGTTGGTAGAATTGCCGTGCTGCCTGCACCGGTTGGAAAAGACCACATTATGTGAGGAATTTTTATGGGCATTTTTCACAACGTGGCTGAGATGGTTGGTCTCAGGGGAGGGTAGTATGGTTTTTTTCCCCCGGAAACTCGGGTTTTTCGTACAGTACACAGAAAATCGGTCACAGAACACAATTTACAGACAGTATACAAAACCCTATAACAACAGAGCCACAGACCCAGTTACACACTTCGCTACAAAGAACAGATCAACAACCTCAAACCTCCTTGAGAGTAGAATCCAATTTTCTCTAAACAGAGGACAAATTGATATACTTTTCCTCGAATATCAAAGCAGAGTATGACAGACTCTCGATCAATTCTTTAATTACAATCCTCGAGAACCATTTCAGAATTACAGGCCCAGCATCCAAGCTTTTCGGATAATTACTGGCTGGAAGACAAATCCTTGTGATGCACGACAACTGCTTCAAGTTCACCATTAACAGAAGCGTTGTGTCAACATCCCTTTTTGCAGCAGCCCTCGACTCCTTCATGACGCTGCATAAGAACTGTATTTCTTATGAAGATGACTTCAAGCTATTCATCTTGAGAGCCAAGACGCTGCCCTACCTCAAAGCTATTCGCTCAAAGTTAAATCTCAGTTAACAGAGTCATGCATCACACCGGTTTACAAGTCACTTGGAATGAACAACTCACCTTCTCGAGGTACTTCGCAAACATCCTTAGCCCTCAGGAGAGAAAAGGAAGAACTCATGAGTGTTTAGCTTCTTAGCCGCATTATGCAACATGTCCTGAGATGTGTCTCCCCGGTCGCACTCTACGCTTCTGGTTTTTAGCCTATTGGAGAGTTTCCTTAGTATAGAATACTCGATCCTAAGGTGACCAAACAGGGCACTAGGAAAACACTCTTTTGTAATCTCAAGAAGCAGCCTTTATACCACCTTTAACTGGATCCCCTTGGAATTATTCACAGTCACGACCGATATCATCACCCTTGCAAAATTTCTTACATCAAGAATAGACGCACTAAACCTTTCTGAAATTATTTCGCTTCTTTGCAGCCAAAGGTTAGCACAAGGGACCGAGGCGACGCTGCGACGTTTCAGCTATGACCAGCTCAGTGGTCAACAGCGAATACTCCGTCGAATACTTTTTTTTTTTTTTTTCATTTTTATTAGCAAGCGGTCCCTAGCCAGAAACTGACAACTCCGCTATATACATACAGGGTGTCTCAAAAATACACGGCATAACTTCAGGAATGAGTTCCTCATATATAGACAATAAAATATTTTATATCAACATAGTTCCGGAAATGCTTGGTTCCCGAGTTATTAACCGGAATATCTTATCTACCGCAGGTGACACAATCTGGTAGTTTTCCATTCCGACCATGTACTCAAATCAGGAGCAAGCGGATATGCACTTTATGTACGGTTTGGCGGACGGCAATGCTCTGGAGGCTCGTCGTTTGTACCATGAAAGGATCCCAGAACGAAGATGTCCGGACAGGAAAACGTTTGAAAGTATCCATCGCCGCCTTTGTGACCATTACACCTCGTGCTGCCGACAGAGGACGACCAAGATCTACGATTTCTGAAGTAGAGGAGAAGATTTGGGATGTTGTGCATGCCACTCCTGGAATCAGCACACGCAGAATAGCAATGCAACTGGCTGTTCAACGTTCGACTATTTAGAGAGTATTGCGAGAACACCAACTGCATCCTTACCATCTGCAACGGGTACAGGCCTTGTCACCAGCAGATTACCCTGCGCGAGTAATGTTCTGCCAGTGGTTCTTGCAGCAGTGTGGTACAACTCCTCACTTTCCTGCCTTAGTGATATTCACAGATGAAGCACAGTTCACACGAGACGGAATCCAAAACTTTCACAATCAGCATGTATGGGCTGAGGAAAACCCACATTCAATTCTTCCATCACATCACCAACAGCGGTTCAGCCTCAGGTGTTTTTGGTGATAAGTAATTTGGGTCCCATGTACTTCCAAACAAACTCACATGGCAGAGGGCAGGCGTACAGAAACTTTCCGGAAAACAACCTGCCTAATTTCTTGGACGACACGCCACTGATCATTCGTCAACAAGCACACTTCATGCACGATGGTGCTCCCGCAATTACCTGAATCGAAGGTTTCCTGGTCGGTGGATAGGTAGAGGTGGACCAACTGCAGGCCTCCGCGCTCACTTGATTTAAACCCACTAGATTTCTTCTTGTGGGGCCATTTAAAGTCATTGGTGTATTCGACTCCGGTAGCTGATGTAGAAACTCTCCGCAATCGAATTGTGGCAGGTTGTGAGACAATACGAAACATGCCAGGAATTTGGCATCATCTTCACGAGTCCATGAGACGTCGATGTGAGGCCTGTATTCAGGCAGAAGGTGGACATTTTGAACAATTACTATAAGGTGATGTGAACAGTTAAGTGTCATAGACAGACCTTCAAAACTCGGAAACCAAGCATTTCGGGAACTATGTTGATATAAAATATTTTTATTGTCTACATATGAGGAACTCATTCCAAGTTATGCCGTGTTATTAGTCTAGAAGTTTATTAATGTTATTAGTCTAGAAGTCTAATTCAACCCCTTCCAAATATGTAAGGTTTTCTAGAAGTGTTATTTCCAAAAGCCAAACACTTTAGAGCATTAAAATAGCTGCCACTTATGTGACCCCTCTCTGAAGCCTATTCAAGCTGACCTGAAGGAGTTCTGTCTGACGCTGTTCATTAACTGCCCTTCCACAAATTTTAACATCATTCTCTGCATCCCTTCATCAATATCATTTAAGAAAATTAGAAATTGGAGAAGATCCAACATCGATGCCTAGGGTCCTTACTTTAATTCTCGCCCATTCGGAAGAGTACCTATTAACCATAATCCTTTGCTTACTGCCGTGTGTTCATCCCGTAATTCATCAAAGAACCCTGTTCACAATCGCAGTATGTTTTAGTTTATGCAACAATTTCTCGTGCTAAACTAAGTAGTAAAATGCTTTGTCATAGATATTTCTTGTATCCAATTCATGAGTAACATTGACATAATATAAGATTTTCCTTGACAAAATCAGTCTATGTTCCCTAGAGAATACCATTTTGTCTAGATAACGTGGATTGCATTCTTAATCATTGTCTTCATGATTTTCTCCTTGTCATTGGACTGACTGGTCTGTAGTTAATTACTTAAGTCTTAGAACTGTCCCTGTGGTTGGTTTGGGGATACGTTCACCTTACCAATCCAAAGGAATCTTCCCCGAGTAAAATGACATCCTCTTAATGGTTTGGTTCGTTTTCCTCTCCGATTCCTTTAAAATTATTGGGAATGTGCAATATACCTTGGAGCTTCACAAATCTATTAGGCTTAAATTCTTTTCTGGGAAAACGATCCCCTCTAATTTCCACATCGCTAGTTTACCTTGCTCAGGTTCAGTAGCGCAGCTTTTCGCCACCTGAAGAATCATCTGGTCTGATCAGATGATCAGAACGAAATACCGTTCATTAGCAACATCTGGATTATCTAGGACTTTTCGCATCCATTTCGCAAGGTCTTTGTGCCAGCATAACTTTTTTTTTTGGGTGGGGGGACACTATTACATCAACTTATAGGCAACGAGCATAAGTTCGTTATAAAAGTTCTGTAGCCTACAGTACTCTTCATCATTCTGTAATTTTCCTATTTCATCTACTTCGCTGATTTACTACGAAATAAATGATGCTTTGCACTAACTTGTCCGTCTAAACATTTAATCTTCACAATATTTTTTTAGTAAGAGCAGTTGTTATCATATTTTAAAAATGAATTACAAATTCATTTAGTGTGAAGCTTTACTTTAATTCCATTTGGTACCTGTCGCCAGAGTAACATTCGTTATACCCTTCTGATGCAAGTTAATATTATCATTGTGGATAATATTAACTTGCATCAGAATATAAGGGAAATCTTGATAGAGAAATATTACTTGTCTTTCAGACAAATTATAATTTACTTGGGCGACGACAGAAAGAGAGATGCTTTTGCAATTAAGAAATAATTGAAAATTTTATAAGCTTCACAATGTGTTTGCGACACATGTTAATCTGCTACGTTTGATGGGATACATGAGATGTAGCAGATGTTCTTTCCACTAGAGAATTCTACTGCTACGTCATTTGCTTTGTACTTTATACGGAGAAAGGATTATAAGTTTTTGTGCACGATTTTCAAAGCAGGGCTTAGTGGCGAAATATTTTAAGCTAAAAATTACTGTAAACTATTTCAAAAAGATCGACGGCAGTTTCTCTGAACGAAATTAATCCCAATATTCAAAGGAAGCAGAGTTTTTTGTAGCCTTAATAGTTCTGTAGTTTAGATCAAATAAGTTCTTTATAAGTTCTTTATATAAGTTCTTTAGTTAAGATCAAATATGAAGATTTCGCAAAGCTGATTCCTGTTCAGAAATAACAACCAATTAATTAACATTATTTACAGAATTAAGTTTCTTACATTAAATTCAAAATGCCAGAAATGAGACGGTATGGATGGTATCAACCGAATGATTATACACTGAGTGGAGAGAAATCATGGTATACCTACCTAGTAACGGGCCACCTTTCACCCAGATAAGGGCAGTCACACGGCGAGGCATTGAGCCCACTAGTTCACAAAAGCGTTCCACGGGTATTTCCATCCATGCTTGCTGCACCGCTGTCCATAATTCCGTCGCATTCCTAGATGAAGGATCCAAAGCTCGAACGGACATTTCCACAGCATCTCAAAGATGCTCCACAAGATTCATGTCCGGTGGGCGAGGAGGTCATTCCGTGGTGGTAAAATATGCGGAATGCTCTTCGAACCATGTTCTAGTCACCACAGCTCTGTGGGGAGGCGCATTGTCCTGCTGGAAGAATCCATTGCCCTGTGGTTGAACGATGACCACGAAGGGATGCCGATGGTCTGCAAGGATAGACACGTAACCTGGACCGTTCAGAGATGCGTCTAGACGTACCAGAGGTCCAAATGTTTGCCAGTTGAACACGCCCCAGAGACCATTACCGACCGTCCACTTGCCTGAACAGTTACTTGTTCACATGATGGGTGCATAGCTTCGTGCGGTTTCCGCCAGATAAGCACCCTCCCGTCTGCTGGAAATAACTGGACACGGGACTCATCGGACCAGAAGGCTCGTCTCCAATCATTCAAGATCCAGTGCCGATGTTCTTTCGCCACTTGAGGCGTAGAGTCCTGTGTCGTGGTGTTAGCAATGGGACTGGTGGGTCAGCGGCTCCCATAACCTATTGAGACTAATGATCGTTCGCCTGATAAATAGTCTTGGTGGAGACGTTTCTGGCACCTCCCTCGTTGAAGTCGGCGGTGATTTGTGCCACTATCGCTCTCCAGTTGGCTGACACAATGCGAAACAGACGTCGACGGCCACATTCATCCACCACCTTTCTCCGCCCACAGCGCTGTACTCGATGAAATGTTATTCCGGAAATGATGTATTCCCAATACACTCTTGATACTGTCGAACGGGGATAGTGCAATTTCTGTACCACCTCCGCGATAGAGTGATCCATGCGTCGGCACCTACTATCATCCCTCTTTCAAAGTCGATTAACTCATCACGTTTATCTATACTGACATCGAATTACCGTCTACCTGCCAAGCGGTGGGTTCGTCCACTAGCGAGAGTGGTGACAGCGTCGCCGTGCCTAGTAACCTGGTATCCCATAAATTCAGTCCTTTCAGTGTACATGCTGAATGATTATAAAAGTCATGGGACATTCCACTGATTGCAGGAAACTGTGACTAAGAAATGTGAAATTTTTTTCCCCATAAAGATGATCGGTAGCTTGCCAGGAATTTTTTAAAATGTGTATACCAAATGCCAAGGACATGAAAAGAGCCATGATTTTCAGAGAGGAATTATACGCTCTGAAAATCGATAAGATTGGAAATGCATGCAAATCAGCAGGGTTGCGCCGAGATATACAGATGGTTAAAATGCGGGACCAACCCGGAGGAAGAATACTTATTCGGCTGATATGAAAGCGAAAGTAGAGACCGAGAAACCGTGGATATCAACGCAACGTGTGTGTGTGTGTGTGTGTGTGTGTGTGTGTGTGTGTGTGTGTGTGTGTGTGTGACAGACTTTCTCTCTCTCTCTCTCTCTCTTTCTCTCCGACTTCAGACTAGAAGGAGATTGTAGACAATACCGAGACGTCACGTCTCAGTATTGTCTACAATACAGAAAGCGGATTATCGGCCTTTCGAGAGGCTGGATGATCACTTCTTCGTGTGGGCCGTGACAATTCCACAATGAACAGATGTAAGTACTATGTTGGCGGGAAGGTATAACTGCTCCGTGAATGGGTAGCGGAGAACGACAGAGGACTACAGCTCTCTTATCTGTCGATAGGTTTACACTGCACCACGCTGGTACCACCCAACGAGCTGTAACATCGGCTGGCTGTCACCCCATCACCCGTCGAACCATTGCATGTCAACTGATAGAAGGGTGGACCGCGTGCATACCGGCCATTGCGTCCTTTACCCCTGGCCTCTGCCCATCGTCGAAAGCGTCTTGAATGGGCCACCGCACGAAGCATCTAAGATAAAAAATGACGTCAAGCGGCCTTCAGCGATGAATTTCGCTTCTGCTTGGGGCCCGATGATCGTCACATGCATCTGTGGCGACGATTGGTGAAGGCAATGATCCTAGACCCTTTGGTAAATGCCATGGTCAGCTCGGGTAGCATTATTGTCACGGGTGGAACAGGCCAGGTTTAAAATCTTGTCGATGACACGAGGAACTTTTATGGGCTTTTTTTTTTTCACTCCGTGGCTGAGTTGTCGGTCTCAGGCGTAGATAGCAATGTTTTTTTCCCCAGAAACTGATGTTTTTTGTCCATTAAAACAGGCAAATCGACTAGAGAACACGCAGTTTACAGACACAATACACATGAGTATATGTAATAACTTACCGGGTGACCATAATGTTGGTTTTTAGTTTTTGTTGAACGCCATGCTGCACGCCCTGCTGGTTGTATAGTGTGGGGAGCGATCCGTTTTGATAGTCGATCCCTGTTGGTGTTCGTCAACGGAAATTTGACTGCTCGCCGCTATGTTGCAGAAATTTTGGAATCTGTCTGTCTCCCCTTTCTTACTTGGATGCCTGACGCTATTTTTCAATAGTACAACGCTCGAACATACCGCATGGGTTTCCTCTGAGTGTCTTCATGGTGTTGACGCTCTCTTGGCCATGTCTCCGAATTTCTCTCTATCGAGCATGTGGACGCCATCTACATAGCTACCTGCAACCAGCACAGACTGCGGATATGCTGTCGGAACAGGTGCGAGAGCCTTGGTGGGTAATACCAGCGAAGGCTATTCGATACCTGTACGACTCAAGGCCGAGAGCTTAGCTCAGTATATCCACATCTATCCATTGTAAACATACTTTTGTGTCATTAAATGTGTTCACATACATTAGTATCTGTAACCTTTATCATGTATTCCTTAACTCCTTGGCTGTCGTTACACTTAAGTATTTTTTTTTCTGTATTCCTATTCCTTCAGGGCGCTACGGTTTCAATGTCACAGAGTGTAGTTTCATTTCAAGTGGAGAAAATCCGCTCGTGCTGTTACTCAGGAATTAAACGTTCCTATGTCAAAAAAACATCAATTTCTTTGGCAACGTGCTGAAGAAATTAATGTTCAAAGGTGACGCTGAGCTAAAGAAATGGCCACTTTAATTTTAAAACTTCGCTTGGGGTTATTGAGTAATGGAAAAGGAGGGATATCATAAAGCTAAGAGAAGAGGCCTAATTTATTGGAGTCAATAAGAAATGCGAAGTTGGTGTTTTAATTACATCAGTTTACAATGTTTTGTTCCAACCATGAACATACGACTTTAGCATGTTTCGTACATGAAAATCAGTCACTATGATTTTCGGTTTCATTGCGGAGGCCTATTCGCAAATGTACGGATTTACTGATGGAAACAAACTAGCTAAAGTTTTGCACGAGTCAAAGAATCCGCGGAAAAGCGACCCTTATCCAGGCATTTATGGAATCCAAGCAGGATAGAGGTCAGTGAATTTATTCATTAATTGAAAATAACATTGCATTCAAGAACTTCAGTTGCATTGTTCCAAGTGTTTTTCGTGCTTCCATTGAACTAAGAACTGAATAGTTAATTTCTTCTTCAAGTTCGGAATGCAAATCCCGAAATTTAGCATGAAAATCGATTCTCTTCGCACCTCGAGATAAAATCAGCAGCTGCGCAACACCTGTGATATCTTCATTTTCGTAGCGTGCAACCGAATACAAGGCGAAGTTTTAGCTCTGTAAGATACCTTTTATTATGAAGACGACCAGATTAAATTTTAAATATAATGCTTAGCAAACAAAAGTGTGCCCTTACTCCTTTTTCGAATTCAGTTTTCCACTGAATAACGAATATTATTCAGTGGCACAAGTTAATAGATCTGATCGGGATGCACTTCATAGGATTCTGTGCTTGGACTGATATTGTCTCTTTAGGACAGCAACTGTTTAAAGAGACAAATAAAGTACACAGCCGTCACATTCCTGTCTTGAAAAGAAGTAGTTAGCCTGCCAGCTAATTTGAAATTTTCGGCACTTCTATCAAATTTCTTTTGTTTTTGAGGTTTAAAAAAATGTTCCATTTACGATTCCTAAATGAAATTACACTGAATTTTCAATGGCACTTTTAATAATTCTCCCCATCCCACCACAGTTAACATGGGGTGTCTTGTGAAAACATTCAACTGGATTTTGGGATATTTCGAAGCGTTCAGCGAAGTGAGCATAAATATTGGCTTAGGATACACAAAGTAGGGGGGGGGGAGGGGGAGATACAAACTGGCGCAAAAAAAGAAAAAGAAAAAAAAAAAAAAAAAAGCTTATATTCCAGCCATTGCGCTGTAAATTTTTTTGTTTAAATTGTTTCTCAATTTAAATGAGAAACAATTTACATGTTTGATTAAAATGCAGCATCTGTTATCCAAAAAATAATAATAATAATGAGAAACTAGTAGTAAAACTTTTTTAATGTATAGAAAGATAAAAAAAAGACTGACATCTACCAATGCATTCGCAATTATTTTTAATCTTTATAGGTAGGTACAATACTGTGCTAATAATAAACGCAGATTATTACAATGTTCTTGAATTAGCTTTTTCTCTGTTTACTTTCTCCAAACTCAAAATCGATTATCCGAAATACCCTCTGCCCCAACTGTTTCGGATAATCGGGACGCTGCCGTGTCAGAAATCTAAACTATTATTACATGTTTTCGCACTTTGTGCAGTAAACTATTTGTTCTGTAGATGCAGCCCTTTTCACACTTGACATTTGTGCCCAGTGAAAACTGGGCACAAATGTCAAGTATTATAGTGATATAGGGATATCGATATCAAGTATTGAGGGTGCACCAACGTAATTTTCTCTTTCTTAATCTGTATTGCGTTACTATTCATTGTCGGGATCAGATAGCAAAGATTGTAAATTATTTATATATTTTCCCTTTGATAATGCTTCTATTCCTTTCCAGTACTTCTTCAAAAGTAATTTCATTGTCTACCACATTTTCTGAATTACTTTGTAATATACTAAAACCAAACATAAAAAAATCAAACTAATTTTAAAACGTCCTTTTTTGGACTCAAGCGTCAGAAATACTTCCAGAGAAGTGCTCAAAATTATTCCAACCATCATCTTTAGAGTACTTATTTTTCTTTTTTTTGGGGGAGCACGGTTAGCATATAATACGGATCGAGAGAGAGAGAGAGAGAGAGAGAGAGAGTGGGTTATTTCCTGGTTCGTTCAATCACCTCAAGATCCAGTATTATATGCTATAAATCATTCTTTCTACCGGATGAACAATCGATAAATAATCATAGCATTGTGTAATTGAAACTTTGGTTACAATCAAGTCACCTGGAATTCTGTATTCATTTGGGTCTTCATGTGAAGCCTTCACAGCAAAAGTCTGGTCAGTGAAAAAATTAACCGAATTCTCTTCTCATTCACACACACACACACACACACACACACACACACACACACACACACACACACACACACACACACACACACACACACACACACACACACCATTCATCCTTACCCTCCAATAATTCGTCTCTAGTTCTTCCCTGAATTTATTCAACCCATCCACTTCCACGACAACAGATGAAAGCCTATTCCAACAATCACCCACTCGCTGGCTGAAGGCAAACATCCGCACATCTATCCCGCAACAATCCTTCCTCGATTAAATTTATGCCCACTCATGGGTGTAGTCTCAGCAAAAGTGGACGAATGCCATTCACATTCAGCTTACTCAGTCCATTCAAGTCTTTAAACACCTCAATCAGATCACCCCGCAGGTACCTAGTCTCTAAACACTGCAGTTTGCAGAATGAAGCCTTTCTAGGTAAGAGCACCCTTTTGTTCTCTTCACCAATCTGATTGCCCCTTCTCTGCACCCGTTCCAGCAGCTCTACATCCTTCCTATACTCAAGATGCAACCTAACCATGGCCTTGTGTAAAGGGATAATCACATCCTTATGTCTATTAGCACAGAATCACATTCTTATGCCTATTAGCACAGAATCACATCCTTATCCCCCACAAAAAAAATTCTCTGAGCAGTACAGAGAATTTAATATCTGATTTATACTACCCTGAATGTAGTTCCACAAAGTTGATAACTTACTCTGGAATTACTACTACCCATATACAGTACGTTTCATTTTTGAATTTTAAACTTCAACTGCTATTTCTCATCCTATCGACCTAATTTTTCTAAATCTTGTTGCAGTAACATGTCCTTTTAATCGCCCTGCCAACCTTTGTATCACCTACAACATCGAACATTAATCCTAATATGCCTTCATAATATCATTAATAAAAATTGAAAATAACAATAGGCCAGCACTGAACCCTGGGGAACTCCACTGATAACATTAGTCCACGAAAAGCAGTACCCATTGACAACCACTCTGTCTTCTTCCACTTAACCATTCTTTATCCATAGTAGTAACTTGCCCTTAATGCCATATTGCTCCAGTTTATACAGCAGTATTTTATGTGTATCAAAAGCCTTTCTGAAATTCAAGTATGTGATATCAAAATTACATTTTGCGTCCTGTTCGTTGGTCACCTCATCGTAGCACTCTATCAGAATGGTTAGACAAGACTGCCCCTTCACAAATCCATGCTGTGGCAGCAGTATAATTGCATTCCTGTCCAGATGGTCCTACAGTACTTCTTTAACCAGTGACTCTATTATTTTACCTGGAACAGATATTAAGCTGAAATTGTAATTACTCATGTCACTTTCTGATCCCCTATATGAATTGGGGACACATTCTCACATCTCCAGTCCATAGGACCTCCCCTAAATCCAAGGAAGCTCTCATAATGATGGCTAAGGATTTGCTCACCTCCTCTGCCACCTGTCTTATTATGAGTTGATAGTCCCATCTACCCCTGCTGCCTTTTTTATGTTCAGCTTCAACAAGTTCTCTTCCACTTTCCTTTCAAATATAATAAATTTGTTAAACGTTTGACACACCCTCCCACGAACAATATCTCATGCGTGAATGTAGATGCAAAATGTCTATTCAATTTATCAGCAACCTGAGCACTGTTATCAACAGTAGTTGTCTGATTGATATCAAGTGGTCCTATGTGATGTAACCGCTCCATTCTGCTTCCTTTTGCTACTTTTCTTGGCATTCTTCGCCAGAGACTTCTCACAATCGGCCTTAGCTTGCGAGAAGTCTCTGGCGAAGAAACTTCTCACAATCGGCCTTAGCTTGTTCATCCTCTTTTGTGACTTGACTGCAAGCAGTTTTATAACAGTCATAAAATTATAACAGTCATTTTATAAGTTTTATAAAAGGGTCATCCGAGAAATCTACAGAAACCTTGCTAGTGTGTGAGTGAAACCCACAAATTCTAGTCAACGTCTGGAAAGTTAAAATTTCCCATTATAAGACATTCTCATTTACTGGCTAACTTTATTTCTCCGTACAGTTTTTCGCTGTACTCATCAGAGTCATTAGACTTATAACACACTCCTACTCTCAACTTCGTTTTCCTAGTGCTTATATCACATCAGACTAACTCAACAATGCTCTGATCACCCATGTTGACTGGGTGCACTAGGTGCACTAGGTGCACTAGGTGCACTGGGTGCCTTAGAATTTCATCAAGTTTTCTACATGTTAATTTTGTCCAACATTGTATCATTAGTGCTAAAGTGTACAATATCATCTTTTGTGGCCTTAAAAAGGTAATATCTGCTTTGCAACGTCATCTACTTTTGCATCCGAAGGACATGCCCTGGTCCTATTCCACCTATCCTTCTTGCACAACATATTTCCGTTTCCCTGACAATAGAGTCACCAACAATAATCATCTCCTTTATGACAAGCATATTCTGTCTTGGGATTGCGGCTGTGTTGCCAGATGGATAAGTGCGAGCTCTGGCTTTGAGTTGGGCAGCGGAGAGCTTGAAGGGCTCCATTTTAATTCCTTCAAGGGTATCTATCCTAATCTTCAAACTCCCATAAAGGCCCATGAGATCGCTGAGCTGGCGCCTGATTCCTTCACACTTTCTGCACCAAACACACTCAAAGACATCCTTCTTGGTATTATGTCCTGTTCTAGAAAGATCGACAAACATTCCACAAGTTGCACATTTTGTTAGACTATGATTTGTAGGAGAATGCCCTTCGGTTCTTCGCCGACCCACAACATTTCCGCTACTTTGTGATCGTTGCTTTGCTGCTCTAGGCTGAGCCATGATATCCGTTTAAATACAATTTAAATGATCGCCAATGAAAATTAATAAAAATTAATCAATTAATTGACAATATTACACTAAGTTAATAGATTCCTAAATGCATGATACATATTGCGTATCAAGTTTTACTTTATACCTTGCGCTATCAAGTTCAAGATATACGTTACGCTATACCGTTACAATCTTAGTTTTAAATTAGCTATATCTTTACTAAAAAGTAAAATTTCTTAGCTAAAAATAAATAAATAAATAAAATAATTAAATTAAAAAAAAAAATATATATATATATATATATATGTATATGCTGAATAAGTGATTAGGATCTTCGAGCTACTTGTTTATCACAATTAGACCTTACTGTTTCACTGAACTACTAGTTGTGTGTTACGATATTCGTGCCAAAACAGCGATACAATAGCGGTACGAATAACAAGTCGTAATTTACGAAATCACTAGCTAAATTTAAAAATGAGTTAACGAAAGCACCTAAGACTATTAAACTATTTGTCAAACAAAATATGGTAAAAATTTCCAATTAACTTATTCGTTCCCGAGAGCTCAAAATTTTTTGAACTCACGCCAGTACTCTCCTAGCATAGGAATGCGAAGTATACAATGTGGACGTTACTTTCCTGTGCGATCCAATGAAACCATTCATATTAACAGGGGTTTATTGCTCGATTTTTACATATGAGAGAGAGAGAGAGAGAGAGAGAGAGAGAGAGAGAGAGAGAGAGAGAAGAGAGAGGAGAAGTGCGCGCAGTCGAGTCCCAATTATGGTTGATTCCGAGTTTTTTTTTTTTTTGTTTAGTCTCTACATAATATTCTTTCATTATCTTAATTGTATTAATTAAGATAATTCATAATTGTGTTTAGCATATTTTAATTGATTATTATTTGAGGTTTAGGATAAGTGCATATGACACAGAATGCGTTCACCTCATGCATGGCCAAAGCCGCAGTCTCCCTGACTTGAGGACCAAACATTTTGATCTTCAGACAATGAGAAGCATAAAATACATTAAAAGAGCTTTCTTCATCCCACAAACTTTTTACCACACTCTGTCAGAAGGATAATGGACTTCGGCGTTATACAAGCAACCTTACAACGAGCGAGCTGGGAAACTGCATTCAGATGGGGACGCAGCATAGCGATTTTGACCTCGGAACTATTTACACAAAATCTGTAAAATTGTTACTTTGCCGGTGAATTTTTAGAATTAAAACATTCAAAGCTACATCTAACAAATAGCCATTTCAAAAATGCGAGTATTTACGTATGAAGTTATTCAACAAAAAAAAAAAAAAAAAAAAAACATTATTAAAAAGGCCATTAATTTGGCCTTTTTAATAGACGAATTAACATAAATCCAGGTCGTTAATATTTGAGTACTAAAAATTTAATGTTTCGTTTTATTTTAATTCATAGTTGGCAGTGATAACTAATTTATCATTTTGGAAAAAAAAAAGAATTCTGGAGTATTCGGAGCAGACTAAATCGGATCATTTCAACGCCCACTCGTTTCTCAAACATCCGTTCGTTTCTCAAACAAACTGTATCTCAAACATCTCAAACATTGAGTAAACATTATTTTTTTTTAAAATCAGTTGAAGTCCAGAAAATTTCGTCCAGTCTCCCGCGAATATATTTATATACCCCTCTTAGTTTAGAAACCACTGAGATTGAATGGATAATGAGAAGAACGTTGAGAGCTCACTTCTCAGCTCTCACATTTTTATGCAGTAAATTTTACTAGGAAAATGTTCAGAGAGTTTAACTCTCTGAACATTTTCCTAGTAAAATGTTCAGAACTTTTAGGAAAATGTTTCCTAGAACATTTTCCTAAAAGTTCAGAGCAGCCACTATTTGTGGCTGCTCTGAACTTTTCTCTATCGTTGGGATCGCTAGCTATGGTCTCACTGCCTCTCTTTTCTCGGCAACCTATGACTTAACGTCTGACACAGGAGTTTACGTCCTTTTTTGTAGTTGGTCCCATGTCTGAATATTTTCAAATATGATTTATAGCCATTGATGACAGAGGTTATCCATTCTTCTTATGTGGCTCAGAAGCAGATTTCTGACGACTTGCAGTTTCTTCCTTCCTTTTACCGGTCTATTTAGAGAACTCTTCGACACAATTGTTCTGAAGAGCAACAATTCGCTATTATTTTCTTTCTGCACTTTTTCTATACTGTTGTGGGTTTTAACATTTTCAGAAGAGACTGATTGGCTTTTTTTTTATCTTTTTTTGACTCCGGGGAAGTGGTTCTTTTAAATGTACGTCTGCATATCTTCAGTTATAAAACAAAACTGGTGTGTGAGCGTGTGCTGGCCTATTGATCACTTGGATCCACTAAGTATTTCTCGACTTCTTTTTAATAACAACCTACTAATGAACTACAAAATAGGACCTCTGGAAACCCTAAAGTAAGACCAACAATTAAGGTGATAGTTACTGAAAAATGAAAAATTAAGAGATAGCAACAAATAATAAAAATGTCCATAATACTTACATAAAATTTAAATTATGAAAACGTAGTTTGCCTTAGCATTATCTGCATTTAAATAAAGGATCAAGAGTTTCCGAAAACCTGCAAACAATGTCTTTTTCTAAAATGCCTATATTATGCTCTTAATTTAGTATTAGTGAACAGAGTCTTGAATTCAAGAGGGTTCAAGAAAAGCTTTAATACACATAGTTCCGGTTCTAAAACAACCACTACTTTTGGTGAATGAATTCTCGACTACAGACATGAAACAGTTCTGTCTCACAGATTACAATTGATTCTTCACGTTATTCGTACAGATTGTTTACACAGATTTCACAATTTACGCAGCAAAAACAGTCACCTTTTTCAAAGGTATATTTAATAAAGGAATCCTTGAATTAAAGCAGGAAAGGATAGTGTGAAGCAATCCGCAATCCTAAATATTTTTACACCGTAAAAATACTTAGTTACGTAACTAAGTATTTTAAAGTTCAGGAGAAAGGTTAAATGTATGAAAAAGTAAGAAATATATGCATGGAGATAAACGGTGTCATAGAAAAAAGTAACAGAAAGATGCTAAGAAAACAAGAGAAGTAAGGAGACATGGGTGAGTGGATATAAAAGGAGTTATATGGTTCAAATGAGCAACAGGAAGAGACGATTATGATAATGTATAAATAATTCTGTTAGAGAAAAGCAGTTCTCTCCTTCCCTTTGTGATAGTATATTTAGGCTGCGGTTTTGGGGAAAACGTATGTGAATGGATATTGTTGAGCACATTATGAGTTTCAGCCAGCATGCGTCCACAAACAGTGCACCGTCCGTTGTTAGCTTTTACCCTAGCAAATCAGCTTCGATAAAAACACTTACACAGTGTGTTATCGCAGCCTATTTTCTAATGCAACAGTCAGTTAAGTGAAGTTTAAAACTGTTAGAACTTCAGCATGTATAACGGAAATGTATTTAATTTATTCTAATAATTTATATATAACTCATATAATTACTCATTCTAATAATGTGCTGTTCTTCCATACCATTACAGAAAAAAAGCTTTCCGTGTTATTTAACAGAGTACTTCGTAACTCGTTGTGAAGCGATTCTATGTTCTTATTATGGCGTAACAGGTTCAAACAAATTGAATTATACATCAGTGCTCAAAAGCTAAGGAACAAACGCAAAAAATATAATAATAATAATAATAATAATAATAATAATAATAATAAATAAATTTGTAACTAAAAATAGAAACAGAACCAGGTATTTGCCATTTACGAAATATTACCAAGTCTTCCTCTGACCCCGTAAACAAAGTCGTGTAAACCAATTATAATATGCGATTTGAGTAACCGGGTAAAAACAGCCTACTTCGGAACTTCTCTATTTTGCATTTTTCGCTCTCCCTAATAATTTACGGATAATCATCAATATGAAAACGCGAAGAAACCGTGTGGATGATACAAAGACACCGCTTTTTTTTTTTTTTTTTTTTTTTTGAGGCGAGAGAAGGCAACAGGAGAACGGAAGCAGGACAATGTCAAACCAAACTAGCCAGGCGTGTAAATGCATTTAGTAGCTTTGTAAGCAGACTGTAGAACCAGTTGCAAACTGTCACTCGAAGACTTGTCGTAGACTGTTCTCGTGATATCCATACAAAACGATCATTATCTGTCCCTAACTGAGATACGTCACAGGGGCAGCATAGCATGTCAGCTTGCTTCAATTTTAAGGAATAAACATATCCAAACGTACCCTCCATAAAAGATCCCATGGGGTGAAGTCCGTGCGCATGGAGAGTATGTGTTTCCTTAGATCATCTGAAATATATGACCTCTTGATCTCTTTACTGCTGAGTCCGATCGACATAATGCCGACTGAACCCAGGAAGCAATGAGCCATGGCGCTTACTGATGAGACTAGATGGCCTTCAAGAGGGTTTTTGACTCACTTTAACGTAAAGGGAACAGAAATCCAGATTCCACCTGAAACCATTACGGAAAGGGAACGTTTGGTGGTGGTGATGGTGGGATCATTGCCAGATGCTTATAAATCTCGGTATGCTCGCGCGAGACACCTATCACGCTTGTAAGGTATCAAGTTGAGTCTTGGCCTCTTATCTTCAACCTTTTGCAAGAGAAAATGGTTCTGACTTGCTTTTAACAGAAGGTCATTATATATTTTTGAATTATAATTCTATGTACACCCTTCTAGCCAACCAGCTGTACAGGGGGTGAAATCAATCTTCAATCTTAATAAACTGAATAATAATAATAATAATACGAAAGGAGCAGCAGTATCTCTCAGCTAGTATTTAGCAGTTGCAGTTACTAAGAATCTCTCAGTCTGTATCTAGCTCTTGATGACAATGTACTATTAATAGAAATTTACATTTTCATATAAGGTTAGAGTACAATATATAAGAATTTAAGTGTAGTTGTTGCGGATCCCGGGGTTTCCCCCATTAGCCGAATTTATACTTCTTGTGGTGAGGCTTGTGTCATATCCGATTATGTACACGTAGTGTTTTGTGTGTAAATTTTGTGCTTAGAGTTAAAAACAAAAACCAAACAATTACATTAGGGTAGCCCGATAAGTTAACCCCTGGCTTGTAGCCGTGAAGGGTATTGTGTACGGCGTGTGCCTTTTGTATGCAATAAAGAGTTCTTCTTAATGCATGTACCCATATATGTATTGCCTCTGTAAATTGTGTTCTCTTGTCGATTTGCCTGTTTTGCTGGACGAAAAAACCTTGCTATCTACGCCTGAGATCAACTAACTCAGCCACCGATTGAAAAAAGCCCATTAAAGTTCCTCGCTCATCGACGGGATTCGAACTTGGACCTGTTCTAGCCGGTGTGGGGAGGACGGTGACGATACCACTGTGCTACACGCGTAAACCGTAGAGTTTATAAATCATTATTTGCTTTAGTAATTTAAAATCAACCGCATTTTGAACAACGTGGTAAGTGGCTTCAAACTCGAACTTTGAAAATAAAAGCCGATGCTTTTTTTTTCAAAGTTCAAAGCCGATGCTTTAAGTGGTGTTTAAGTGGATGGTTAGTAAAGAAACTGGCAACAATGAATTGCAAAGAGTTCCTTCAACCTCTGAAGCAACTGCGCTGAAGAAAAAGATAGTACTGAGAAAGTTTATGTATATTAAATTGGGTTTTACATGTAATGGAATTGAAAGCGAATCTAAAGTCCAATGTGTTTTGTGCTACGAAGTTCTGGCTAACGATAGCCTGAAACTTGCAAATTCGCCTCGACCACTTAGCAATAAAACACCCTACTTTCAAAGATAAAACAAATGATTTTTTAAAAGAAAATTAGCAGCTTCGGAAAAGAAAAAAAAAATTCTTAGTTGAATCTCAGAATGAGCAATCACTGGAAGCTTCATCTTTAATTAGTTTGAGAATTGAAAGATTAGGTAAACCTCATGCTATGGTGAGGATTCAGTGCTATCCTCAGCAGAAGATATTGTGAGGATGATAAATGGTGAGAAAGCAGCGAAAGATTGAGCTCATTCCGGTTTAAAACAATAGTTTCTGGACATATCAGTGATACGGCTTGTGATGTAGAAATTCAACTGATAAGTTGGCGAGAGCAAACAACTTCTTTTCATTGCCCTTAGATAAGACAACAGATTACCCATTGTAGCATATCTGTTGATGTTTGTAAGGTATTTATTTGAAGGAAGTGTTGAAGAAATTTTTTTTCTTTTGAAGGTCATTGCCCTTAAGGACTACTGTCAAAGAATAGTCGTACATAACTAAAATTTTTATTTTTAGTTATGTACGACTCTCGACTCGTGCATAACTAAAATAAAATTTAACACAATGCAGTACTATGGAATAACAATGAAATGAGCAGACAGCGAGAAACTTTGGACAGGTATAAGGGGCATTTATAGGGATTGTATAAGAATTATCAAAAAGTTACACTACAGAAGTCGATACAAGCAAGATTCTCGAAAATATGGTCACATTAGCATTTAGCATTAGCATTAGTAGAGGCATTTGATGCAAGAAAGCAAGCTTATGCAGCATCAGCCAAAAAAAAAAAGAAAAAAAAAAAAAAACCCACTTCCACTTCACCCCTCTGTTCGTTCAAAATACCTGTCCAGCTGAGCCTTAAACTTATTTAGGCTATCAACCTCCACCACAAGGGATGGCAGTCTGTTCCACCAACCAACCACCCGCTGGCTAAAGGAAAATTTCCGCACGTCTATCCTACATCTGTCTTTCCTCAATTTGAATTTATGCCCTCTCAGGTGATTTTTCTGAGCTAGAGGAAGAATCCCATCAGCATTGAGCATGCTTAAACCATTCAAGGCTTTATACACCTCTATCAGATCACCTCGCTGGTGCCTAGTCTCCAGACACTGTAATTTGCAAAACTTAAGCCTTTCTTCGTAAGAGCACCCCTTTGTTCCAATCACTAATCTTGTTGCCCTTCTCTGTACTCGTTCCAGCAGCTCTACATCCTTCTTGAAATGAGGCCTCCAGACCTGTATACAGTACTCTAGGTGTGGCCTGACCATTGCTTTATACAATGGAATAATCACCTCCTTATCCCTGCTGGAAAAATTCCTGTATATCATTGACAATACTCCATGAGCTACTCTTGCAGCCCGTCTGCACTGCTCAGAGAACTTCATATCTGCCTGCACAATCACCCCCAAGTCCCTTTCATTCTCTACCACTGTCAGTGTAGTACCACAGAGTTGATACGTTGCTCTGGGGTTGCTGTTTCCCATGTGTAGTACTTTACATTTGTCAATGTTAAACTTCATTTGCCACCTCTCAGCCCATCTGCTCAACCTTTCCAGATCCTGTTGCAGCAGCATAGTGTCAGTAGTGTCCTTGACAACCCTGCCAACCTTTGTATCATCTGCAAACTTGGACATTAAGCTTGATATACCATCATCAATATCTTTTATAAATACAGAAAACAATAATGGACCCAACACTGAGCCCTGAGGGACTCCACTAATAACATTAGTCCACGATGAGCAGTGTCCATTGATTACCACTCTCTATCTTCTCCCCCTCAACCACCCCTTTATCCATAGCAGCAATTTGCCTCCAATGTCACACTGCTCCAATTTGTGTAGCAGTCTTCCATGTGCAACAGTATCAAAAGCCTTTCTAAGATCCAAGTATATAATATCAAAGTTATTCCCTGCATCCAGTTCTTTTGTGACTGCATCATAGTATCCAATCAAGTTGGTCAGGCAAGACTTCCCCTTAACAAAACCATGCTGTGTCTGAGCTATAACTGAAGTCTTGTCTAAATGATCCTGCAGTGCTTCTTTAACCAGTGCCTCCATTAATTTTCCTGGAACAGAAGTTAAGCTCACAGGTCTATAATTACTTGTGTCAGCCTTTGATCCTCCTTTGTGAATTGGGGTCACATTTGCACATTTCCAGTCTATGGGTACCTCCCCTGAGTCCAAGGAAGCTTCTCATAATTATGGCTAAGGGTTTGCTTACTTCCTTTGCTGCCTCCTTTAATATAACTGGATAGATCCCATCCACCCCGGGTGCCTTTCTTGTGTTTATCTTCAACAGTTTCTCCTCCACTTTACTCCCAGTTATTTCAAGATTCTGTAGCTTACTGCTAGAGTTGAATACACCTCTGGCATTCCCCTTACTGAATAACTCCTCATGTGTGAATGTCGATGCAAAATATTCATTTAGTTTGTTAGCTACCTGAGCAGGATCATCAACAGTTGACCCATCAATATCAAGTGGACCAATCTGATTCATCCCCTTCCTTCTAGAGTTTACATAAGTAAAGAACTCTTTGCTGTTTTTCTTTGCATCCCTTGCCAAGGATTTCTCATAATCTGCCTTCGCCTGCCTAACCTCCTTTGTAACTTGGTTGCATATCAACTTGTATCTATCATAGGCTTCTGTGTCATGTGTTAATTTGTAAGTATCCCATGCATTTTTATTCTCTGCCATATGCCTCATTAGTTCATCTGACATCCATTTTGGCCTAAACCTTGAACAATATTTCTTAGTTGGTATGTAAAGCCTAGTAGCTTCCAAGATAAGTTCTTTGAATGCTTCCCATTTTGAATTTGCTGTTGGTAACATCATCAGTTGGTCCCACTGTATAGAATTTAAATACTGTCTCAGTCCATCGTAGTCGCCTTTACGGAAGCAATAACCCTTCCCTTTACCCCTAATGGTAGTTACCTCTTTGAGTAAATCCCACTTCAGCACACTGTGATCACTGCCACCTAGTGGTTCATTTATCTGCAGATTCTTAATGCATGAAGAATCACTGCTGATAATCAAATCAAGAGTATTACTCCCTCTAGTTGCCTCCCGAACATGCTGATGTAGAAAACAATCATCCAATAAATCCACAAAAGCCGTGCTAGTGTGTGAGTAACCAGCCCCCAAATTCCAGTCAATATCTGGGAAATTAAAATCTCCCATTATAAGACTCTCTGATTTACTGGCCCACTCTATTTCCCTGTACAGTTTCATATTATAGTCATCAGAGTCATTAGGCCTATAGCACACTCCTACTCTCAATTTGGATCTCCCAATGCTTATGTCATACCAAACTGACTCGACACTGCACTGTCCAGCGATGTCGACTGGCTTCACTTCCTTGGATTTAATGGTGTCTTAACTCATAGCATAACCCCTCCCCCCTTCCTATCCTGTCTATCCTTTCTGTAGACGTTGTACTCCCCAAATTGCAGTTCTGCATCCCTTATATCTGTGTGACACCACGTCTCTGATATCCCAACAATATCTGCCTTTGATGTTTTAAGCAATACCTGAAATTCATCAAATTTATTTACTAAACTCCTAGCATTGGTGTACACGCAAGTATACCTGCACCTGTTTCTATTCTTAGCTACCCTAACACAACCCATGTTGTTAGCTACCTGAGCAGGATCATCAACAGTTGACCCATCAATATCAAGTGGACCAATCTGATTCATCCCCTTCCATGTGTTTACCTGTACCGCAATGGCTCCCAGCAGTCTCTGAAATACCATGCATCTTGTTTTTCAGGCTTCTGCTCATTCTAATAGAAGTAGTGCAAGAATCTCTTTCACCTCTGCCAGTGGCTACTGTCAATCTATTGGTCTTTGTCTCCCCCCAAGCTAGCAGTTTTCCGACCCACCTAACACTGCCTCGATAGCATCAGCAAATATTCTTGCACCCTTTCTATTTAAGTGTATCCCATCCCTGTAGAAGCAATCTCTCCTGTTAACAAGTACAGTCCAGGCTGAAAAAAATTCTACCCCTTGAGCCTTGCACAATCTTTCCAGGGCCGAATTGATCGACAAGGCTCTCATCATATACTCCCTTCTATCGTGTCTGGGCAGAATTGCAGACACTTTCAAATTCAACCCTAATTCTCGGCTTTTGTTCAACAGTGACCTGTACTTGTTAAGTAATTCTGCCGGTCTTCTACTCTTAATATTATTAGTGCCAACGTGTACAACTATATCACCTTTTGTGCCCTTAAAAGATGATATTCGCTCTACAACGTCATCAACCTTTGCCCCTTAGATAAGACAACAGATTACCCATTGTAGCATATCTGTTGATGTTTGTAAGGTATTTATTTGAAGGAAGTGTTGAAGAAAATTTTTTTTTTTGAAGGTCATTGCCCTTAAGGACTACTCTCAAAGAATAGTCGTACATAACTAAAATTTTTATTTTTAGTTATGTACGACTCTCGACTCGTGCATAACTAAAATAAAATTTAACACAATGCAGTACTATGGAATAACAATGAAATGAGCAGACAGCGAGAAACTTCGGACAGGTATAAGGGGCATTTATAGGGATTGTATAAGAATTATCAAAAAGTTACACTACAGAAGTCGATACAAGCAAGATTCTCGAAAATATGGTCACATGACATGAGGACGGCGTATGATCCCTTCCCCCAACGGCTAAAGAGGCCTGACAGCAGTGAACCATGCTCGATATAAGGGTGTCTATAATATTCTGTAGCAATAAATCCCATTCTTCCACCAGCGCAGACATAGCTCACCAAATGACAGAGAAGTCGTCTGTCGGCGTGGAATAAGACGTTCAAAGGAGTCCCACACATGTTCGATCGGATAAGTCTGTTGATCGCGCTGGTCACGCCAGTCGTTGGATGTCTTCAATTTCAAGATATTCCTCAATCCCTGTAGCTTTATGTGTAGTGGCGTTCTCGTGCATGAAAAGAAAATCTGAACCAACTGCGTCCCTAAAACAGACCTTGAAATCCCCGGTACCTTGCCTTCCGGGCTGCTGCATGTTCCAATAGAAGTGCAAGAAACACTTTCGCCTCTCACTGCGGGCTCTAGTTAATCTATCAGTATTTGTATGCCCCCAAGCTAACCGTTTTCCGACCCACCTTTCGTTACGTTGATAACATCAGCAAATAATCTTGCACCCCTTCTATTTAAGTGTGTCCCATTCCTGGAAAAACAGTCTCTCCTGTTAAAAATCACAGAGCACAGTGTAAAAATTCTACTCTATGAGCTTTGTGCATTCTCTCCAAGGTTAGATTTACAGGGCCCTCGTTTCTGAGGACATGTCCTAGTTTTTAAGGTGTCCTCGGACGAACGCCCTCGCGGTTTTTACAATTGCATCCTTGTTTTTTGTAATTTAAAAAAAATGATCTCATCATAAAATTAATTTTCATTAAATATTCTGTGCACCTTCGGTCAATATAACAGAATCAATAAAAGCAATGCACTGGTTGCATTAAGTGGACTGCATTATCCCAAAATTACACAAGTGGATTGTATCATCATCATTCATCTAATTGAAAATCGATGATAGTAGATTATTTGACCAATTATCAATTGTTCAAATTTATGAATTTTAAGGAATTTGTTTCTGAGAAAAAGAAAGATGATAATTGGAAAAACTTATTAGCCCATAGAAAGTGATTTCAGTGGATTTTTCCTGAGCGATGGACGCCCTCTAGTGTCCTCGTTAGACTCCGTGCAGCTAAACTACCTAGCAACCTATATCAATGCATCAAAATTTACCTGCCACGAAGAAGTATCACGATCAGAGCTCGATACAGTAAGGTCACACCCCAAATCCACAGAAAGTGCCCGCAGGGTCTGTCCTGGGCCACTGCTCTCGGACATCCTTCTCGACGATTTCTTGAACATCAACCTACAGAACGTCCGGTCACAAGCCTATGCAGAGACCTTGTCCTCATCCTTGCCGCGGACACCAGATCTCAGCTGGAAGCAGCTGCAAACAGGGCTCTGGACACTCTGTAGGAGTATAAGGTATAAGGTATAAGGTATGTTAGTGTCTAACGGCTCCTGGGATTTCTCCCATCTCCGCGGGTGTACATTGTATCGGGGCCAGAGATTTGAAGTGTGTGGGGGTCATGTGCTGTATATTGTGTTGTGCCCTTTGTTCCTCCGGTCTATTAGCCGCCGAGCCCCTAGTGGGACCCGACGTTACCACACCATGCCATGGGGAGGCTGACCGGGTGTGCCACTGTAGCTAGAGTACTCTGGCGGGTCCTGCCACCTACTTTCCTGGGATTTCAGTGGCTAGAACCAGATTTGAGAATGAGATGATCGCTGTTTCTTGAGCAACGGTTGTAAGGAGTGGGCAAGGGGAAGCCATCTAGAAATATTACCAGCGAAAACAATCTCTCTTCTGCTCAAAGGATTACTAAACGTCCAAAGACAGCCGCAGATCAAAATTCAGGGAATAACTATCAAATATTCAACTGAAATTAAGCACCTAGGCGTAATTCTGGACAGCAATCTATCATACACGCCACATCTGAAATATCTTAATTCCGAAATCGGAAACTACGTGGCACTAGTGGCTCGGGTCACCCGCCGATACTGGGGCCTGAGAAAACGTGCGCTTTCATTATTCTTTAAGGCGATTTTCATTCCCATCGTCAGTTACGCATCGAGCATCTGGTTCAACAAGGCGGGCACCACTGTCAATAGAAGACTAGACACGATTCAACGCACCATCCTTCTCACTATCACACGGGTTTGTTGCACGGTCAGTACACATGCTTTCAAGTCACAACTGGGGCCAAGAGAAAAACACTACTCCCAAAACCCCAACTTGTCCTGCTCAAACCTACTTCCCCGGAAACTGCACAGACAAGTGAACAGGTGAAGGATACAATAATTGCCAACCTTACCAGTGACCTTAAAACTGCACGTATAAAATCAATCAGAAAAACTAGACACACAGGTGTAATTATCGAGACAGAAACAGAGGACGATGCAGAGCAAATCCTAAACAATGCCAAGATCCCCACTATGGGTCTGACTGCGGAGCCACCCAGGGGAAAAGCCCATCTATATTGATTTTTGATGTTGGGAAAAACACAGAATCATCCATGATTAGAGAAGAGCTATACCGGAGAAATCTCTTTTTTTAAAAAATTATTTTTTTTTATTTTTAAAAAAACTAGATGAAGACTTTAGAACCACCCCATTATCCAGTTTTAAATAAATTATAAATTAATAAATATACGTTTTTAAAGTGACTCAGCAGCATTTATTTCGTTAATTGATTATTCTGATGTATGTCTGTATTTCAGAAATGGATTCTTCAGAAGACTACATTCATTTCCAGAGAGCTGCACTGCTTGTAAGTAATTTTCCTTTTCTCTACACACAATGAAACTCTCTTAAGATGTTTTTTTAAGATGTTTTTGAAGGGATAAAAGAGCAAAAAAAAAAAAAGAAATCTTGGACATCTTTATCCAACTGGGTGAACTGTTTTCTCCGAAATCAATTTTCAGCTCTTCAAGAGAAATCTCATTATGTAAATGATTGTTTGACTTTCATTTAAGGCTTTGAATCAAAACATGCATTTAAGATTTGGATGCCTCCTCTCGCTATATAATATAATGTCAATGGTATTTTTTTGACATGTCTATAGTTGAAACAGATAATTACGGAATTCTAAACGACTGTCCCTGCACGGCCATTGATATTAAACCTTTGATATTAATTAATTTTATTTAATTAGTAAATATTGATTTAATAAAAATTAATATTATAATTCTAATTTTATATAAATTAACTAATTAATAGTAATAATATTAAATTATCAGTATTATTATTATTAATTTTTACCGAAACAGGCAAAGAATAATAATAAAAAAAATAGAAAAATACAATTCATGTATCCTTCCTCCTGTAAGTTCTGATGCAAGTTGGTCTTTAATTTCTTCAAGCCGTAGGTCATAACTACCCATAGAAGTAACTGTTTCAATGATAATTAAAAACTTACGGGCTAAAGCAAAACTTGCTGCAATCTATTCTATACTACGTATTCCGCTCCTCCAACTTTAAATTATATTTCCTCGTTCAAGCGTAATTAATACGTGAATATTAGGCCTTTATTTATTGTACAATATCCACAGAGAATTACTTATTGTACCATATCCGCTTTCCTCCACTCAGATTTCCCAATATATACAGGGTGTCCCAGGAGGAAAGGCCAATATTCCAGGAGGTGAAAGGATAGGTCATTTTAAGCAAAAAAGTTGATAATACACATGTGCCCTGTCCTGAATGGTTTCCGAGATAGAGCTACTTTAATGTACATTTGTTTTGAAATTGGCGCGCAATATTTTCCTTCCCTCCCATCAGACTGCGCTATTTGATTGTCAGTTGCCAGTTATCAGTTGATTGTTTTGAATATAGAAGTGAATCAGACTGCGAGTGAATCAGTGAGTAGCGTCAGTTGTCAGTTCTAATTGTAGAAGTGTTTGCTGAAAATGCCGCATATTTTTACTAATGCCGAATATGCAGATATGCTGTAGGTTTATATCTGCATATTCTTAAGGCTTCTACGATGGTACTGCCCCTGCTGCTGTTGAAGAATACCGTCGGCGCTTTCCTACACGTCGAATTCCGGATCGTAGAGTGTTTTCCAAAGTTTTCAACACATTGCGTGAAAATGGTATGCTTCCCAGTGCTCATGTTTCACCTGAATGAGGACGTCAATAAAATGTGCAGGAACGGGAACACATTCTGAACATGGTTCAGCGTAGTCCTACAATTAGCACGTGAAGACTTTCTGCACGTCTCAGTGTTTCACGAACAGTGCCACGCGTCTTGAATTTTGTCATTGGTTAAATGCCAATCGTGAAGTGCTTCCATCAATACTATTTACTGATGAAGCCCCGTTTACCTTTAATGGAATCAATAACACGTAACACTGATCGATGGTCGCACGCGAATCCACATGGTACAGTGGAAACAAATTTCCAAGTTCGTTTCTCAATCAATGTGTGGTGCGGTATGATCCTGTTGATAGGTCCCGTTATTTTAGAACATCGAATGACAGGACACAATTACCTTCAATTTTTGCAAAATACATTAGATGAACAACTAGAGGACGTTCCTTTGGCCACGCGGTGTGCTATGAGGAAAGGTACTTTCCTCATAGCACACCGTGAAAAATACTTATGTACTTTCAGAATGACGGGGACCCTTCCCATTCTATCAGACTGTACCATCTGGGCCGAATTTTCCCTAATCGGTGGATTGGTCGTGGTGGTGCCATTAACTGGCCACCAAGATCTTCAGACCTAACACCATTAGATTTTTGTTTATGGGGTTGGATGAAAAGTGAAGTGTACAGAAGAAAGGTGGATACAAGATATGATCTGCTAGCTCGCATAATGGACGCTGTTGCCCATATAAAGGAACGTGAAGATACACTTAGACAAGCAACACACCATGTTCTCATGAGAGTTGAAAAGTGCATTGAAGTTGATGGTGGCATTTTTGAAAATTTATTATAAACTGTTCAAATTTGTTACTTGAAAAATAAATATTCAAATACCTCTATCTCGGAAACCATTCAGGACAGGGCACATGTTTATATGAATTTTTTTTTTTTTGCTTAAAATGACCTATCCTTTCACCTTCTGGAATATTGACCTTTCCTCCTGGGGACACCCTGCATATACATGTTTCTGGTTACCAAAGTTCTGTATAACCTATATATTCGAAGTCTCTCTGGCTATGGGTGCCCTTTTTCCAAACTCGCCAAACATGTTGGTATTTCTTTAATTGCAACATCCATACTTGATCACAGTATTCCAAATGCGGTCTTACAACTGCTTTATACAGTGGAATTATAACCTCCCTATCTTTACAAGCAATTGTTCCATAAATCAGCATGAAGACACTATGTGTCCTCCTTGCCATCTCTCTCGACCACACAAAGAACTTCATGTCTCCCGAATCATGACCTCTGAATCCCTTTCTTCCTGTACTGTTTTAATTCAGTCCTTCTAATTGCATAAGTTTGGAATCATTATTATTATTTTTTTTTTGTAATTGTTATTCTATAAGTGTAAAGTACAGCATTTTGCAATGTCAAAACATAGCTACTACTTAAAGTGACCATCGCTGAAACGACCTGGAGTACATTCTAGAGCTCTTCATTAACCACTCTTCAAGTCTTCCCATCTGTAATTGGAGATCATGCCCTGTATCTAACCGTTCATCAATGTCTTTATTTAAGAAAATTCGAAATAGAAGTAGGTCCAGCATTGATCCCGCCTCACTTCTAATTCTCACCCATTTTGAAGAGAATAACCATTAATTACACCTTTTTGCCACCTGGTCTTGTAGCCATCCCATAATCCCTGTAACAACTAGCACATGATCATAGCAGTATTTTGTAGTTGATATAGCAATCTCTTGATAATTAAGTCAAACTAAATCAAAAGCTTTTCTTAAACTATACAAAAGTTAATTTTGCATCCAAGTCATGAGTGACCTATTATAACAGTTTATCGGGTTATTTTACAACAGCCACAATAATTACTGCAGTTCCAACTGGAAATAAAATTTTCAGATGACTTAATTAAACAAGATTTTCTCTTTATAGAACCCCACGTTAAATTCCCAAAACAATAATATTTCTTTCTTGATAACCCCGTAGCGCATTCTTAATCACTGCCTCCATGATTTTCACTCCTACTGAAATCAGACTCATCGGTCTGTACTTAACCAGTTCGGTCTCAAAACTGCCTTTATGGCTTGGCGATACATTGACACCTCTCTGATTCGAAGGAATCTTCCCTAGTCTAATGAATAGCGACATTAATATTAACGTTAATGATTTTATGCATTCTCACGCCGCTTTCTCTAAAATACCTAGGTATATATAACCTACTCCTGGGCTTCCCATGTTTTCAGGCTCAAAAATTTTTCTAGTAAGCAATCCTCTGTAATTTCAACATCGCTGATTTCCCAGTGCTGAGGTCCACCGATACACTTTTTGCTCGCTGCGAAGATTTTCTTCTGTAGTAACTGACGTTAAGTATCCTTTCATTCATTAGCAACATCAGTCGGGTTTTTCTGACTTGTCTGCAATCATTACGCAAAGGTCTGATCATATGCTATTCCTTCTATTTTCCCTCGTATTTTCATAAAAGTGAAAAAAACTCCTTGTTCCCTTTCTTTGCTCGTGTAGTCAGTGATTTATATTAGCCTTTCCCAACTTAACTCTTCCGTAGTACACTCATTGGGCAAAAAAAAAAAAAAAAAATAGAATCCTTTATTCAATATCTAGTGAGGCCACTATTTTCCCAAATTACAGCCCGTACACGTCGTGGCATGGATTCTATTGGTGTCTGAGGGAGTCTAGTTGCAGATTTGACCATTCTTCCATCAGGATATTTGTCAGCTGTTGTAATGTGGTCGGTAGAGAACTGTGAATTCCAACTTGCAGCACACCACTAGAAGCTTTCGATTTTTTACAGAAAGAAGTGACTTTTAGAGGCACATGACTACCAAATTCCAAATTCAACTCCCGCTGCATAATTCTATTGGAAATGAGTATTTCTTTGTCTAAATGAAATATTTCAGTCATTTACACTGGACCTTCTCTTCTGACACACTATATGCTTTAAATTCTTGCGGTCTCGTTCTTGGAGTATCGACTTTCTGCCGCATCTCTTCCTTTTAGAGCTACATTTCCCTTTCGTCTTCCACTCATCATCATCTTCTGTGTACTTTTGGGATGGTTGCTTTCGACACACTAGTGATTTCCTTTGCTTTCTCGATTGTTTTTCGTCCTAAACGTGCTACAGCAATAACACCTTTCTGAAAATCGGAATCATCACCTGTCTTCCCCATGATCGAATCGACTAAGAAGCCCTAGGAAAATGTACATTATTTATATGATACCAAGGAACTTGTGATCATACCATGTGACAACTTACATTTGTACAATGTGTGTTTAATTATCTGTTCACGCCAAATGCAAAAGGTCTCTAAATTTTTGCCAATCAGTGTATAGCTGTTGTAAATTTTAGTACTTTTCATTAATCTGTAACTGTCTGCTCCATTAAAGTGTCAGTTCAATATTCATATATCTCAGCGTGTTTCTTCTTTGGGGTTAACGTATGTCCCGTTTTCAATTATTATATTTTTTTTATCTTTGTCTTAATGAGCTTTTTTTTTTGTGGAAAGCATAAATGTCCTTGTTTTCTGAATTTTGAGTGTAATGGTCTACTCAGCAGTCATTCTGATCATTGCTCGCAAAAATTATTTTAATTGTTAATTTCAAACTGGATCTACCAAATACTACTTCATTAAAAAGCGTTAGCATTTCGCTGCATAATGCAACAGTGACATAGTTACATAGTGCTTTTGTCTGGCAGCATCGGGGGTTCCCCGTCAACTCTGCTACATAATGCAATACAATCAGGAGCTGAGAGACTGTATTGCATTATGTTTTGCATTATCAAAATGATTTGCCTAATTTGCTAAACAAGCAGAACGCGCTGAACAATTGGCAGAATTTTTCTGTTTAGAAGATGAATCTATAAAAAGCTATGGATTCAAAAACTCGCTGGTTAAGTTTATACCTTTTTACTTAGACAGCAATAGTATTAAAATTTTTAAAAATATTGAAGGTTTTTTAAAGAAGGAAAGACTCCGAAATCTGTTGTAAAAATTTTGCATCGCCATTAATTGGAGATGAAAATTTCCATAAGTAAATACAAAAAATTGAATGTACTGAAAATTGCATAATAGAGATAATGTGCATAAGATGACCAAATGTTGAAAATTACACACTGAATAAAAATTTGATCCTTCCCTTGCAAAGCAAGGGAACGAATGAAAAACTACTTACAAAATTTTAACTGATCACAGTATTCAAGGCGAACAAGTGAAACCATTTAAAGGTGAAATATTTAATATGTAAAAAAAACCATTTCAGCATACCTAGACAAATGACAGAACCACTTCTATAAATTCAAATTTATGCAATGGATGCTTTTAAAAATGTACATCAGGTCGGGAGGAAGTAACGAAATGTAAAAATGTGCGAAAATCTAATTTATAACATTTTTCACTTGAAATGAAATGGCATATATGCAATTTCAAATTTGAGAAGTTAATCTGAAAGTCAGTTTTTTTTTTTCAAGTCAATTTGAAATTGTATATGTGCAATTTAAGAAAAATAAATGTCATATGGTCAGATTATCGGAACTGCCTGAATTTAAAGATAAACAAAATTATTAAATCCAGAGCGCACAGGCTTCTTTAATCATAAACAAAATTATGATTATTCAGGAAGAAGTTCAGTAAACTATTATTATAATTTGTTTCTTCTGATTAATTTTATTGCAATATTGCTTAATTATCCTCAAATATGTTAATACAATTATTTTTAAGATATATTAAACCATAGTTTGTCTTTTATAAAATTTATTTTTCAATTTTAAAGCACTTGTTACCTCAGGGAATTCTGTTTTTATCTTTTTTGGGCTTTAGAGTTCATTTTTGTCCAGATATGATCATCTGAATAGCGATCAGATGATCAGGAACATCTGATCGCTATTCCTGTGATTTATTTTCTTAATAGTAGGAGTACATGTGCATTCGTGGCTTTCGTGACAGTTTTAAGTATAATCCATAATCTTCCTGCATTCGCCTTACCACATTGCTCTTTGCCAAGTTGATAAAAGTTACGTAACATCTTAAATTGCCATAGTTTTTCTAAAATTAAAACTCCTGCCTATGGTAGATATAAATTAATCTGTAATCAAGTCACAAAGGAGGTTAGGCAAGCTAAGGCAGATTATGAGAAGTCTCTGGCGAAGAATGCCAAGAAAAGCAGCAAAGACTTCTATGCATATATTAATAGTAGAAGGAAGGGGTTGAATCACATCGGGCCACTTAATGTCAGTGGGTTAACCGTTGATGACCATGCTCAGTTTGCTGACAAATTGAATAGATATTTTACATCTACATTCATACATGAGGAATACTTTATGGGAGGAGATTCAGAAGTTTATCAAACTCCAACTGGGATCTAAATGGCTGTGATAATTGAAAGGAAAGTGGAAGACAATGCTGAACATAAAAAAGTACCTGGGATGGATGAGATCTATCCAATCATATTAAGGGAAGCAGGAAAGGAGGTGAACAAACCCTTAGCCATAATTATGATAGCATCCTTGGATTTAGGGGAGGTCCCTATGGACTGCAGATGTGCGATGTGTCCCCAAATCATAAAGAAGGATCAATAGATAACATGAGTAATTAGAGACCCGTTAGCTCCTTTATTTTCAGAGGAAAATAATGGAGCTAACAGAGTCACTGGTTAAAGAAATAATGCAGGCCCATCTGAATAGGAATGCAATTACACTGCACTCACAGCATGGGTTTGTTAAGGGGCAGTCTTGTCTAACCAGTCTGATAGGTTGCTATGATACAGTGACCAAAGAACTGGATGCAAACAATATATTTTTTTATATCATATACTTGGCTTTCAGAAAAGTTTTTGGTTTTGTATTGTTGCACAGGAAGACTGCTGTACAAACTAGAGCAATGTGGCATCAAAGGCAAGTTATTGCTATGGATAAAGAGATGGTTAAGTGGAAGAACACAGAGCGGTTATTAATGGACACTACTCTTCGTGGACTAATTTTATCAACGGAGTTACCAGAGGTTCGATGCTGGAACGAGTGCAGAGAAGGGCAACGAGAGTGATGAAGGGAACAAAAGGGGTTTTCTTACCTAGCAAGGCTTCAGTTCTGCAAATTACAGCGTTTGTAGACTAGGCACCTGCGGGGTTATCTGGTTATCTGGTTGAAGTGTTTAAAGTCTTGAATGGTTTGAGTAAACTGAATGTGAATGGCATTCTTCCTCTTGGCGAGATTAGACACATGATGGGGACATAGATTTAAGTTGGGGCACCTGCGGTAGATTTAAGATGGGGCAGGATGGTTGCAGGACAGATGTGCGGAAGTTTGCCTTCGGCCAGCGAGTGATTGATTGTTGGAATGGGCTTCGTGGAATAAGAAGAATCTGTTGTTGCGGAAAGGAATGATTTGAATAAATTCAAGGAAGAACTCAGACAAATTCTTGGAGGGTAAGGATGGGTGAAGTGTGTGTATGTTTTTTTTTTGGCTGATGATATATAAGCTTGCTTTCTTGCATCATTTGCCACTACTGCTACTACTACATTTTAACTACTTTAGAAATCCATGAGTACTGTTTATTGTTACCGCTAATTATGTAATCAGATGCTGTTTTAGGCCATGTATTGTATTAATTCATTTGAGTACTCTGTACATAAATTGTAAATAGTATGGCAATATTTATTCAATATTATCATGCAACCGCTGTAAAGGGACATTTATTTGTAAAAATAAACTGATATTAATAATAATAATTACCTTCCTTAACATTCTGCTCTAAACAAAAATCGGCTAATTAATTTTACAACTCCAGCACTCATTGTGAATTTCTCTCCCCAACGTTCTAATGAATAATTGGTAGGATTGAACTTCCTGGAAACACTCGCACTTTAAAATTAAGTTATGAAATAAAATAACGATTATGAAATTATTATCGAAAAGGATATATATATATATATATATATACCTAATTCTGTTTTTGCACGAACTTTTTTTACACGAATTTGATTTAACACGAATTCAAAATAAATATTTCATTCTCTTTTTACGCGAGTCATTTTGATTTAACACGATTTCTATGAATTTTTTTTTGCCTAAATTCTAAGAAAATTTTTTTTATTTGTGGCATATTAGTATCATTTCTATATTACACGCACCAATAGATTGGATAACAGCTAGTGTATGCATTTTGAAACGCGTGCTTTTGCTTACCAATGTGTACGTCTAGGTATCTATGAATCATCAACGTTTTTATTGAATTTGGTGCACATCTACGGTATTCGTGCATTGTATCTTCGGCAGAGATGTAGTAGTAAGCTCTATTTCAAAGTGAAAGAATCTTTAGTGAAATTTGTGCACATATAAATTTATTAATTTTGCCAATAGTCAATAAATTGTAAGTTTACAAAATTTTCATACCTTTTTTTATTAATTATAACTGGGATATTTTTCGGTAGCCCTTATATAATGTCTATTAATTCGCCTATTACCAAAATGAAAAGGAAAGCGATTTCTTTGGAACTTAAAATTCAAATTTTAGATCGTCTTGTAACTGGACAAGGGGCTACGTCTGTAGGAAAGCATTTTGGTGTACATGAAGCTACCGTAAGAACTATTAAGAAAAATGAAATTGCAATTAGGAAGTCGGTATGTTCTGGAACAAAAGTAAGTGTTAATTCATCATCATATACAAGAGATATTGTCAAGGAAAAAATGGAAAAGGCCCTGGTAATATGGATAGAAGATCAGTCACAAAAAAGAGTACCAGTAGATGGAAATGCCATCAAGCAAACAGCACTAAGAATTTACAGACAGATTAAAGAAAAGGAGCCAAGCACTTCATCTCAGTTAAACAGAAAGTATGAATTTTCTGTGAGTACAGGTTGGATGACAGGGTTTCTTAAAAGGAATGCTCTTCATAATATAAAAATTAAAGGTGAAACTGCATCTGCAGATGAATCGGCTGCTAAAGTATTCCCGCAGGAACTTGCAAAAATTATTGAAGATGGAGGATACACTCCTGATCAAGTGTGGAATGCAGATGAAACTGGTTTCTTCTGGAAACGAATGCCGAACAGAACGTATGTAGCCAAATCGCAGAAAACTGCTGGTGGTTTTAAGGTAGCTAAGGATCGTGTGACCTTATTATTTTCCTCCAACGCTTCAGGAGATCGTATGTTGAAACCACTGCTGGTAAATCGAGCCCTAAACCCACGTTCAATGAAAGGTGTAGATATCAATAAACTGCCTGTTCACTGGATGGCAAACAAGGCCTGGGTGACCACTACTATTTTTACAGAATGGTTCAACAACTGTTTCGTCCCAGAAGTCAGACGTTATGTATGAATTTGAAAGGTCTCGAATTTAAAGTTCTTCTGATTCTTGACAATGCACCCGGCCATCCTGTCTTGGAACACCCAAACGTACAAATTTTATTTCTGCCACCTAATACTACATCTTTGATACAACCGCTAGACCAAGGTATAATTGCGACAATTAAAACATACTACGTAAAACGAACATTCCAACACGTTTTGGACAAACTGAATGATGAAACACTAACAGTCATTGATGTGTGGAAGAAATTCTCAATTATGGATTGTATCAATCAAGTTGGATTAGCGTTAACTGAATTAAAACCAGCAACTTTAAATGCGTGTTGGAAAGCGGTTTGGCCACAATGTGTAAAAAGCAAAGATCCCATCATCCCCAATACGACCGAATCTCCCAACATCATTACAATGGCACACAAAATTGGTGGAGAAGGATTCGATGATCTATCGTTTGAAGATATTGATGAATTGTTAACCGACAAAGCCCTAAGCGAAGATGAAATATTAGAGGTTGTCCTTGGGACTCCTTATCCCACAGAACGTAGTGATAATGAAGAAAATGATCCTGTTCTAAATGCAGATTTAATAAAAGAAGGTCTGGAACTGGTCAGAAAATTAGGTAATCATTTTGTCAAACATGACCCTAATGAGGAACGCGCTGGGAAGTTCCAATGTGAACTGAAGTTGTTGACAGCCTCTTACAGAGAATTATATAACGGCCTAACCAAAACACGAACACAACGATTAATAACTGAATTCGTTCGTAAAACCGGTGAAACATCAGCACCAGAGGAGACTCGTGCTGATTTTGCTGAAGAGATCACAGAAAGAATTTCATTAATAGAGGAAGAAGACGATGTCCACAACATTTCTAGTGATGGCAGTGATATTCCAGTCGTACGCAAACGTATGCGCCGTTTATTATCAGAAAGTGAAAATGAATAAAATCTTGTTATGTGTAAAACAGATTTTTTTTGTTCATGAAGAATTTTTTTTCATTTCATATGCATACAAATTTATTTTAATACATTTTAATTACATATTATTACATGTGTATTTTGTTGAAATAAAATAATAAGCTTAAAACGGATATTTTTATGTGTTTTTTTTTAATTATTTTTACTGATTTTTTTTAGATCCGGAACCAATCTTCTTTTCTTCCATAAATACAATGTCTTTTTTTACACGAATTTTTTTTACACGTATTTTTCAGGAACGTATCTATCGTGTAAAAACAGAATTAGGTGTATATATATATATGTTTTTCTAGTAATTCATTAGATATCAACAATTGTTGTCATATTGAAAAAAAAAAACGGATTATAAAATCAGTTAATATGACGATTTTCTTTAACTACATTTGGCGCCCGTGGCCAGGGATACATTCGCCATACCCTATTTACGTCTCTGTGCATGAAAATGTTTCTTAGTTTAGGAATAAGAAGTCCGAATATAGTACCAAAGTTTTTATTAGAAAAAACTAAATTAAAAACATTTTTATTTCTGTAAATTTCTGTATCTCATATGAATCTCTCATACAATACCAATCATGCTTCACTTGCACAACAATTTGCGTCAATACTGCACCGCTAAAAATGAAACAAAATAAGGTTTGTATAGTATTGGATCATTATATTTGTTCAGAAATAGGAACCTTGTGGTACATCAGCAAGCAGAAATACGTGGTGAATCCATGTGAAATTTGAAAAAAAATGAGTTGTACCTTATTTTTCTTGTACCTCTTTGGTGACTTAGTGATTTAAATAATAAAGATGAAGTTCTAATGAAAACCTATGTGCTAATGAAAATAAAATGCAGTGCCATTTAAGGGGCTATTGTAGCTTCGGAGTCCAGCTGCAATAGGAGACTAGTATGTGTCTAGCCCTGGATCCCACAAGAGGGCTTAAATAAATAATGAAAATAAAATTAAATGTTGAAAAACAGAATTAAGCCCATTCAGAACATGAAATTCGGAATAAACTCAATAGATGTTGAAATTAAAACTAGGATCGAAATGGAAAGAGCTTCGAAACATGAAAAAATTTTAGTTCCGTTTTGACTTCAAATCCCAAATTTATTTTTATGTGCCACTGAGTTTACCTTCCATTGCATATTCTGAAAGAAAAATGACTTGATTTTATTTTAATATGAAGTAATTAAATTAAGATAGGAATGTCAGAGAAAACTGGAATTCCAAACTTTTACTAACACGGCATAGAAATGTCATTAAGCTTTTTCTTATTTTAGTACAATAACAAAAATCAAAGAAAAAAATAGTAATGGAATAGCGCTTTCATACAATGCATTCGTAATCTTCGCAATAAGCTGCTTCGATCGCACACTACTTCAAATAGGATTTAGATATCACGACACAGGAGTGCTGTTTGAAGTACTGCAGTACCAAAACAACTCATTATGGAGGATGTTGTAGTACTCTGATAGTACTTCGTATTCAAATAAACACTAAATACCTTTCTATCTCAATTGGAATGTGATGATTATTTGAAGTCGTGCAATGCTGCAGAAATTAATTTATCATAAAGGTGGCGAGTGTACCGTATATATTGACATACATGAAGGAAATATGCTTATCATTGCCTTTGTCACGGTAGTGCCGGTGTCACTTGTTGGAGTTCGAGTCCCGTCATAAACTGGAGTAAGTTCTAAAGTCCTCTTCAATCAAAGTTGTAGTTATCTGATTTCAGGCGCAAGGAGTAAGATTTTCTCCGAGAGTTATGCCGAGATTTTCAGTCCGCACAACATGCACATTGGCCCGTGAACACACTTCCACTCATCTATGTATGTGTGTATTCACAGGTCAGTGAATTGGTCAATACGTTGTAAAAAAAGCAACCAACTTGTTGAAGTATGCCTGGAACTCTTCTTTCAAAATATATCTCGGTATTCTCATGGAGTTTTCAATAATGTGATCTGTGTTCTCGAATCTTCAAATTGAGCTTTCAGTTTAAAAAAGTGAAGAAATCACAAGGATGGTATTGTTCTAGGAATGTTATTTGCTAGATTTTAAACTAGAAACATTATCATGCTATTTATCCATTATTGTTGGCCCTTCTCACAACAGATTGTGTTAATCAGAGATTTCCATCCAGAAAGGTACTCAATCTTAACTGGGCCTTCTCTATCGAAAAATTTCAAAATCACCGTGACATTTGATTACACCTTCTGTACTTTTTTTCAGGCCATTTTAAACTTCGAAAATCGATGCTTTTCATAGTTTAAAAACGATGGAATATTGCTGCGTGACACAGCACTTCAAATACTGTCAATGAAGTGCTGGGAAGCATAATTATGAGTTGCTACCGACACCTTGTCCTACAGAATCAGCCATTACAAACTATGACATAAGGCTTACACACGCCCTAGCACTTAGTGAGACAGCCAAAAGGTAAACAGCCCCTAGGACGTATGGTTCTATTGCGTTCACTTTTTCACTTTAAAAAAAAATATTTTGTCGTATAATACATAAAAAAGAAAATATTTAGACCTTAGATTATATATATAAAAAGAAGTATTGGGATTCATGGGTCCCCCAGTCAGTCAGCCTTGCCTTCTCACCGATTCACGAACTCGCCGGCTGGCTAGATGAGCGATCATGCGGGACGATCGCCCTTCTCGACGACCAGTGCTGCTTCTACAGTCCTGTGCGAATAACGGACGAGAGCAGGTGAATGTAGTGCGAGGTCAATACACAATAGTGTTGTTGGTTCATTCGCGTTTCCTAGCTCTTCACCGTGCTTCAATCAATGAACGTACCCATCTCGGAGCTTTTTGAGAGACCCTCGCATCGTATTAACATGTTTCTGTCAGCTGCGGAATAATCGATCTGTCATCTATCAGGAAATGAAACCATTGAAATCAACACCCCTTTTGATAACAGTTCTAGTTATAGTTCGAACTTCAGTCCGCACTATAACTTTTTTAACCGAACTATAACACTTCAGTTATAGTTCGGACTTGGTTTTGTTAAGGGTTTGTTAAGGGGAAGTCTTGTCTGACCAGTTTGATTGGATGCTATGATGTGATCACAAAGGAACTGGATGCAAAGAATAATTTTGATATCATATACATGGATCTTAGGAAGGCTTTGATACTGTTGCTCATGGAAGACAGCTGTACAAATTGGAGCAGTGTGGCATTAAGGGCAAGTTGCTGCTATAGATAAATTGAATGGGAGAAGACAGAGAATAGTAATCAATGGTGACTGCTCCTCATGGACTAATTTTATTAGTGGAGTTCCCCCAGGGTTCAGTGTTGGGTCCATTGTTGTTTTCTGTATTTATTAATCATATTGAGGAAGGTATATCAGGCTTAATGTCTAAGTTTGTCTAAGATACGAAGGTTAGCGGGGTTGTTAATGACACTAATTACAGTGCGCTACTGCAACAGGATCTAGAAAGGTTGAGCAGATGGGCTGAGAGGTGGCAACTGAAGTTTAACATTGACAAATGTAAATTACTGCATATGGGAAGCAGTAACCCCAGAGTAACGTATCAACTGTGTGGTACTACACTCAGGTGGTAGAGAACGAAAAGGACCTGAGGTTAATTGTACAGTCAGATATGAAATTTTCCGAGCAGTGCAGACGGTCTGCAAGAGTAGCTCATGGTGTCTTGTCAATGATATACAGGAATTTTTTTTAGTAGGGATAAGGAGGTGATTATCCCCTTGTATAAGGCAATGGTAGGCCACACCTCGAGTGCTATGTCTGGAGGCCTCATTTTAGGAAGGATGTAGAGCTGCTGGGACGAGTACAGAGAAGGGCAACAAGATTAGTGAATGGAACGAAGGGTTGCTCTTACGAAGAAAGGCTTAAGTTTTGCAAATTAGTGTCTGGAGACTAGGCACCTGCGAGATGATCTGATTGAGGTGTATAAAGCTTTGAATGGTTTGAGCAAGCTCAATGCAGATGGGATTCTTCCTCTTGCCCAGATTAATCGCCTGAGGGGACATAAATTCAAATTGAGGAAAGTCAGTTGTAGGATAGATGTGCGGAAGTTTGCCTTTAGCCAGCGGGTGGATGATTGCTGAAACAAACTTCCATCTGTCGTTGTAGAAGTGGACAGCTTAAATAAATTCAAGGCAGAACTAGACAAACATTTGGAGCGAATGGATGGGTGAAATGGGAGGTTTTAATGCTAATGCTAACAGACAGAGTGACATAAGAAGGAGTAATGGAAAAGTTGCTACAGACATACGACATACCAGTTCCCATAACAGTCGATCCTATTGGTTGACGACATGCGTTGCGCTTTTCCTCAACGGAAAAACTGAAATATCTGTTTCCAGCAGAATTCCTTAGCCATTCTTTAATGAGATGCTAAAGAGAGCATTGTGAATGACCCAAACCCCACCCTAAAAATTGTCCTTTTTTTTTTTGGGAAGTTTCAAAATACTCATTTCCGAAAATTAATAAGTAAGATATGATCTTATTGGTCTGTTTATGCTACAGTCCCACATATGTCTTTCCAATTGAAATACTTTATGCTCCATAAACCATGGTCATATGTTGTGGCTTCTTGATAATAGGTACTCTGGTTTATGATTATTTATTTGTTTTTATATTTTTTTTTCTATCTTTTCTATGCCATTATTTGGAATGCATTTAACCTCATATTATTACATAATACTATTGTATTAATTACTTAACTCACTGTGCCTTATACAAAAAAAAAATAAAAAAAATCATTTATTAATTAAAAATTGTTTATTCTCTAAAAGTGTGTTTTATTTTACTACCTACTATCGGCTATAGCTGCTTAGCGCTATCAGAGTGCGAGTCCCATACATACATACTACGTATTCACCATATTTTCAAAACCTCCAGGGGTGGCCAATAAGTCGATCGCGGCTTTAATTTCGGTCGGTAACGACGAATTTTAAATATATATAAAAAATAGATTAGTCGAAATCTAAATATTAATATTATGCGCCCCACTGCATACGCTTATTACAAATCTGTTTAACCACGTGACACTCTAGTCGTCGCGCAGCCACTAGGCTTGTCCATTGAAAATGCGTGCTGTTACGTTGTGGAGAGCATAGCGTATGTGCCGAATTCTTATTTACAGCTTACTTAATATTAATAACCGGACAGTACTTGTACGTTAATTTAATAACCTTTGATTTAAAATGATTACTACGAAAAAGAGAAAACGTATCATTTTCATCAAGAGTGGGAACTAGAATACTTTTTTGTAATGATAAAAGAAAAATGTTATTGTTTGATTTGCAATGCTTCCGTGGCTATATCCAGAAAAAAGGAAATTTAGAAAGGCACTTCAACGCACTGATTAGTAGTATTTCTGCATATAAATATCAATTTTTGGCAATGGCTAAGGATCTCAAAGAAAAACAAAATCCGATCATTTTGCAAATATGCAAGATCATTTGCAAAAATATCCTGTTTTTGATTTTAATAGTGAGAAATATGTTTCTGAAATTGAGAAAGTTGTGGATGATTTTGAAACCAGATTCGCTGATTTTAAAACAACTGAAGTCATTGTTCAATATATTTCTTATCCATTCAATGTCGACTTAGATACGAAATAAATTGCAGAAAAAATCCCTGCGATTTTTCACGTGGAGAAATTATTACATTGCGAAACGATATCTTCCTAAAAGCCAGATCATCAGAAGAAGACTTTTGTAAATATGTTTGCTAAGAGAAGTACCGAAATGTAAAAAATGTAGTGAACTTTTAAATTTCTGTTTTGGTTCCACGTATTAATGTGAATCGGCCTTTTCGTATTTGAAACAAAGAGGAAGAAGCGCTCTAACCTTACGGACTTGCATACGGAAGATTCTTTATGGTTGGCCTTACACAACATATCCCCCATTTTGAAAGCTTGGCAGATGACACGAAGATACAAACTTCGCATAAATTAAAATTTTAAATATGTATGAATTTAAAATAAGAATTCTGAATTGTATTTATATAACACGGTACTTATATAACACGGTTTCGCTCTAATACGGTTAGAGAATTTCGGTAAACTCGTATAACAGGGTATTTTTGAGCTTTTGTGCGGGAAAAACCCTACTATTATGTTGGGTGCAATTTTTCAACCTTTCCACTCTTTTTGAATCCCCGCTGTTGACTCGCTAGTCCAAAAAAAAAAAAAAAAAATTATTGAAAAATTCCTGTATTTTATTTTGTTGGGAAATCCCCGTGTTACGTTTTGTGCTATTGAACTTGTGGAAAAATCTAGATTTCAAAGTTTTATTACTATTGGATAGTACACCAGGCTATCCAAAAGATTTAAGTCATCCAAACGTTGAAGTTATGTTCCTGATACCACCGTTGTACTAGGTTAATACAACTTCCTTTAGCCATTAGATTAAGGCATTATATCCACCTTTCAAACTCATTACATCAGAAAATCGTTACAATATATTTTGGAAAAAATTGATTACGAAGCTGTTGAAGTATTGGAGGCATGGAAACATTTCTCAATTGTGGACTGTATCAGAACCATATCGCTGAAAGCTTTATCGCTGAAAGATGTAAAACTGTCAACAAGTGCGTGTTGGAAAAATGTATGGCCAGAGTCAGTTCATTCAGGAAATATGATTGAACCGGCAGAAAACGGAATCAGTGCTATGTTTTGATTATATGACTACTGAAGCCCTCGTTGGAAGCACAGTTGATAGAATCGCCCTCCTCCTCACACCAGGTGGAAAAGACCTAAGTTCGAATCCCATCGATGACGGGAGGAATTTTTATGGGTCTTTTTCGCAACGTGGCTGAGTTTGTCCGGCTCAGGCGAGTGTAGCATTGTTTTTTTCTCCCGGAAACTCGAGTTTTTCGTCCAGCAAAATAGAAAATCGAACTAAGACGCACACAATTTATAGACAATATACACAGAGTAACATGGCTTTAATCGCCGATGCTCCTAAAAAAATAAAGATATGATTACTGAAGACGTTCAAGAATTACTGGTAGAAAAAGAGGCTGCCGAATCGGATTTGGTGTAAATGGCATCGGAGGTAAAACCAAATCAATTCAGAGGATGATAGCGCAGATGAAAATTCTAAACTTCCAAATTTTATACTAAAAAGCATACGGGAAGCTATAAAGTTAGCCGAGCAATTATAATCTTATTTTTTGAATTCAGATTCTTGGATGAAAGGAGCCCAAAGTTCAATAGTGAGGGGGATTCAAAAATGCTTAGTTCCATACGATGAAATTCATAAATATTTACCAAGCAAAAGCAAACAAACCCAGATTACCGATTTTTTAAAGAGAGCAGAAGATACACGAAATCTAGAACGGCGTATTTTTGTTAGTTTTGTTAAAATTTTGTTAACGAAATAGTGTATTTTTGTTAAAATTTTGTTAACGAAATAGTGTATTTTTGTTAGCTTTTGGAACGAACCCCCCCCCCCTTTTGTACTTTTTCTTACTCCCGTATAACACGGTTTCGCACAATACGACATTTTATAGGAACCTAACTACCGTCTTATGCGAGTGTTACCTGTATATATGTATAAACTACGTTGAAATGATACATGTACTTTATCCGGATGGTTAGCTGCTTAACGCTGGCCGGAATGCGGAGCTTATGCTTTCTAATTATACCTTCTAAGTATTCGTCATATTTTCATAAATATTCCACGTTTTAGCCATACCTTTGTTCTCCGCTAATCAAAAATTCGTAGAAACCCCTCCTAGGCCTTTTCCCACCTTACCCCATGGTTCTTTACATTGAGGCAGGTGCACTGGCAGGTGCACCGTAAATTTTCATCCTCCTGAACCCATATATTTCTAATAATCCTAAAATATCCTAAATAAATTCTAAAATTCTAATTTCTATTTTGTCACAGTAACCTTTATATATTTTTGATAAATAATATATAAAATATATATATTGTTTTTTATATATATATATATATATATATATATATATTACTACTAAAATTCAATTACGGTTTCTCAAAGCGAAACGGATACAAATATAGATTGTAACAGGTTTAATAGGAAACATACATATATTGGATAGATACGAAAGCTTTCGGTTATCTAGTTAACCTTCTTCAGTTGATATGAAATGACAGTTAGAATGGAGGCGTTTACTGCCAATCTGGTACGTAAAGCGCTTGGCTAATTGTTTGAGGTTGAAGCCTGTGGCTGTGATGCATGTGGACGTGGCCAGCGCTTGTCAAAAGACAGGATCGTTGCTTCGGTGATAGGGTGGACTTGACAACCACTGTTCCTGTTCACTGAGGTACTGGACCATTTGATGTTTAATGATTCCAACCAGGCGCGGCGCAGATAACGGCGGGACTTATCCACAATCACGAAATCGCGATGTGTGTCAACGTCGTGGTGGGTTGCCCAGACGTGCTCGGCAATAGCTGAGTGCTCCACATCCGCTAAGCGGATCGCTCTTTTGTGTTCGGAAAGGCGTTTTTCGAGCCGTCTCCCAGTTTCCCCGAAGTAGCAGCTAGTGCTGCTACTTCGGGGAAACTATATATTTAAATATATATTGTTTTTTTATATATATATATATATATATATATATATATATATAATATAATATATATTATATATTACTTAATATTATATATATATATATATATATATATATATATATATATATATATATATATATATATATATATTATGTATATATATATATATAATATATAATATTAAGGATAATATAAAGAACCATTGGAATAAGTAAATCAATCCAATAATAATATCATCAGAAATCTAAGAAAACGCAAAAAAAAAAAATAAAAAAAAAAAAAAATATATATATATATATATATATATATATCGCATTTTACCGACAATCTAGATGACTTCAACTGGGGCCAACCACCCAGAATGAAGGCAAAAAACGACAAGAAGTTCTCTGTTTCCAATGGTTCTTTATATTATCCTTAATATTATAGATATTATGGGTGTATTGCATGATTGCTTGCAACTGCATTGACTCATAAATATTATTTACATATCAGTTACAGTTATTGTCGTTTTAACTTTCTTTCTTTATTTTTTATCAATAATTATAAATATATAATATATATATATAAATAAATAATATATTTATATATTTTTGATAAACAACAGTATCAAAATATAATCTATATATACAGTATATATGTACCTCTAGCTGTTCCTGTGATACTCTGAAAACTCGGCCGTAGCCCAGTGGTCAGGCGCGAAGGTGCCTTGAGTGACCGAGGTTCAAGCCCGTCACTGCTAAATATGGTACTGTTTCCTGTATTCTCATTATCTTGTGAAAATTTTCTGACCGTGCGGTCGTCCCGGAGTATAAACAGAATATTTATTTATATTTAAATCAGGAAGAGGTCTGCTTAATTCAAGTTTATTGCCGTATTACAGCGAAGAAAAGATCTTTTTTTTTAAATTATTATTAAGTTTTTTAATAACTTAATTACCTTATTCATTGCGAATAAATGCTAACAAAAGCATGCTGAAGTAGAAATTGGAGGTAGTATTTCACCCGTCTTTCAGGCCATTCAGAGAAGGATTCCATTACGTAGCTGTGCGCATGCTTGGGTTGTTTGCTATACATAAAATAAACGTTCTGTTTATACTTTAGGAAAGTCACATGCGTGTCAGAAAAGTTTACAAGATAGAGAATACAAAAACATTACCGTATTTAGCAGTCACGCGGCTCGTACCACGGTCAATTTAAACGCGTGTACAGTACGGTACAGTGATACGTTCCCATGTACAGTGATACGTTCACTTACAAAAACGATTACGTCAGCTAACATTTCATCGTTTATAACATCGGTTGTTATACAACAAAATAAACACAAATCAGCAATAAACAAACTATTAATCAAAATACAAAAGAGTATTTACTTTTATATTTTTAGTGTTATTATGGCAGAGCTATGGCGCAATGACACTTTTTAACAGCGCCACCGCCTATAAGTACACACCTATGTCATTTCTTAATTTTTATATCTTTTCTTTGCCTTTTCGTGATACTAATTTTCGTCCCCTCCTGTGTGTAGTCTTAGCAAGTGGAAGAATTCCATTAACATTCAGCCTACTCAATCCGTTCAAAGCTTTAAATACCTCAAACCCTATCTCCCCGCAGGTGCCTGGTCTCGAGACGCTGCAATTTGCAGAATTCAAGCCTTTCTAGGTAAGGGCACAATTTTGTCCCCTTCACCAATCTGGTTGCCCTTCTCTGCAATTGCTCCAGTAGATCCACATCTTTCGTAAAGTGAGGCCTCCAGACCTGAATACAATAGTTAAGATGCGGCTAAATCATGGCCTTATACAAGGGGATAATCACCTCCTTATCCCTGCTAGCAAAGTTTCCGTATATCATTGACAAACCTTTTGAGCTGTCCTGGCAGCCTGTCTGCACTACTCAGAGAATTTCATAACTGACTGCACTATTACCACCAGGTCTTTTTCATTTTACACTATCCAGAGTGTAGTAAAACACAGTTCATAAGATACTCTGGGATTATTGCTACACATGTGCAGTACCCTGCATTTGTCAATGCTAATTTCAACTGTCATTTCTCAGCCAGTCGACCAATGTTCCTAGATATTGTTGCAGTAGCTCACCCTGATGATTGTTGTTAACCACCCTGTCAAGCTTTATATCATCTCATTACGCCTGATATACCTTCATCAATATCATTGAAAAATATTGAAAACGACAATGGGCCCAGAATTGAACCGTTAGGATCTCATTAATAATATTAGTCCACGAAGAGCAGTGCCCATTGATAACCGCTCTGTCCTCTTCCACTTAACCATCCCTTTATCCATAGCAGTAACTTGCGTTTAATGCTACATTGCTCCAGTTTATACAGCAGTCTTTTATTTGCAACATTATAACAAGCCTTCCTGAAATCCAAGTTTGTGATATCAAAATTATATTTTGCATCCAGTTCGTTGGTTACTGCATCATAGTAACCTAGCAGAATGGTTAGACAAGACCGCCCCTTAACGAATCAATGCTGTAACTGCAGTATAATTGCATTCCTGTCCAGATGGTCCCGCATTACTTTAACTTACTCATTACTTCTTTAACCAGTGATTCTATTATTTTCTCTGGAACAGATATTAAGCTGATAGGTCTTTAATTATTCATGTCACTTTCTGGTCCTCCTGTATGAACTGGGGAAACATTCACACATCTCCAGTCCATAGCGACCTCGCCCGAACCCAAGGATGCTATCAAAAATATGGCTAAGAGTTTGCTTACCTCCTTTGCTGCCTCCCTTAATATAATTGGATAGATTTCATTCGCTCAGGTGCGAATGAAATGATGTCCATTCTCAACAATTTCTCCTACATTCCTTTCAGTTGTCACAAAGTCTTTTAGCCCCTCGTTAGAGTTTGAAAAATTTCTGGCATCCCCTTCCCTAAAGAATTCCTCATGTGTGATTGTAGATGCAAAATACCTATTCAATTTGTCAACAACCTGAGCCGCGTCATCAACAGTCAAACCATAGACGTCAAGTGGCCCAATATGATCCAACCCTTTCCTTCTACTGTTAATACAATCATAGAAGTCTTTGCTTGCTGTTTTTCCTTGCATGTTACATGTAGTAACATGAAAACATTGTAATGTGTTGGGAGAGGATGAAACCTTTGCCCTTTGTTCCAATAATAACGTGGAAGTGCTACATTCACAAGAGAAGATACGTGAAGAGCTAACATTAGATATTATTAATTCTTTAAGAATGCTTTAATCGATGAACTGTTGCATTTGAACGAATTTTTCATCCGTGCTGTAACTATATATTACAGCACGGATTGCCCTTACCGTACCACCAACAAATATAGGCTTCTGTCTGTAAAATACACAGCACGCTCAATCAAAATATAAGCGACAATGATACGCACTTTTAGCACTCACCGATGCCTGTCTACACCACTAAGGTTATGTTTATGCTGTAAAGGATAGCGGCTGAACAAGCACAGAGCCTAACAAGCTAAATAAACATAGGTGAATTGCATGGGAGTTTAGACAGGAAGGTAGGACGAGAAGCATAATATAAGTTCCGAGTCGTTGGTCCACGAACTAACGACTGGGAACGTGATGCAGGTTCATGACTTAATATTCACTGGCACGCAAAAATTACAGAAAAAAATAAATATTATATATATATTTATATACAGGTATAGAAAAAGTAATGGAAACACCTGATATGAAAGTAGTAATTCATGTAATGACTGATTGACATAGTTATGAATATGCGGTGACGCTTTTTTTTTTTTTTTTTTTGTTTATTTGTTGCTGTTGTTTCTTGCAGTAGTACTGTGAAGGAAAGACCATAAAAGATTATATTTATTTAGATATAACATGAAAAGGTATATATGAAGAAAATAATCGACTATCTGAATTCCAAAGAAATGAATGTGCTGGTGCACGTTTAGCACCGAGTAAACGTGCACCAACAGGTGACTGCAACTGCTGGTTTATTTAATATGTCGAGAGTAACTGTATCGAAAGTGTTGTCTGCATCCACTAGGTATGGAAAAACAAACTTTGATAGGACGAATTATGACAGAAAATCGAAGCTGAATGAGAGAGATCATCAGACTGGGAAATGGATTCTATGCCAAAAACATAACTACCGCCTTAAAAATAACTAGAACTTAAAAGTGAGTCTCAGCAATCTAGTTTCTAGCAGTTCGGCGAGAACTTCATAAAGCTTCATATGTCAGAGCTGCTACTGCCAAGCTACTCGTCACTGATAGTAATGCTAGAAAAAGGATGCAATGGTGAGAGAACAAAAACTGAACGCATGGTGATTTGAAACATGTCATATTTTCAGACAAATCGTCATTCACACTTTTTCCAACATCGGGGAGAGTTTACGTTTGGCGAATGCCAAAGGAAGTGCATCATCCAGATTTTCTTGCCAACCGTCAAACATCGAAAAGGATGAACAGTGTTTTGGGCTGCAATATCTGGTAGGGCATGGGGGGGGTGCCTCACTGACTCCTGGGGTTGTCTTCTCTATTGGCCCCATACTTCTGTCTTTCCCCTTCCTCTAGCTTTCAGTCTCCCCTCCCTCTCTATCTTTACAACTAGCGTCCAACCCATGTCAAAATTTACCGAGCCCAACACCCAAAATTTTAATCACATAACGTACGTATCTATATTCCTTTCGACCAACCTCAACCCCTTTTTTTTAGGTCCTAGCTACTGAAATCTCAGAAAACTAGGTGGCAGGACCTGCCAGAGTACTATAAAAAAATTCTGGGTGTCTGACCTGCCTCCTCGGAGGCAGGTCAGACACCCAGACAAACAGGTCAGACACCCAGAATTTTTTTTTATTTGGTGGGCCTACCAGGGACCCAACGGCTGAGAGGTCAGATGAACAACGGTACATAATACTACACTCTACAATATCCATACACTTTTAAACCTCTGGCCTCTACAGTGTTCTGTATCACACGGCAATGTACGCTAAGCGGAGATATAGGAACCCCTGGTGCCGTTAGACCCTAAACACACTATACACTATACCAATTGTTCCCAAAATGTGCGCCCTGCAGCGCCCGAGGGCGCCGCAGGATATTTTAAAAATGTTCAGGGAAACACAGCGATACTCGACATCTGTCGCACACTGCGCGAACTACTAGCCCGAGGTAGTTCACAGTTTCAACATTACTTATTATTACCTAACTACTTAATAAACGGAACTGTTAGGTATTTCTTTTGGCCAAGGGGCGCCGTGAAAAAATTACTGAGACACTTAGGGCGCCGTGAACAGAGAAAGTTTGGGAACCTCTGCACTATACACTATCATGGTATTCTTTAGGTCCTATCATCACCCTGAAAGGGCGAATTACTGCTATTGATTACCTTAATATTTTCAGTGACCAGGTTCATCCATCGTGCAAATACTGTTTCTCACAAACGATGACACATTTCAAGGTTATGAATGCTCCGATTTGCACAGTCAGATATGTTCAACCTCAGTTTAAGAAGCATGAAACCGAGGCTAAACATCACTCGTGGCCTGTACAATCACCAGACTTAAACTTTATTGCTGTTGTTCTTGTTGTATTAGAGTTTTAGGAGCATCAGCGACTAAGGCCACATTGCCCCGTATATACTGTCTATAATCTGCGTGTGTTCTGTGGTCGATTTTCTGTTTGATATACGAAAAACTGGTGGATTAGTTTCATCTTTACTTTGATAACGTTTTGGTGCCAGACACTATCTGCATTAGATACCACAGGCAGAAAAATTGTTTTCTAGTATCTCACTTGTGAAACGTTGGTCCATACGTACCAGGGGTCCTAGTTTATCCAACAAAATATGCCCCATATTAAGCACCACCTTCCTGGATAGTGGGCACCATGCACGATGGGTCCATGGACTCATGTTGCTATGCCACAGAGGGAGGCGTCCGTCGGTGTGTTGCACCAGGTATTTGGACTTATCCGACCAGCACGCTTGTTTCCAGTCCTCAAATTTCCAACCAGAGTCTGTGTTATTGACACCACAGTCTTCTTACTCTTTGCATTGTATTCCTCTGCATTACACACAATTTACAGATATATTATGTACGGAGCAGTATAGCCTAAGTTGTTTATGCGCCTAAAACTCAACAACAACAAAAGCAAACTTCCAACGCATGCCTCACCATACAGCGTGCATAGTGTTAGGGTCAAGCACCACCTGTGTGGTTTTCCACATCTGCGCCATATGTACACTGTGAAGAAATACACGTGGACATGTGTTTTTTGTAACGGGCGGCTCCTAGAACGTTAGTTCAACTCCGCCTCGTATCTCTGTAAAGAACAGTATCACTACAAATGGGCCAGATTCTGTTGTTGTGTCTGGCCGCTTTGGCTACCCAGAAGCATCAGTCACCTGGACAGATGATTCTGGGTACTCGTCCACACCACACCACAGGAAGGTGGGCCAGTCCCAATGGAACACGTACTGTCACAATTCTAGACTCTGACCCACCTGATGTTGCCAAAAGGTGGGCTAGATTCCTCTAGGGGGGGGCCCACTCCAGAGGAGAGAAAAAAAAAATTTAATTTTCCCGTGGTGCAAAAACTAGCTCGAGGTAGTTCACAGTTTCACAGTTTGGTGCCAGACACTAGCTGCATAAGATACCACAGCAGAAAAATTGTTTTATAGTATCTCACTTGTGAAACGTTGGTTCATACGCACCAGGGGTACTAGTTTAGCCAACAAAAGATGCGGGAAAAAAAAGGTGATATTTACCCTGTAGAACGCGAAACAACAAAAAAAATATATAAAAATAATAAAAATAAAGAAATAAAATATAATAAATAAATAACTAAAATAAAATAATAATAATAATAATAACACAATGTGACAGCAACACTGAAGAACGCAAAAAGAAAAGAGAGGGGGAAAAAAACCATGTGACAGCTACACTGAAGAACGCGAAGAGAAAAGAAAAGATGGGAAGGGGGTAAAAAAATAAGAGATAGTGTTTTCCGTCCTGCAAACAGGCCGCAGAAACAAGCTCCACAGCCCATGTAGCAGGAAGGGGGGAAGAAAAAATACATGGTCGATTTCAGTTCACTGCTGGGTCATCGATGTTAGCCACTGCGGGCCTGTTAATCCTTCGTCTGCGCTTAAAGACTTCAGCTGAGTAGGTTTGCAGCGCAAGGAGGTTGCTAGGGTTCTGTAGGAAGAGCTCTAGATGCTCGCCAGAGAATACAGTACCTCTGTAAATGCCAGAAAAGTGTTGTGTGTTGAATGTGTAGTACTGTATTGGGTTCTGTTGTGTGTCCTGGCATTTGGACGCAGAGTCCCTGGTGGGGGCCCCACGTTGCCCGCACACACCACTAGGAATTATCCAGGCTGCCATTTATTATTCTCTGGTTGGTCTCAGGGTCGCCTCAACTTCCTAAGCGGAAACCAAGTTTAAAAAAAACAAAAAAACAAAAAAGGGATTAGACAGTGTGCGGTAGTACAGGGTGTACAGATTTTGGTTTTGGTTTTGGTTTTATTGGCGCATTAGCTACTAAGGCTATAATGCGCAGGGGTGTACAGAAGAAGAGAGGGGATGTAGGTGAATGCATCCCCAAGCGTCAATGGACACTAAATTCCATCAAGAAAGGGAGAAAGGGGAAGGAATGAGGTCGAAAGTGACTGTGCAAAGGTCATCCCTATCCTTGCCTATGGTGCAGGCGCCTGGTATCAGAAAGCAAACACAGCAGTCAGCAAGAAAAAGCTGGAGTCGATCCACCGATCCATACTATTGACAACAACTAGCGCCTGCTGCACAGTGAGCACCTATGCGCTCCAGGTCCTGGCGGGTTTCCTTCACCTGGACCTGGAGATTGTGCGCTGTAGGCTGCTACACCAACATTCGAAAGGAAGAACCACAACTTATCTAGGCTGCACAACAGATCCACAGAAAAGCAAATCCTCAGAAAATAAGAGGTTAACGGAACACCTACAATCTATCTGGCAAAATAGATGGAATCTTACCACAAAAGGGCAAGTCACCAAAAAAATTTATACCCGATGTCAGTAGGGTATATCCTATTTCCCCGTTCTGGTTTTACCCTGGCTTGCACACCACCTTCCTTCTTACGGGACACTGCTCCTTCAGAGGGAAACTCCACGAGCTGGGAATCTCCGACAACCCGAGCTGTAACTGCGGTCAGGAGGAAACCTGGGAATATCTTTTCTACGACTGTGACAACTATGAGGACCTCAGATGTCAGCTATATACACGCATCAACTCATTGCTAAGAAACCGAGAAGAAATAATATTGCAAGAAGATAATTACCGGGCTTTCACTGTTTTTGCCGGCGAACTCTTTGAAAGACAAAGATCCCTGCCGCATCATCACTAACCTATGAAAACACAGACGTAACTTCCTGAGATGACTGCGAAACTCTGAACTAGTGACCACCTGAAGCAGATACAACACATACATGAACGTAACAAACTGGACCTGACTTCTGGACTTGGACCTCCACTGGACTAATGCAAAGACGAAGACTGCAATTTGGACTCGGACCTCGAAGATTGCATCTTATGATGCCATACAGCCATATAGCGCCCCGGCTCTGTCTAGCCTGCTTTTTACTCCTCTTTCCCTAGCAGGGGGAAGGGGACGGCCTGCTGTCTCCTTCCCCTCCTGCCACCCCTCTTTCTCCTCTGGTGGGGCATGGGCATGCCCCACTATTTCAACAGGGATCATCTTCCCTATAGACCCCTTACTTCCAATTTCCAACCCCCCAGTCTTCTACCTCCCCTCCCCTCCCATCTCTTTCTCCTTACAACAGCGCCTGCCCCACACGTACAAATTTGAAACACCAAAATTCATGCGCGACCTATTAGGAAATCTTATCACCTCCAGCGTTTATCCCTTATAGCCCCTCTAAGCAGCGTATAATGTACCATCTGTGCCCAAAAGAAAAGAAGAATTTTTATTTTAATTATTTTATTTTATTATTTTTATTTATTTTATTTTCTTCTTATTATTATTATTTATTTTATTATTTTTTATTATTATTTATTTTTTTTTTTAGGTCCTAGCCACTGAAATCTCAGGAAAATAGGTGGTAGGACCTGCCAGAGCAAACTTCAAGGGAACACCTGGCTGGCTTCCACGTGGCGGATTACGTAAACGACAGGTCCCATCTGTGGCCTGGCAGCTAACAACCAGAGGAACAAGGGGCACAACATATTACACAATACATGATCCACACACTTTTAAACCTCTGGCCTTGACAGCGTACTGTCCTCAATACAAAGAACATACGCGGAGATGGAGTAAATCCCTGGTGCCGTTAGACCCAACAATACTCTGTACTCTGTGCAAAGGTCGCTTGCTAATAAAAACTATGCAAAGGAGTAGGATAGGATCGCCATTTGGCGCTTCTGTCAAGTCCGGTCGCTGTCCAATCCAATGGTTGCTATCAAACTCCAATTGTCATACCACAAACCGACAACTGTCCGTTTAGTGGTGTGATGGTCAAGTTCATGACTGTCTAGTCTGGATGGTAGTCCATCATTGTCTCAAACCGTCTGTTGTCCTCCTTGGGACCGTTGTGGTTCCGGTACAGGAACTGTGGATAAGGATTTCCTTCGGCTGAAGAGCTCTTGTGCGAAACGCGTAAAAGCAGTATATTCCTCTCTACTATCAAGTAGGTGTGTTTCTTGATCTTTGGGTATGTAGATCAAGAAAGTTATGAGGTGCAACAGAGATCCTTATACAGGGGGCAGCCGTACATGAGGTGGGACCAACTCCCAGTCCAACCACAGGTGTAAATGGGATCATCAGTGATTCCCAGGCCGTCAGTTTGCCTTTTAATGATCCATAACCAGCTAACAGGTATATAGGATATAGGCCATGTGAAAATCAGGGGAGAAGCCTGGGGAACATCCTGTCGATGTGAGGGAAGAACTTTCTAGTGATTTCATATTTGTGGGAGGTAGTCTATCCCGCTTGCCACACCTGCTGCAGATGCGTGAGAAGACGCTTCTTTTCTGCTGTTTTATCGTTTGCCGGGTCTGTTGTGAAGTCGAGGATGGTCTTGGAATTTGCTTTGGAGAGGTGGAAGAGCAGTCCACAGCGGACGACCTCCAGGTCCAGTGGCATGGCGACTGCCAGGATTTGCAGAGCATGAGTACTGACAGTGCAGCAGGCGCGGTAGTGGCGAGCAAGATGTTCCTTTGCAGAGAGTCGAGGATTCTTCTCCCAGTAACAGTGATGGCTTTCGGGTACCAGATGCCTGCTGAGTACGTTATAATCGTCAGACATTCTTCCGCGACATCTAAGCATTTATGCTCACTATCCAAGACTAGTTAATCAACACCAAGAACGACTGAAAAGAACTCGCCGAGGCCTCAACAGTGACAGACGATGTCTCAGAAACAGTCTAGCACCATCGCGGTATGTAAGGTAATCACCCAGACGGCGTACACTCACAGAGACGACCAGATTGCCAGGATTATGCATCAGTAGTTAACAAAGAAATGCCAGTTGATTAAAGAAAGTGTACCGTATTATTATTATAAGTATGAACCTCAAGACATAATAGAGACCCCTATCCACAAGCTGTACTGGGACCACGCCATATAAACCAATTATAATAACACCTGGAAATAACAACCACCCCAGGCACCTGATTAGAGAACCCATTGCTGGAACCAAAAAAAAAAAAAAAAAAAAAACTCGAAGATTATAATAATCTCCTAAAAAAGTATTAGCAGAGTGACTTGAAGACATTCCACACTGCTTTTTCCGCATACATACATATATATTGAGGATAACGTCATAAGAACTGGCTTTCATTAACGTTCATTAGCATCTTTTATTAACTTCTTGCGACTTTCTTTGATGGGATTTTGCATACTTGCTTCTGGTTAATAAAAGATTATTTATCGTGATTTGTGAACCATGAGTATTTTTCTTTTATCTTCTCATCGCTTTAGGAAAAAAAAAAGAGGTGAAGGTTAAAGAAAGTGTACGAGAAAGAAGTAAATTGTTTAGCGGTGAAAACCAAAATCAGAAAATGGTAACACCGCATGCACTTATTCAGCTTCCCAGTGCGTGCAGGGGTGGCGAAGGGGAAGGCAGGGGTTAGAAATCAATTCCACACAAACCTAAAAATACTTTTCCATTTGTGATTTCAACGAAACGAATTAACTGTGCTCCCGCATAATACAGAGTCAACATCTAAATAGTACGAAAAAGAAACAGCATCCAACCCACATCCAAAGAGAATGACAACTGAAGGAAATCAAGGAAATCTTATTATTCACTTCAAAAAAACAAATGATCAGAAATTTGTAGGATGCAAAAATATCCATTTTTGCATCCATCCTACAAATTTCTGATAATACACAGTTATAAATGTTGAAGAGAATTAAAGTTAGCGACATGTATGTGTGTTGACACCTTACGGAAGCCATAAAAATGCTTTAATGGGATTTTATGACGTAATGGAAGTTGCAAGTTTCTAGAGGTAGCAATAACGGTGAAAACCATCTGCAACTTTATGGGAAGATAAAATATCAATAACATGCAAACATACTTGACGAATGGAAGGGTGCAACTTATATATTTCGTTAAATCGGGCAATATGATGCGGAACTGCAAAACCTGTATATCGTCTATATCTTGCACTATATAAACCACGTATTATACCACCCATATCTTTAACAGAAAAATGGTCCGGTTCCCTGTAAATGCATATTTCCGCCTTCGGGTTTTGATTGCGATAGCACTCCTTCAGCCACAAAATCGCTCTGATCCCACCCAAGTAATAATATTTTCAGAAGGTGGTGAAACACCGCCAACAAGGAAGTTAAAATGGCGAAAACGTTAGTATAAATCTCAGAATCACAAACTGTACTGTGACAGAACAACTGAGATGCCTTCTGTGCTCATGGACCACTGCCTGATAAGATGGTGTAGTTCCATTCTATCAGTGTCGTCTGCCTGCCGCGTTATGCTCTATTTGATTACTGTAAGTACTTGAATAAAGATAATATCAATTCTGGGCTTTCCAACTTATGCTGCACGTTCGCGTATTTAATTAATAATTGGGAAAACTTCTGTAAATATCAAAATATTTGTACAAGCTGGATAGTTAATCCTTTATCTGAGTTAATTAAGGGTCGAGTGTGTGTGTTTGTATATATATATATATATATATATATATAACCATATAAATTAGAATAAGGATAAAAATAAAAATAAAAATAAAATAAAGTAATGCCAGCAGTACGGCAAGACAAGAGCGAAAAGGCGAAATTAAAACTAAATTCAAATCAAGCAGGGAGGGAAGAGACGGGTAACAAGAGTAAAAATATTGCAGCAGAAACTCTAAATTAATTTAGAAAATCTAAATATACCAATAATAATTATTTGAAATTTAAAAGCCAATTAAATAGAAATTTAACGGTGCCCCCCCTCTGACGGGCACCAGGTCCAAATTATGTGAAATATCACCAAACAGAGATTTAAACCACTACAATAAAACAAAAATTGACTTTTATTGTAGTGGTTTAAATCTCTGTTTGGTGATATTTCACATAATTTGGACCTGGTGCCCGTCAGAGGGGGCACCGTTAAATTTCTATCTAATTGGCTTTTAAATTTCGAAGAATTATTATTCGTATATTTAGATTTTCTAAATTAATTTAGAGTTTCTGCTGCAATATTTTTACTCTTGTTACCCGTCTCTTCCCTCCCTGCTTGATTTGAATTTAGTTTTAATTTCGCCTTTTCGTTCTTGTCTTGCCGTACTGCTGGCATTACTTTATTTTATTTTTATTTTTATCCTTATTCTAATTTATTTTTATTTTTATTTTTTTTTGATTTGGTAGTTGTTGGCGCATCGGCATCTGTGGCCATATTGCACCTCCCACGGTTTTTGCAGTACTTTGATCCAAGCCCGAGGCGGGAATCGAACCCGCGACCTTTGGGTTGCCGGGCATTCTAATTTATACGGTTATATTTCAAGCATCATGTAGAGGAATATGCTTTTTGCTGCCTCTGATGTATGCTGTACCCTCCTTTTTATTTTTTATTATGAAATATTCTGTTTTTCCAACTATTTCAACATTATTAAAATATATGTATAATTATAGATAAATAGATAAATAGTTTTACGCCTGACCAGATCCGTTTGTATATACACGGATCTGATCAGGCATAATTAAACATCAGAGATCTGAGCCTTCGAATGGGCTCTCAAACAATGGCATTTTTTAAATTAAGCTATTTCAATTTAAATTTAAAAAATACTAACTAGGAGAGCATACAACGTAAATTCATCCATGGAATTAGCCATTTTTTTTCTTTTGCATGAAAATTTTGGCGAGAATTAATAGGCAAGTGTCTTTTTAAGTTTTAGATGTCTTTAGTGACTGAAAAATTTTGTATAAAATGGGAAGTTTATATCTCGCAATATAAGATATTATAAATATCGTAAAGTCAAATTGCACTCTGAAACTTTTCTGGCTTCGAAACTGTACTCTTTAGTGAAAATAGCGATACAGTCCATTCGAGTGTGAAATGCCGCGTTCGAAAGTCCTTACTGAATTTTATGTTATTTTTCTTCTTTATAAAGTGGGAAATAATTTAATTATTTTTGATACTCATGATTATACCATTTTGTGATATCCGGATTAAGCTATTTTGCATTATCCGAATTGGAATCCTTGTTATAGGATTCGTACATATATTTCATGTTTTATTGCTTTCTAACAGACAATACGAATAATCACACAAGAGCAATTTTAAAAAATTTATATATATATATATATATATATATATATATATATATATATATATATATATATATATATATATATATATATATCGTTTAAATCACATAAATCTTCATTATTCACTTTTAATGTATGCATTTACTAAGATTCCGAACGAGCATAAAAGTGGTAATAAGAAATGAGAGAAGACTTGTCTTTGTAATGCAAACTTGTTTGTTGATCAAGTTTGCATTACAAAGACAAGTCTTCTCTCATTGTCCATTTCTCTCATTGTCGATACTGTCCATTTTAGCTAGTCAAGGACTAGCTAAAATGGACAGTATCGTACATCTTTTGTACCAGCCTAAAGAAAATAAAATCGGAGAAGTGTAATAATAAATCGCATATACAATATTTTCATAATGTGATCATAGGTCATATATTTACTGAGTTATATTTTAGCGCTTCACAAGTAGTTTAAATTTATAAATTTACATTACCATAAATTGTAAGTAATGTCTTTTAAGATCCTGAATTTTTCTTTTAAATAAAACTGAAGCTTCGATCCCTTAAATTCCTATCTGCTGAGAGTGTATGGAGTATTTTCATCGCGGTACACATTAAAAATTACATAGAACTCTAAATCTGAGTACAGTACATACATGGTTTTAGATAAAACTCATTTATTTCCTCCTTCCTCCATTTTGCCTTTTTTGATTTGATCTGTTGAATTATACTGTGGAAAAATCCCAAATCGTTTTCTAACTTCTTACTTTTAAATTACTTCGTTTGGGAACGTTATATTTCACGGAACGTCAAAAATCTTCTTTCGTATAAAAGGAGTACATTAGTTAAAACTATATCGAAACAAATCTCTGAAAGGTGCTTACTGACAGCCTCCTCTGTAAATATCACCGTAACTTAAAATATGCACTTTTTTCCCACACCAGAACTGTAAGAGTAACGTATTCTTTTATAAAAACCGTAAGCATGAGAGGTATTAGAACCTATAGTACTCAGTACCGTGCATGGGTTGAAAGTTGAGAAGATGAAAGAAGATACTTGTTAGCATTAATGATACATCTGTGTAGATTGTAATTTTCAGGAAATACGTATAAGGGGAAGTTCCAAAAAACGGAAGTAAAAGTTGGTTCTGCGAGTTTGAAGTTAGATAGTAAAAGGATGCTGACTATTTGCGGCACGAGTTCGGACTGGTTAGGAACATAGAACGTCAATTATAGAAGCCAATTCAGAACAGTGCCATGGAAGTATCTATAGAAAAGGCATACAGTAGAAACAAAATGTCTGTGAGACAGAGAATGGAGAGACTTTGTTAGAGATGAGTCATCAATTAATCTAACTCCCCTCTTTTGAATGGAATCTAGGAGCCTGAGAGAGGTTTTGGGGACACTGCCCCAGATGTGAGAACAATATTCATGATAGGGCGGATTTGCGATTTGTACAGAGTGAACAACTGTTTGGAAGAAAAGTAACGCCAAGGAAAGAGAAAACCGAGTGTTTGTGATATGCTATTAGGATAATCCCTAATAGCGATATGTGATCTTGTCTAGAAATGTGAGTGTTACCGAACATAAGCATAGGAGCAGAATAATTCTTTTTAAGAGATATAAGATTGGACTAAGTTTTAGAAGGATTGAATTCAACTAAGTTAGCTTTGCTCCATTAGAGAATTACAAGGAGACCACCATTTAAGGAATTGGTAGTGGATATTCAATAAATTGAATCTGTTTATGTAGGACAAGGTTTCTCAAACTGGAAGGTGGAATGCAATGCACTATCATCAGCAAAACTATGGGGAAAGAACTGAATCTTAGGGAAACACCTGCATTAATGGAGAAGTTAAAAGACTTCTCCATTAATGCAGGTGTTCAACTAGAGCCATCTACCATCTCCCGTGAGCGGTGAGAGAGGAAACTAGATGCCCAATTACGAAAAAAAAAAAAAGCAAGCAGTTGGCAAACTATAAGATGGAAGCTATTTAGAAGGCTTTTATACCCAACATGATATTTAAAAGCCTTTTAAATATCAAGAGCAGCTGCTTGAGTTTCACCAAACTTCTCCATTGAATTTGTCCATAGATTGGTGACATAAGCCAGTATATCACCAGTGGAATGACACTGGCAGAATCCATACAGGCGATCATTCATCATTGACCTAATTGCAATTTTTCAGAGACGCTCTTAGATTATTTGTGGACCCAAAACGATGTGAAATTTTGAGACCCATTAGGGCCACAAAAATTTGCGCAGATGGATGCATAACTTCAAATTTTTTTTGGGGTTCCTAAATATTGGATCCATAGGCGAGCGTCTTTGCCTTAAAGTGAGACTGGAAGTTGTTAACGGATCTAGGTATCAGAATAAGAAATTTAGTATAAAGAAGTTTTTTTTTTTATTCTGTTATAAACATTTAAATTTATATTGCATCACTCATTAACTTTAAAGAAGTTTTTTACACAACTCAAATCAAATAATACCTCTTATTCTGTGGGTTTTCAAAATCAGTATTTACAAGTATTCTAATTGCATTTTAATATGGATACATAAAGAAATCAAAAACGAACAATCTACACCGGTGGCACATAAACTGTGGTTTGCGGACAAGTCTGTGGAGATCTAGAAGAAGTTGGCCACACCCTGTTCATTATGGGTTACGAAAAAATTACATAGCAAAAAAAAAAAAAAAAAAAAGATACAAACTCACCCATCACAATAATTCTGATAGGATTTTCTCTAGCATTTCTGAAAGCCATGATATGAGCGATTGTGGATCGTACGGAGGCTGCGTACAGACAAACGGGAGGACGAATTTTTAGTTTCAATTTTTAAATCTGAATAATCTGAAATGCGAAAGGGCAAATTTTGAAAGTGGGTTAGAAATATTTTTGTTTATTGATCACAATTATTTATTAATGAGCAATAAAACAAAATGATGATTTATTTTGAGTTCTCGATGGTAAAACTAGTAATCAAAGGGGTATGAGACCAAAAAAGGTTTGCATGGCACTCATTTTCTTTCTTTTTTTTTTTTTTTTTTAATGAAGAACCCAAAGATGTTATTACCTATAGTACTTAGCGCTTTCTATGCGCTGAAGGCCAAAAAGACAAAAGATACTTGTTGACATTAGACTTGAATTTCTATATTGTGCTTTTCGAGAAATATATGTGAAGGAAGGTTATTCCAGAAAACAAAAGTAGAAAGGATAAATCAGGAAGAGAAGAGGGTTGGATGTTTAACAGTAAATGGAGATGTTGACTGTTCAGAGCACGTATTCAAACTGGTTTAGAAGAAAGTGGGGAATTACAGCTGCCAGTTGAGGAAGTATCTAAAGAAAAAGCATGCAGCAGAAACCGAAAGCCTATGAGACAGAGAGTGGAGAGACTTTGTAAGATGGGTCATTAATTAACCTGACTACCCTCTTTTGAATAGAGTCTAGATGTCTGAGAGAGATTTTGAGGACACCGTCCCAGATGTGGGAACAATATTCCATGGTAGGGCAGATTTGAGATTTGTATGGAATAAAAAGTTGTTTTAAAAAAAAAAGTAACACCGACAGCAAACAATAAAACCCACTTTTTTTTTTTTCCATGCAGAGGAAGAAAATTTTGTAATCCTCTTATACCGAGAGAGATTGGAAGACAGGATAATCATTAAAAAAAAGATATATGATCCCATCTAGAAATTTGAGTGTCATCGAAGACAAGCACAGTTGCAGTAGACTTTTTTTTTGCGAGAAATAAGACAGGAAAAACGGAAGTTAACTAAGTTTCCTTCGCTCAGTTGGAGAACTACCTGGAGATCAGCATTTAAAAAAACTGGTGTGGATATTCCAGAAGTTGCGGCTGTTTAGGCAGGGCAAGGTTTCTCAAACTGGAAGGCGGACTGTTGCGAATGTTGGAATCAGCAAAGCAATGGATGAGATTCCGAGTCGGTGGAAGAAGGTCGTTAATATGCAAAAGGAAAATAGTGGGCGAAAGAATTGAACCTCCGGGACATCAGCATTAGTGGAGAAATTAGAAGGCAGAGTTCCTTGTCTCAATAACGCGCAGGAAGCGTTCGGAAAGAAAAGAATACCCAATTGCAAAAGACAGTCGGCAGGCCATAAGATGGGAGGAGGGCCGGATTTACGTATAAGCAAAATAAGCAGTAGCTTAGGGGCACCCACCTATCGGGGACCCCGGAAAAAAATCCCATAATTTCCCACGAAAAGATGTCGATTACTTTAGATTTTATTTGGCAAAATTACAAAACTTAGCTCCCAACATAACGATTCGGCGGTAGCATAGCGTCTAGACATAAAACAAAAAGTAACTAGAAATGCCACTGATCCGTGGCTACATGGAAAGGATTGGCCTAATACCAAGTTCAATCACGGAGAGCTGTACCATCTTATATGCCAGGACAACATTTTTCTAGCATTTCCGAACATTGAAACGATTTTACGTTTGTATTTAAGTTTGATGATATCGAACTGCACTGGTGAACGATTGTTGAGTAAACTGAAAAGAATAAAAAACTATATGCTTACGACTATGTCTCAGGAAAAATTAGTCGACTTAAGTATTCTGAGTATGGAACACGATAAGCTGCGAACTCTTTGCTTGAACGATATAATCGACCAATTTTCCCCCATCAAAAGTAGAAAAAAAATGTTATAATGATTTTGATGTTTTTGATGTGAATGAATGTATTTAAATCGGAAATATAATATATATTTTTAACTTTGTAATTTTTTTCTTTGTCGCATATGTATTTATATTTATTATATATAAAGAGATAATAATAAGTGTATTTTTCAGATTTTTTAAAATTAAACGTTTTTGGGGGGCCTCGCAATACCTAAATCCGGCCCTGGATGGGAGCTTATTTATAAGACCTTCACAAACATGATCAAAAGCCTTACAATGCTCGGAATCAAAATTAAACGCGGATACAAAACTGCAATAACAATTCGTTGTTATTGTTGGTTTGTGGAAGTCGGTCGTAACGGCAATTCCCGCTTAGTGAACGAGTTACAATTATACCTGCAAAACGTCGATACAGATCATTTCTTCTTTTTTCCTGTATTTCTGTATTCACAAAAGAATAAATATTTATTTTCTTTCAAAATAGAAATAGAAAGCGTATTTGATTTCAGTTGTATATTATGCAATATGCCTTCGGGATATTGCATCTTTGATAAATTTAAAGGCCATTATCCTCTATGGCCATCGTCCAGGAATCACATTAGATGAATTTTCAGAAATATATATACTGTATATTATCTGTAGGAAATTAAATGTATAAGGACCAACAAGTTAGTAAAAGAAAACTAGCTTTAGTCTGGAAGGCCTGTATTAGTCAATTTTATTATATGGTATCTATCTGTAGGCAATTAGGTGTAAAGGAACAAACTAACAAGTTAGTCAAAGGCCTATATACATACATATACTGTATTTTTATGTTTATACGTATATTTATATTATTACTGATTTTTATACTTATTTATGATCATTATTGATATTTTGTATTCCTTCCAAATATTTGTTTTAGTTGCTTTCCTTGGCCCTCTGCGTTTATTCGGGGTCTCACGGATACCATGGAGGATGGAGAGGAAAGAGGCATAGATATATCCCGTAAGTATTAGTGATTATCACATGATATATAATATTAAGGTTAGGTATCATTAGAAGACAGTTTTTTAATGAATTTAAAATCCGTCTTTTCGCGATTTATTTTTTAGGTCTCGTTTGGTTTTCTTTTAGCATTAATATTTCTAATAACATTTTACAGTTTCACGGATAGTACACTTCTGTTCATTTGCCTCATGTGTTTCAAATATTGAATCTAATTTACTGCTCTAGTATTTTTTACTGTGAGAGAGAGAGAGAGAGAGAGAGCATAGAATGAAAACAAAATATATGTCAACGTCAGCTTTGCCATTTACAAATCAAATAGTATTAGTAACTCTCAATGAAACGATAGTCTTATGGCCTTAACTGTCTTGGCGCTTAAGACACACAACGCTCGAAATTATTTGACAAGTCATTATTATAAGACTTGTCTTTTCATAAAAAGCTATAGAAACACATATTTATTATTTTGAAACCAATCGAGATAGAAAGAAAAAGTTTCTTCAGTAAAATAACAGCACAAGTTTTCGTTTGGAAGTGTACGAGGACTTTAGAGAGCTTTTTCCCCCACCCCACCCCCGAAAATTTTCTTTGAATCTTCCCGATTTCTCCGATTTTTAAGATTACTGTGTAGGCAGCACAATAGCACTTGAGCAAACGAAGTTTGCTACTACATTAATTGACCTGTAGTACTATTATGAAGCAAATAAACACGCATTAAAAAGCAATAAAATATAAAAAGCAGCGTTATATGGGAGAAGCATATTTCTGTTTATTTGAAGTGGGTGCCATTACAACCCGTTTCGGCGTGTCATTGGTCACTGTAGGCAAGTAATCGTGTGTGTGTGTGTGTGTGTGTGTGTGTGTGTGTGTGTGTGTGTGTGTGTGTGTGTGTGTGTGTGTGTGTGCGTGAGGGGTGGCACGCCCGAAATAGTTGAATGGAACAACAAATTTAAAACTAAAATAATTTCAGGTAAAATTCAGGTTAGTTCTTAACCTAATAGAATAGAATAAACTTCAGACTTATATGCTCGAAATTATTTGACAATACCGCCGCTGCTATTTTAATAAAATATCTGGCGTTCTGCACGTTCTGTTACTAAAGCATCATGTTGATACATTTTTAGCGTGTTAATGTTTAGTATTATGTTATGTAAACATTAAGCAATTTCCGATACTGTTGAAGTAATTTCCTGTTTGAATATGATAAATAATAAAGTAAAGTAGGAAAGCAACGATCCAATCCATTTTATAATTTTCCTTCAGAACATGCATAGTTTATTGCAAAATCTTATTTCCAAAATAACAGAAATGTATTTATGATACTGTATAATCCTTCTAGGAATGAAAGTGTACTCGAAGGGAGTGGCAACTGAGCGTTTCGAATTCGATAAGGAAACGCTTGATGCCAAAAGAAAAGTAGGGCGTTTTTTACTGCATCACTTATGTTACTTGTTTTATCGTGATATTGCTTCTTGTTTTATTTTGGTGATATGAGTTATCATCTGACCATCCCCTCTAATAAATTGCCTAGTTCTTTCTTCTTTATTTATTTGAAGTTCTTTATTTATTTGAAGTCAGGTGATAACTCATATCACCAAAATAAAACGAGTTTTATTTTGTCTTCAGCTAGTTGGCTGAAGACAAATTTCCGCACATATTCCCTGCAACCATCCTTGTTCAATTTGAATTTATTTTTGAGTTTGCAGTTCAATTTGAGTTTGCAGTGTGAGCATGGAGAAGAACATCATTAGCACTGAGCATCAGAGAACTTACTCAATCCATTTAATGCCTTAAACACTCAACCAGATCTCTTCGTAGTCTCCAGATGCTGCAATTTCAGAATTGAAACCTCTCTTGGGAAGAGAACCCTTTGTTCCTCTCACTAATCTCGTTACTCTTCTCTGAATACCCGTTTGAACACATCTACATCCCTTCTAGAAAGGTCTCCAGACCTGTATGCAGTACTTAACATGCAGCCTAACCTTATACAACAGGATAATCACCTCTTTATCTCAGCTGGAAAAATTCCTGTATATCATTGACAGAACTCCAGAGTTGTCCTTCAGCCTACTTGGAGAATTCCACAAACTGACGTCACAATTACCCTCCCAGGTCTTTCATTCTCCGTTACTTTGAATGTGGTACCACAGAGTAAGTATGTTAATCGGGGATCACTGCTGCCAATATGGAGTCCTTGCATTCAATGTTAAACTTCCTAGCCCATCCTAATTTTTTCTAGATTTTTTTTCTCTAGATATGTTGCTGTAGTATACCCTGATTACTATTAAAAACCACCCTACCGACCTTCATATCATCTGCAAACTTTGACATTACGCCTGATATATGGCGTAATTAATTATATGGCAATATAATTAATATATTGCCATATAAATATAACTAATAAATACGTACTGCACTAATCCATCCCTTTATCCATAGCAGTAACTTGCCCTTAATACCAAACTACTCCAATTTGTAGAACGTTCTTTTAGCGACACTATTAAAATATTTTCTGAAATTGAAGTACAGTATATGAAATTAATTTTGACATCATAATTCCAAAATTCTTTTTTTGCATCCAGTTCCATTGTTACTACGTCATGGTATTCAATCAGATTGGCCAGACAAGGTTGCTGCTTAACAAATGCTTAAAAAGCATTTGTAGTATAATTACTATAGCTGCAGTATAATTACTATTCATGTCTAAATAGTTCTGCATTACTTCTTTAAACAGTGACCCCATTTCCTACCCTCGTGAGGAGCACAGTTGGTGTAATCATCGTCCTCCCGCACACCGAGTGGAAAGGACCTGAGTTCGAATCCCGTCAATGAATGAGGAATTTTTAAGATCTTTTTCACAATGTGGCTGAGTTGGTCAGTCTCAGGTGAGGGTAGCATGGTTTTCAGCCAGGATACTCTGGCTGAAAACCAGCAAACAGCAAATCGACCACAAAACACACGCAATTTACAGACGTAATACATATGGAGCAATCTGAGTTTAGTTGCTGATGCGCTTAAAACCCTACAACACCAACCAATCAACTCTTAATTTCCCTGGAAAAGATGTCAAACTAGCATCTTCATAATTACTCATGTCCCTTTGCGCCTCCTTTGTGAATTGCAAACACGTTAATACAACTTCAGTCCATAGGGACTTCCCTGAATCCAAAGTCATTCTCATAATTATGGCTAAAAGTTTGCCAACCACTTTTTGCTCCCTTCCTTAATATAATTAGATATGTCTCTTCCACTCCTGATTCTTTTTTTACGTTTAGCTTCGACAATTTCTCTTCCATTTTCTCTCATTGATAACAAAATCATTTACACTAAGATGCATTTAAGTCTAAAGCCTCAAGCTGCGAGCAAATTTAGACTATGTATATATTAAGTGCAATAGAATCATTAATACACAGCCATTTCTGAATAAACAGAATATTTGTAAGGCGGCATCCTTTTAATTTATATATCATATTGTGAATACCTTCACAACGAGTTGCCATGATATTGCACTACTTCGAATAAGTAACGCTTCAATTAAGGAAAAGACTAATGGTGGGTGGGTAGGTACACAAGTGATGCAATATCATGGCAACTCGTTGTGAAGGTATTCACAATATGAGGTATAACTTAAAACGATGCCGCCTTACAAATATTCTGTTTATTTAGAAATGGCTGTGTATTAATGATGCTATTGCCCTTGATATATACATAGTCAAAACCATTTACTTAACACTTAGCTCTAATTATATCATTTATACCCCGTCGTATAAAGCTGCGATATTGTATCGCTAAACGAACCTGGAACTGCCGCATTTCTGTAAACTCAACCTCTAGGCAACAAAATCTTTTTCTCTTTCAACTGGTGAATGATCTGTCCAGAAATATGCACTGTTCGAAATGACTAATTGTTGACAATAAACATAACGGAAACCTCTCGCTCCGCTGTCCCATTCACACAAGAAACAGCCGAATTTTGTAAAACCAGATTGGAAATCCCGTAAAGTGCAACCACTTTCAAATCACAAATGATTTTGCATATACAACTTGTGTAATTAATTTTTTGTTAAGGAAGTCCATGTTTTCGTGGGTTTCTTTCACAGGGATATCATGTCCAATTTGTACTGATGGATAGTATTCCCCTTATGCGAAAGGAAGGAAGGCCTTTATAGACTAGTCTTTTCATGACAAGTGTACAAAATGCCTCTGCTCTTAAGGATTATTCAAGTGACGTAGAGCATCCATTAACTATCGATATCACTGCAGAATGTAGTCTCCTATCATAGATAAAAACTATATTAATTCCTTTTGGCGCTATATCCAGATATAATTGTGTTGTGCGAGCAAGTACGATCCCTGTAATCTGGAAACCAATCGGTACTGGGTGGTATTGGTATTTGTTCAGCTTGATTCTTATAAATATTTGAGTTTTTAACCAGATCACATTTAAGTAATCACTCTTCAGTAATCAAATTAAGTTGACACTATTAGTTGGGTATATATATATATATATCCTTCGTCCTTCCTTGTCAGGCATGTTATCTTCACAAAATGATATATGTTCATATAGTATCCACTTTTGAAGAATTAACGTATCATCGGAACGAGTTTCCCTCGTGGGTAACACAGTTCGTACAATCGCCATCCGTCCCACACCGGGTGGAAAAGACGTGAGTTCTAATCCTGTCAATGACGCGAGAAAACTTTATGGACCTTTTTCACAGCGTGACTGAGTTGGCCAGTCGCAAGGTATCGTGGTTTTCTCCCGGAAACTAGAGTTTTTCGAACAGCAAATCGACCACAGAATACACACAATTTACAGGCATATTGTATATGGCGCAGTATGGTCGCTGATGCGCCAAAAGCCCTATAAAAACCCAATCAACCGGAACGAGTTATTAGCAGCATTACGGAAGGCAGATTAGAGCCTGAATCTGATTATTACTTTTGGATGAAAAGCTAACAGTCTCGGGTAAATAAAAGTAGAAGCAGTCTTTAAAATGGTTCTTTTGTTCCCACCATAACATTGGCGCTACTAACGACATATGTTTCATGCTTCTATTTGACCATCCTCGAAGTGCCACAGTACAACGCGCATGACAGATATGTGGTCCCTTGACTTTCTATCTTGCAGTTAAAATACATATCATAAGCTTTCTTGAAAATAGAAGAAACTGTTCTTTTGGGTGTTTACATATTCGCCACAGACATAACATAAACTGTCGAATTTATTAACACACTGCAACATTTTCAGCTCTTACACTATAAATATTTCATTCGCACAAGATAAATTATGCAGCATATGGTTGTGTAACTCTTGCAACGTAAAACTCATAAAAAAAACAAATAAAACGATGGTGAATGACAGAAACACAACTGACTTCAAGTTGTATATGAAACACGAATCATTAATTTCACACGAGAAATCTAATGCAGTACTGCGTTACTTCGCGGCTGAGCACTATTTGTACAGTATTATAACCAAGGTTCGGAAGGGATGAAGGTGCACAGGAATGCGTTACCGATCGTTATGCACATTGGCTTTGTCACTTACTTACTTGATTATTAAATATAAGATATTTTATTAACGAGCGTTCCATTTCAAACACAGAGTAATAGTGTCATCTAAGTCACTGAAAACTCTTAATGATTTACGACTATTCTGGTCTGGAGGAAAATTAAACTTTCAATTGAAACTCTGATTTATTTCCTGCTATCAAATAAGTACAACTTCTAATATAATATTAATGAACATTTTAAAAAATTTGATGCGATTAGGTGTATTTTGAAGTTATTTTGTAATTAGGAGAAAAAAACACTGCATTAAAAACACTTTACTCCCCCCACAAAAAAAGAAAGAAAGAAAAACAATAATGTATATACACACACTCAGCTCACTCAGTGATCACTGCATTATAACCACCCCATGCGTAATAAAAAGTTTCAATTGAAAGTTTTAATTTCAATGGATTATGTCGCATAGCTCGCAGCACAAAAAGCCAAACAGCTCCGTACGCAAGAGCAGGGGCATATTCAGAGGTGGGCAGAGGGGGGGGATATGCCGCCCTTAACTAAAAATTTGGAATTAAAGAAAAAGTAATGCAGGAGGCGTTCTACAAAAAAAAAAAACTCAAAAGCCTGGTCGCCATGCCCCCCCCCCCCCTTACGATGATGCCTGGATACGCCAGTGGTAATTTGTATCTGATAGTGAAGTCAAAGCAGCAGTTATGGAAAGAAGTAAAGATATCACGGAGTTTCTAAAGGGCATGATTGTGGGAGCTCGTGCGTCAGGTGCTTCCATATGGGAAACGGCATATCTTGTCAGTTGCTCACGGCGCACCGTGATAAAGGTGTACAAAGAATGGTGTCGAACCACCTAACCCCCTAACAGAACTGTAAAGTTTGTGGTGAGCGAAAGGTACAGTGCGTTGTATGGGCTCAACGGCAGATCACTGTGGGATTGTTGATATCGCAGCATTCAAGAACAGTATCCCAAATGACGATATTACGCAAACACAAATGTGTTTTTTTTCTTAAATTTATTAAATAGGCATTCCCTGACAAAAATTGGCATCCCCGCCCAATTATACGATACTATACTTAAAGACATAAATACATATATTTAGTACATAGATCCACTTAGTCCAGTCTTCTGGCAGGCAATGTAGAAAAATTATATTCCAATGAGTTTCAAAGATGCTCAGGAACTTCAACCCTATTAAATAGAAAGCTCACTAAAACGCCATGGGGTTCCAAAGCAGACGACCCAAGAGACCTTCTCTTACTGCTGATCACTGTCGACGGCGAATGCTGTGGCGTGAACACTGGTTGGACACTGCAGGACTGGAAACAAGTGTACTGGTCCAATGAGGCTAAATACCTGGTGCAATACGCCGACGGACGCCCCTTTGCCTGGTGGGTTCCCCACTGCCAACTAACATATCCCACCCCCGGAGCGGGATGGGCAGCTTGACCTTCCTACCGGATTTGACACTACTTGGACATGACACCGACGAAAACATTCTGCAGCTTTGCTGCCGACACGCCACTGGCGATCTGAACTCGGTACTCTAACCCGGTTCCCTTTAAAACCCCATCCCCGGGCAGGGATGAGGAGACAGGTCTCTGTCTCCTCTCCTCCCTGGCTATTCCCATACTTCGCCTGGTGGGGCTCGTCTCCACTGACCTCTTTGGGGATGCCTACTCTATCGTCCCTATTCTTCTATCTGTTTATTTGTTTTCCCCCAATCTTCAGTCTCCCCCCCCTCTCTCACTAAACCGACCGAGTACACCCTCTTAACAAACGCCTTCGTGTGTGGCGCAAGCAACACGACTCATGGGCCCATCGTGCATGGTGTCCACTATACAGATAGGTTAATTAATACGGAATATGTTTTTCTGGCAAGAATTAGAACCCCTGGTGCGTACAAACATCCTTTCACTTGTCAGGTCTACCGGCAATTCTTAGGAGACCATGTGCAGCCTGTTGCATTTTTTTTTTTTTTTTTTTTTTTTTTTCTCCAGGCCGCCTCCGTAGCCAGGTGGGAAGGAGCAGCAGTGCGTAGCACACGCTTCTTGATTAGACCGGGGTTCGAGCCTGTCACCACCAAATACGGAGGATGCGGAAAGGTCAGGAAATGACCACCGCATATCCCGAAGCAATATGGCCTTAGTTGCTAATGCTCCTAAAAACCAAATAACAAACAAACAAACAAACATGTTTTTTCCCGGACAGAAACGAGAAAAAAAAAAAAAAAATCCAAGACGATAATCCGCCGTGTCATCAGGCCTGCACTGTGCATACGTGATTCGAGGAACACAGTAAAGATTTCACTAATCTTGATTGGCCTCCAAATTCGCCTGCCCTCCTCTAATTGAACACCTGTGGGATATTTTGTAACGAAGTGAGGCGTTTAGACGCAACGGTCATCTATTCCAATACTTGTAGGCAGCAATGGCTGCAGATCCCTACGGACGTCTTCAAACAACTAAATTTTCTGTTTATACTCCGGCACGACAACCAAGTCAGTAGAGTTTACAATAAATCGTCAATACAAATATTTATCGTATTTAGTAGTCACGGTCTTGAACCCCAGTCCACACAAGGAACGCGTGCTATGCACTCTCGCTCCTGACCACTCGGCTACGTCAAACCTAAACTAGTTACTAGTGGAATCAATGCCTAGGGCAGCGGTTCCCAAACAGTGCACCGCGGCGCCCTAGCGACCTCACGTTTGTTTGTTTGTTTGTTATTTGGTTTTTAGGAGCATTAGCAACTAGAACACACCCATAATACACACAAACCTACGTCACACACATCTGGCCCAATTGTAATGATACTGTTCTTCACAGAGATACGAGTCGGAGTTGAACAAACGTTCTAGGTGCCGCCCTTACATATACACATGTCCACATGTAAGGCCATATTGCTCCGGGATATGCGGTGGTCATTCCCTGACCTTTCCGCATTCTCCGTATTTGGTAGTGACGGGCTCGAACCCCGGTCTAATCAGGGAGCGTGTGCTACGCACTGCTGTACCTTCCCACCTGGCTACGGAGGTCCAGCAACCTCACAGGAGCGCAGCGGGATATTTTATTAAATTTTCGAGGGAAACACAGCGATACTCGACATCTGTCGGACACAGCGCGAACTACTAGAATCGAGGTAGTTCACAGTTTCAATATTACTTATTAAGTTGTTTGGACCTAACTACTTAGTAAATGGAACTGTTAGGTATTTATTTTGGCCTAGGGGTGCCGTGAACCGAGAAAGTTTGGGAACCTTTGGCCTAGAGGAATAGCGGCTGTTTTCCGTGCGAAGGTGGCCCAATTAATAATAATAATAATAGTATGATGATTATTATTATTGTTGCTCTTATATTATTTCTTCCTGATTGGGGAATTCCACTCCGTGACGGGTATTTCTACCAAGTACACAGGTTGGTTATTATCAATTGTTACTGTTTGTCGAGGAACTCTTTGACTATCCTACAGGTTTTCAGGGTTGCGACTTCCTGGAGTTCATTATAGGTGTTCTCTGGGAGACCTATTGCTGCTAGGCTGCTATGTAGGGTCTTTGGCACTATACCGGTGGTTGACACGATGATTGGGATGGTCGTTACTTCTTGCATATGCCACATCTCCTTGACCTCATGTCTCAGGTTCGTGTACTTCCTAATTTTTTCTTCATGGGCTTTCTGGACATTGCTAGTGTTGGGCACCGCTATGTCAATCAGGTAAGTAAGCCTTTGTCATCTTGTCCACAAGGGTTATGTCCTGACTGTTGTGCGGGATGGTCTTGTCCGTTATTATTATTATAAATTCGATTAAAAAATTAAATAATAGGCAAAGCTTGTCAAGGATTACCCTTATCAACAAATTAAATTCGATACCAGCACATTACATCAAACATAATAAAAATTGGTCTCAACTTTCAAACTTTGTATTCTGCGAAGGGATAGTTATTCTTCCAAATAAACACTCTACAATGAGAGACTGTACATTATAAACATTTTTTGTTTTTTAAATAAACTTCAATAGTGATAAACTATTCATTTCTTATAATGTATTAAAATCCAAATTAAATTTAATTAATGAACATGAATTATATTAATCTTTAAATGGTTTAGGGTGACAAAAATAAAATTTCATGTTTTTCTAAGGTTATAAAATGTATTTTGAGAAGCATTTATTTTTTCTTAACGAAAAGAGTTTGTATCTCAGTTTTTGTGAGGAGGAAAAATCTTGCATTTCAACAAGAAGCTAAATTTTCCTTCAATTTGAATTATTACACGTCATTCTCAAAATTCAATTTCGAAATTCGCAAACACCCCCCAACTCTTAGATCCAAATATTTACTGCATAGTTTATAATTGAATCACTACAGCAAAAAAAATCATTATATTAGTTCAATAATAATAAATAATGATAAATTATAATAATAATAGTTTCAACCAATTAAAGACTAGCGCTACTGGACATTTTGCAATATCAATGAAAAAAAAAAAAAAAAAAACAGAGAGAGTGAGACTCACTTTATAGTTTATTTTGTGATAGCGATGTATCTTAGTGACAATATCCATATCCACTTCCCTTTCGACAATACTTATTAACAAATATTCTTCACCAACTAATTACAGCTATTTCTCGGTATAACTTTTCCCTCAACAAACTCGTTAAAACTATTTAAGGTATTCAAAATTGTATTATTATTTTTCTCGCAATTTTCATCTCACTTTTCGTACACTAACAAAAGCTCTTCTTTAGAAACGCTCTTGCTTGAAAACTTCGTCTGCTAATTACGTCATGACTTACCACGATAGATACTCAGCATTTAGAGTATAAATGTTACAATGTAAGTTGACTCTTTAATTATTTATTAAAGCGCATTTTCTTTCAGGAAAAAATATTAGAATATATATTATTATTATTAATTTCATGATAGATTATTAAACCATCACAAAAATATTCATGAAAAAAACTTTCGCTTAACACTAGAGTTCGCCGTCCTCAAAGAAATACATCGTAATTATTTTTATAACCATGTAATAATTTATATGAAAAATATATGATTATAAGAAATAAATATTTTTAATTATTTATTAAAAGTTATTCTAATAAAAATTAAAATTTAATTAAATTATTTTTAACGCACCATTTTAAAAATATTGTCCCATTCTTAAATGGTGGCCAAACATCGGTACACGTGCTAAATGTTGTTAATAACATGCCAACCTATGCGATTATACAAACGAGTTGAAAATCAGAAATTAAGCTGCATACGGCGCATTCAAAAATAGGTGTCTCCAAATTTTGGCATCATATCATTATTGTTTTATTATGATTACCTTTCGCTGCATATATTAATATAAGTACAGAACAAAGTGTCAAACTATGAAAACTACATAAAGTTAACCCCGGAGGCTCACATCTGGTGAGTATGGGCTTGGCACACCCAGGGTCCTGAGCTGGATATCATCATTCTTCTCTTTCTTGGTGATTCTCTTCTACTTTTGACTCTCTCTCTCTCTCTCTCTCTCTCTCTCTCTCTCTCTCTCTCTCTCAGGGTAACTCAGGAACTTTTTTTTTCCTGGTGCAGCATAAGCCTCAGGCTTCCTTGCACATATGGCTATTAATAATAATAATAATAATAATAATAATAATAATAATAATAATAATAGTCATTGCACATGTTGCGTATAGCCTCTTGCTGTACATAGCTGTGATCAAGCTGATTTTGCTACTTTGTGAATCAATCTCATATTGTGAAGCAGTTTGCTGAGTTGCATTGCACTACCGTAAATAAAATATACTGCTCCAATGGAGAAGTATATTGATTTTTAATTTAAAGTGTATGCCACTACCTAGATCCGCATTTGGACGTATTAAACCCAATTTGCACATAGCTACGTACAGAAAGAGGATGCCGAACATCAACAATGACTTAATATAGTAATAGGAATTGAGCTTTCATAAACGAGACTTTTGCCGTAGATTTAACTGTCTACTTCACTTACCGCACCACCACTACCACTACCACTCTCGATTCTCACATATTGCGGATATACACTCAATGATCACTGAATTGTGGCCATTCCATTCGTAATGGAATGAAATGCTGCACATATTAGCATTAGTAGAGGCATATGATGCAAGAAATCAAGCTTATGCATCATCACCCAAAAAAAAAAAAAAAAACACGCTCCCATTTCACCCCTCCGTTCGTTCCAAGTAGCTGTCCAGCTCAGCCTTAAATTTATTTAGGCTATCAACTTCCAGGACAAGGGATGGAAGTCTGTTCCACCAACCAACCACCCGCTGGCCAAAGGAAAATTTCCGCACATCTATCCTACATTTTTCTTTGCTCAATTTGAATTTATGCCCTCTCAAATGATTATTCTGAGCAAGAGGAAAAATTCCATCAGCATTGAGCATGCTCAAACCATTCAAGACTTTATAGACCTCAATAAGATCACCTCGCAGGTGCCTAGTCTCCAGACACTGTAATTTGCAAAATTTAAGCCTTTCTTCGTAAGAGCAACCCTTTGTTCCATTCACTAATCTTGTTGCCGTTCTCTGTACTCGTTTCACCAGCTCTACATCCTTCTTAAAATGAGGCCTCCAGACCTGTATACAGTACTCAAGGTGTGGCCAGACCATTGCCTTATATAAGGGGATAACCACCTCCTTATCCCTGCTAGAAATATTCCTGTATATCATTGACAAGATACTATGAGCTACTCTTGCAGACAATCTGCACTGTTCAGAAAACTTCATATCTGCCTGCACAATTACCCCCAGGTCCTTTTCGTTCTCTACCACTGTCAGTGTAGTACCACAGAGTTGATACGTCACTCTGGGGTTGCTGCTTTCCATATGTAATACTTTACATTTGTCAATGTTAAACTTCATTTGCCACCTCTCAGCCCATCTGCTCAGCTTTTTTAGATCCTGTTGCAGCAGCGTACTGTCATTAGTGTCCTTAACAACCCTTCCAACCTTCGTATCGTCTGCAAACTTGGACATTAAGCTTTATATACCATAATCAATATCATCTATAAATACAGAAAACTACCATGTACCCAATTCTGAACCCTGAGGGACTCCATTAGTCCAGGATGAGCAGTTTCCATTGATTACCACTCTCTGTCTTCTGCCACTCAACCATTCCTTTTAACCATAGCAGCAATTTGCCTCCAATGCCACACTGCTCCAATTTGTGCAACAGTCTTCCATGTGCAACAGTATCAAAAGCCTTTCTAAGATCCAAATATATGATATCAAAGTTATTCCCTGCATCCAGTTCCTTTGTGACCACATCATAGAATCCAATCAAATTGGTGAGGCAAGACTTTCCCTTAACAAAACCATGCTGTGTCCGAGCTATAACTGAAGTCCTGTCTAGATGATCCTGCAGTGCTTCTTTAATCAGTGCCTCCATTAATTTTCCTGGAACAGAAGTTAAACTCACAGGTCTATAATTACTTATGTTGCTCTTTTATTCTCCTTTGTGAATTGGGGTCACATTTGCACATCTCCAGTCTATGGGTACCTCCCCTGAGTCCAAAGAAGTTCTCATAATTATGGTTAAGGGTTTGCTTACTTCCTTTGCTGCCTACTTTAATATAACTGGATAGATCCCGTCCACCCCGGGTGCCTTTTTTATGTTTATCTTCAACAATTTCTCCTCCACTTTCCTCTCAGTTATTACAAAATCATCCAGTTCACGGCCCGAGTTTAACTCACGTCTGGCATTCCCCTCTCTGAATAACTCCTCATGGGTGAATGTAGATGCAAAATACTCATTTAGTTTGTTAGCCACCTGAGCAGAATCATCAACAGTTGAACCATCAATAACCAGTGGACCAATCTAATTCATCCCTTTCCTTCTAGAGTTTACATAGGTAAAGAACTCTTTGTTATTTTTCTTTTCATCCTTTGCCCAGGATTTCTCATAATCTGCCTTTGCCTGCTTAATCTCCTTTGTGACTTGGTTACAGACCAGCTTATATCTATCACAGGCTTCCATGTCACCCATTAATTTATATGTATCCCAAGCATTTTTCTTCTCTGCCACATGTCTCATTAGTTCATCTGACATCCATTTAGGCCTAAACCTTGGACAATATTTCTTAGTTGGTATGTAAAGTCTAGTAGCTTCCAAGATAATTTCTTTGAATGCTCCCCATTTTGAATTTGCTGTTGGTAACATCATCAGTTGGTCCCACCGTATAGAATTTAAATACTGTCTCAGACCACCGTAGTCGCCTTTACGAAAGCAAAAACCCTTCCCTTTACCCCTGATGGTAGTTACCTCTTTGAGTAAATCCCACTTCAGCATACTGTGATCACTGCTACCTAGTGGTTCCTTTATCTTAGTGCATGAAGAATCACTATTGATAATCAAATCAAGAGTATTACTCACTCTAGTTGCCTCCCGAACATGCTGATGTATAAATCAATCATCCAATAAATCCACAAAAGCCTTGCTTGTGTGTGAGTAGCCAACCCACAAATTCCAGTGAATATCTGGGAAATTAAAATCCCCCCATTATAAGACTCTCTGATTATAAGACTCTCTGGTCCACTCTATTTCCCTGTACAGTTCCTTATTATACTCATCAGAGTCATTAGGCCTATAACACATTCCTACTCTCAATTTTGATCTCCCAATGCTTATGTCACACCAAACTGACTCGACATTGTACTGTCCAGCGATGTCCACTGGCTTCACTTCCTTGGATTTTATGTGCTTCTTAACTAATAGCATAACCCCTCCTCCCTTCCTATCCACTCTATCCTTTCTGTAGACATTGTACTCTCCAAATTGCAGTTCTGCATTCCTTATATCTGTGTGACACCACGTCTCTGATATCCCAACAATATTTGCGTTTGATGTTTTGAGCAATACCTCAAATTCATCAAATTTATTTACTAAACTCCTAGCATTGGTGTACACGCAAGTATACATGCACTTCTTTTTCTTAGCTACCCTAACACAACCCATGTGTTTACTTGTACCGCAATGACTCCCAGCAGTCTGTGAAATATCCTGCAACTTGTTTTCCAAGCTGCTGCTCATTCCAATAGAAGCAGTGCAAGAATCACTTTCACCTCTGCCAGTGGCTACTGTTAATCTATTCGTCCTTGTATCCCCCCCAAGCTAGCAGTTTTCCGACCCACCTAACACTGCCTCGATAGCATCAGCAAATATTCTTGCACCCTTTCTATTTTAGTGTATCCCATCTATAGAAGCAGTCTCTCCTGTTAAGGAGATAGCAGTATAAAAAGCCGAACAGCGTCGTCCGCAAGCGCAGTGGTAATTTTGATCTAGTCGTGCAAGTCAAAGTGATAAAATATCAGTACGGAAGGTAGTAAAGATAGCAGGTAGTCTCAAAAGGGTTGTGGGAGCACGAGTGATTACATATCGGAAACGGCACGTCTTGTCGGTTGTTCAAGGCCCACAGTGGACTAACACGGTATTAGGTAGGTGGTCACAATTCAATAATCACTGAGTGCGTCTCGTCAGTGGGTTGTTCAGGTCTTCACAACATTACCTACTTGCCTACCGATGAAATCCAAAATAGGACTGAAACCCGGCTCTGAGTTGTTAACCCCGAATTGAATTTGGTTGACAGTTTTATGGTTTGTTGTTGAACTTCTTTTATTTTAACCTGGTCTCTCTCTCTCTCTCTCTCTCTCTCTCTCATCTCTCTCTCTCTCTCTCTCTCTTGGAGTTCTTTTCTGTCTCAAAATTAAAATCCGGGTTTGGACAAACCTGTCAACTCGTGGCTAAATTGAGGGTGAGTTCGACCACATTAACTTCTAAATTGTGGACAGTCGGGTCTGGGAAGACTTGTCAACCCACAGCTCAGTCGAAATTCTGAGTTTTTCCACATTGCTTTCACACGGATGGAAATGCATGTTGAAGTAGCTTTTTCTTCCTGAATCTAAGTTGAGGTTGGAATTTTTCCACATTAATTTCAAAAGGAAAGAAACCCGGATCTTGGGGAGTGGCGCACACACTTTAAATAAAAAGCAATATACTGTATATCTTCATTTGAGCAGTGCCTTTTATTTAGAGTGGTGCAATGCTAAAGCAACTCTTGCGACGTGCCTCCACAATATGAGATCAATGGACTAAGTAGTAAACCCAATTTATTCATAGCTATGTACAGAAAAAGTATGTGCCCGATAGGTACAATGATTTTATAATTTACTGATTAAAATATATTGTGTAATACATAAATATATAATTTACTACTCTTTTTTTTCGCGTGCTTCGTGCTGGAGTTCGGTGAGCTCTGAAATTAATAACTGACCTAACCGATTTCAGCTTAGTTAAGTTGGCGGCTAGTAACCGATCTTCCAAATGTTTTATTCTTGTTTACGTGTTTTTGGCCCGAAACAAGTTTCCGTTGCATTTACCATCGACTTAAATACCAGATACTGTTATAAGTGAAGAAATTAAACTATTTACAGTATCTGTCTCTGCAAATAGGTGATTCTTGCTCCGTGTATAACTGCCAACTCCATTTCTTTTCGACGTTTACTATAATCAAATCAAATCAAAGTTCTGATTAATGATTAGTGTACTATAACCGATTTTAAAGTAAGCTATTTTCAACAAGAATGTACTTGCTTTAAAATTTTGTCTGAAAACAAGCACATTCAATAATTATTTTGAAACTAGTACTTCAATGATTAATTAAATATAAGTAAGTATTTGGGACACAAAATATGATTAACATTTTTATTGTTGTTACAGTGACTGGCCGTGGGATCCATCACTCAAGAAACGAGATGCATTGCTTATTACGCCTGCTGATTATGAGGAATGCTGTCCATCGATTACAGAGATTATTCAACCGCCAGGTGGAGTTTCAAAAACGGGGAGGATTCTAGAACTCTACCGAGACCAGAATTCCACTCAGAGCTTCTATCAGACGTCGTGTCAAGAGAATGTGAAGGGCAAGCCATGCCGTTTCATTGATAAAGGTCAACAAAAGCTCTCTCGTTGTGTACAGCGGTACAGCTACACATATGCTTTGGTTCGAGAATATAATCCAACCATCACCGATTTGCCTTGGCGACTGGATTACATCAGAGTACGTAGCAGCTGCTCATGCGAAGTTCAGAGAAATGAAATATCTGGAAAGCGAAGAGGTTGGATCATCACCGACTGATATTAATATTGCAATCAATCAAGCGATGTACCTTTGCGTTAGAGACTCATTTTTTCTGTATGAAGCGCAGCGTTCAAGGGATCTCAAGCATCTGTATATATATACAAACTTAGACAGCCATCAGTATTAATTGAAATCGTGTACCGTGTTCTCACACGCAATTCCTGTATATTGGGTATTCCGTAAAAGAATTTCTCTATTTACTGTTAAATATTTAATATTAACTATTTATGCTACCGCTATTGCCATTTTCGCTAGAGAAAAGAGCAACTCATTTTTATTTATTATTTATTTATTATTATTTTCTTTAAGACAAACTCCATTACTGGTAGTCACATTAATAGGCACAACTGTTGAGCATAGGACATTGTGAAGGAACTTTTTTTCTTTTTGGCAACACGAAAGGAGAGAAGTCAGGATATGATATGCTATAGCACATGATAAAGCTCTTTCTGTATCACAGCTTAGGATTTACTTCTGCCTTTGTTTACAGAAACTTTCAAAGGGTTCTACTTTTCATAGTCAGCGATGTCGTGTTTCTGAAAACAGAGAGTGATTTCTTCAAAAGCTTCGAGAAATACAGACAGGTGTAATTGAGACCAAGCAGTGATATCTAGTGGCAGCTCTCAATCACAAGGTATTCTAGAAGGTTCTAGAATCTGTTTCTTATTGGAATCGATCATTACCAACTTGAGAAATTATACCCAACTAACGTTTCCCAACAAAATCGGAAGCTTGCTACGCTACATTCTGATAGTTAGTCAGTTTTTGGAATGAGGATTTTACTCTTCTTCTTTTAGGAAATGAACAAAAAGAGAGGGAAATGAATCAAGTAATTACGAGAAAATGAATCGATCTTGTCTTTTTCATCCAGGATATGAAATCATAACCTAGACGAAGTAAAAGAGAAAAAAAAGCCAGCTGTGGGAACAATCACGGAATGTAACTGTAATATAATCTCAACTCTTTCCAATCGACCAGACGCGGACGTGGAGGTTTATTAGAGGGGAAACAAAAAAATTCGTGAGTTTTACTTCATTCAGGTGCAAACTGTACTCGATAACTTAAGAAATTTTAACATATTAATTTTCGAAGTGTGTTGATTCTATTACGGAACCCTGAACCCTCTCCTTTGTTCCTGAGTGATGAGTGTAATAATAAAGTATTGTTCTTAAGTAAATCGTTGCTTCATTTTTTTTCTGAGTTTGAAAAATGATTGATTATATCTATGTATTGATTACACCTCGACCTCGGAATTTTCGTTGCCTTTACGTATATTAATCTTTAATATTATTACTATTTTTTAAATTTACTATAACAAAAGACAAGCGATCAAAATGTCTGGTATGTTTTGAATTTTAAACTCAATCATATAACTACCTGTCCCCTTCAAAAGAAAACATGAAGGTCTCAACCAGCTTTTGTTATCCCGCCATTAAAATAGATAAATAGCTGATCATTACCCTCATATGATGTAGGAGAGATATTCTGACCATCAATTCTCTAAAATTTCTCTTACAGTGTTTTCAAAATTATACCAATAAAATGAATTAGGCTTCTATAAAGTCTAGTATACAAAAATATGTGTTTTGCAGAATGCCATCGCATATCGTAAAATATCACTTTACCAATAGCTGTTCATAGTCCAGTTACCCTTCAGTAACTGGACTATGAACTTGGAAACAATAAAAATTCGCACATTTACATGTGTATGTATGTTCAAATAGGTATTTTACTGCAAATTTTATGCGGAAAAAAATTTAAAGTTAAAATTTAATTTAAATAAATTTGGCATATTTTGTACTTTTCATGGATTAAATTGTTTGTGTGAGCATCGCTGGCCTCTTTAATTACGCTGTTGAATGCAGTAGAGAGTCAGTTGAATACAATAGACTCTTCCGGATAATCCAACATAATGTAAGATTAAATAAATTCTGTTATAATGTATTAAGGTAAAAGAAAAAGACTTTAAATAGCGTGGAAAAAACGAATTTATTTTTAAAAAATAAGAATAACTTATACATAAAAATTCTATATAATGTCGGTGTAGATACACCATAGATAACTCTTAAGAAACTACGATGGTAGTGTGGAAGGCATCATTTGCTCTGTATCTCATATTGTGCTCTTCCTTCACAACGAGTTGCCATGTTATCGCACTACCTCGAATAACTAACGTTTCACTAATAGAGAAGACTATTGCTACTTATTCTCAGTGAGTGCCACCACTCAGACGGCACCGTTTCAAAGCTATTGGCCTATCCTCGGTGGGTGAGTCGTCATGTCTGCAATACCAGGGTACCAACCCGCCCACCGAGGATAGGCCAATAGCTTTGAAACGGTGCCGTCTGAGTGGTGGCACTCACTGAGAATAAGTAGCAATAGTCTTCTCAATTAGTGAAGCGTTACTTATTCACTCGAATAAGTAATTAAATAATTACTTATTCGAGGTAGTGCAATACCATGGCAACTCGATGTGAAGGAAGAGCACAATATGAGATACAGAGCAAATGATGCCTTCCACACTACCATCGTAGTTTCTTAAGAGTTATCTATGGTGTATCTACACAGATATTATATAGATATTAAACTCTTACTCTTAACGTATTATGCCTTGTTGCATTTAGTTATTTTTAAACATAAAAATTCGCACATTTACACATGTATTTATACACGGATAAGTATTTTACTGCAAAATTTTATGTGGAAAAAAATTTAAAGTTAAAATTTAATAAAAACATTTTCTCTAGATCATCCTTCACTATACATAGTCGACACAAATTCTGATATAGCATTGGAATTTTTCTTGATGTAAATTGTTGAAGTTCCCATATTAAACATTCTGGCGAAATTTCCTAAATTTTCATCTTTTCTAATTCTGTTAATAATTTCCGTTTTTTGTCTTAAAACATTTTATCTTAAAAACTGAGAAAAATAATAAATCGCACAGTTTCGGGCCAATATTATTCTTACCGAATCTAGAGCTAATGAAGAGAACAAAGTTGTCATGGAAAATTGGGGCTCACGAAAGCGAATGACTAAATTCTTATTACTATTGGTTTCGAGAAAACCCATTAGTCCTAATCCAACATTTCACCAGATGCGCGATGTTAAGAAGCACAGAAATACTCTCGTAACATAATAAATATTTGTCCCAAATATTACCATTAAAAAAAAAAAAGAAGCAAAAATCAGCCTTTTAAATTATTCCAGATAACCGACTTCCGGATAACCGAAGTTCTACTGTACGTAATTTTTAATGGGACATTGCACAGAGAAGACGGTTAGCCAAAGAAAGACAACATAGATGTACAGTATATAGCCAGACATGTCTTGCAGAACCAAGATACAGAATGTGTGTGTGTGTGTGTGTGTCCAGTTTTCAAGAGAAAAAAACTCACGCAACCCTCTTTCAAAGAGTAACTAATTCGAACAAGTGTGAAAAATACCATTAAAATTCCTCTTCTCCCGAAGGAAATCGAACCAAGACCTTCTAGAAGATGTATAGAAGGTCTTGGTTCGCTGTGTAAGCCCCGAGTGATGAACATAATAAGTAAACACAATAATAAGTGTTTGCTTGTTATAAAAAATAAATAAATAAATAATAATAACTAGAAGGCTTGCTTTACACGCCAACCCCCGAGCACGCTTTTCTACGTAAAATGTAAAGGTATGACGGAGTAAGTCCAATCTTTTCTACGTAAAAGACACACCTGTATAAACGCACTGATCGATATCTAATCAGGAAACGACCTATGTATTTATTTACCTGTGCATTTGTAGTGACGTAATTTTCCCGCCCACTTGTACCACGTGACCTGCATCCCTCTTCTCCCATTGGCACGCGACATTCTCAAGGTGGAATAAACATCGCTATGTAATTATTTACCTGCGTTTGTATAGGTCACTTAGGAAAAGGCCTTTTGCTTCGGGTTCCATAATGCATGAGGAATATTGTTGCATCCAAAAGAGCAGGACTAAATTATTTAACTAAAATAACTAAAATATTTACAAACTATACAAATATTTAAAATAATTACAAAATACTAAACTATTTACAAATATACACACTATATCTGGTCCCTTCATCAGCTGACATTACAATGGAACATCGAATGATGCCGGGCGTGGTCATGTAGTAGATAGTGAAACATGTGCCCGAGGTTGGTGAGCCTTATGGAGGCATTTGTCTTTCAATGGCCGACAACAATGTATTTACCTTCGCATTTATACTGATGTAATTACTCCGCCCTCTTCTCCCATTGGCTCGAATAAATATCATTAGAAGGAAACCTTTTTAATGTATAGACTAGGAGGAAAACTTTTTTTAATGTATAGATAGATAGACAATACAATTTATTCATCAAAAGATTTGTTTACAATAAATAAAGTTGTTAAGAAAATTAAATTTCTTGACAACAAGTTATAATTTATCAAATAAAGCAGTTTTCCAAACAGATTTGTTATTAAACAAAAAAGAAGAAAATAAATTAAAATAATAAAAATAAGTTAAATTTTAAACAGACTTCTTAAATTTTAAACCAACTTCGCAAATCTCTTTTTTGGAAAGGATTGGGGCGGAATCTATGATCACGCTTTTGCATTGATGGCTGGTAAATAACAAAAAGAAATTAACGTAAAGTGAGTTGTAAAGCGATTTTAGGTGTATATATTGTTATAGTAGAGAAACTCGCGCCTGACCTGTGATTACGTTCTGAATCAATCTAGTTATAGTTCATATGAATTTTTATGAAATCTGTGTAAATGACTTCTTTTTTTTTTTTTTTTAGTCCTAATTTTAGCATATAAGCATACTCCAGTACTCTGTTTGGACACTCTGTTCTGCTTTTCAAGGAAGAATTCCAGCTATCAGCTCAGAATGCACTGCTTTTTTTTTTCTAACTTGGCACAGTTTCAGTGCAATAACCAAACCAAATCAGCAACTAACACAAAGTATAATTTACTTTCTTAGTGTCTAATGATTCTTTGGTTCTACTTTTACAGCTAGGTGATGAGTGTTAATTTTTTAATACTCATCACATTAATTTATTCAAAACAAATAATTAATTATTAATTAAAAATTTAGGAAAGGCATATTAACTCATTTATCCAACACAGATATATAAAGCTCATTAGGCACTACTTAAACAAGGCTAATACGGTGCCAAGGTAAGCACAGGTCAGCCTTGAACTTTCTCGAGCGCGCGCGTATAGGCAAGCTAGAATAACTACAGTACAGTATCAGGTTACAGTTTGCTCTCCAATTTTCTTGTAAAACCAGCCTCCTAGTTCTCAGAGAACTTCAGATTACAATATATAAATTGCGGCAATCCTCGCACAACACAGTACTTATATAACACGGTTAGAGAATTGCGGCAAACCTCGCATAACACAGTATTTTTTGAGCTTTTGTGAACTGAAAACTGTGCTATTACGTTGGAAGTCATTTTCAACATTTCCATTCTTTTTTTGTAAATCCCCGCTTTTGGCTCGCTACTCGTTATACAAAAAAAAAATTATTGAGAAATCCCCATGTTAGGTTCTATGCTATTGAACTTGAGGGGGTAAAAAAATCTAGATTTCAAAGTTTTGTAACACCACAGTGAAATTGATTAATTAATTCTATAATTTCTACTCTGCCTACAAAGCTGAAACTGGCAATATACATCAAAAGAAGTTTGTTGTAGTAGGGTTTAGGAATATCAGCGACTAAGGCCATATTTCTCGTGTACATTATCCGTAAATTCCATGTGTGCTGTGGTCCAGTTTCTGTTTCCTGGATGAAAAACCTTGTTATAACAAAAACCAGAGTAATGTTATCCTTGCCTGAGATGGACTAACCCAGTCACTTTGTAAAAAAGCCCATGAAATTCCTCGCATCATCGGTGGGACTTGAACGCGGATCTTTTCCACCCTGTGTGGGAAGCACAGCGATTCTAAGAAATGTGCTACACACGAGGGCACAAAAGAAGTGTTTTCTTTGATGTCCCAACTTCAAATTTCAGAAATCTCTAATTATCGCGCAATCAACAAAAATGTACGATCAAGTGTGTATATTTAATGTAAACATTTCATTTGAAGTAGTCGATAGCATGTAACGAATAGGAAAATAGCATTAAACTGTTTCCCTCGCCGATCTGAGAAGTTTTCTCACGCTCAGTGAAATATTACCCCACGCTAATTTAATTACAATACAATATAGCGCTTTTTTACGTATTTCCGAGATCAACATTCGAAAAAAATGATCGAGTTAAGGAATATAACTACAGTATAATAGTAGTATTGCTTATGTTATATAAATTTATATTCACTAACGACTACAATGGCCAAAATATGCATTTCCAATGCACATATGCAATTGCATATAATCCGAAGTCTAAATATTATACACTGGTGTTCAAGGAAAGTGCATCATCCCTTAAAATTGTAATTGTCGTCCGAATAACGTACGTATATGGCAAGAGTTCTTACAGATTGCATCAGATAAGATTGACACTCGTACGTGATGACGTAATATTGCATCAGCTGTTACTTTCAGCTATATAAGCACGCTCTGCAAGAGTTACAGTCATTCCTTGCTTGTGTCAGGATGACGAGTTAGGTGCAGTTGATGCCACGAAGAAAGAGTGCTATTGTTGCTTTACGTGAGGAAGAATGTTCTTCCCGTCATATTGCTTATAGAGTGTCTTGTAATCAGTCGACAGTGAGTAGATTTCTTTCCAAACTCAAGAATACTGGTTCTGCTGATAGGAAAAGAGGAACTGGACGCAAACGAGTCTCTATCCCAAAACAGGACCCCGTTTTGAAACGCTTATGCCTTAAAAACCTTAAAGCTTCTTCGTCTGAGCTGAAAAGAGAATGGGAAGAACATAGAGGTAGCAAGTGCAGTAACAGTCAGAAGATGCCGCTTCAACAATGGACTTGTAGTCCGTCGTCCTAAGACGCTCCTCCTCACACAAAAAAAATGAAAAAGGCCCGATTATATTGGTGTAATGAGCATGTCAAATGGACCCCCCGAGCAGTGGAAGTCAGTTATTTTCTCGGATGAGAAGAAATTCAACCTGAATGGCTCTGATGGAAGACAAACTATTCGCAGTAGACGTGGTGAAGAATACCATCCAGACTGTATGATGTCTACAGTGAAATTCCCTACCAGCCAAATGATACGGGAGTGCATTTCGTATCACCTGCAGTTTATAAAATGTTCCGTAAATGCCAATGGATACCTGGCTATATTGGAAGGCAAATTGCTGCCAACCATTAGAGACCATTTCAACCTGCCAAGTAACTGCATCTTTCAGGACGACTCTGCTCCTTGTCATCGGGCGATAACAATAACTACAGAAATAAGTAGGCACTTCTGTAGTTACTTTAGCTTCGTTTCTGCATTAGAGGTTCGACAGTAATGTGTTTTTATTTGTTACATTTGAAAAAATGGTTGGAAGAACGGTCCATTACAACTTTTAGCTGGCCAGGAAACAGCCCGGACCTGAATCCTATAGAGAACTGTTGGCATCGTGTGGAATCTGTAGTTGCCAGAAAGAAACCAAAGACCCTTCGTGAACCTCATAATTGGTGTTTGGAACCACGAACTATCAGTTGATTGTCTTCAGAAATTGATCTTGTCAATGCCTCGATGGTGTGCTACTGTCATCAGGGCCAGAGACGGTTCAACTAAATATTAGTGTGCACCTGCTGAACTTTTCATTTTGTTTTCCATTTAAAATGATAAAATGATAAACTGAAGCAAACTGAGGGCTTCTGATAACATTTCAGCCTTAATTGTCGTGTTTACCAAAATTGTTGTATAAAGGTTGCAAATGCTCATTTTGGAATATTTTGAGAGCACCTGTCAAATATTACTTAGCTTTGCCTTAACTATTAATAAATATCTTTTGTTTTTATATTTCTATTTGTGATGCTAGTCATTAATATAACATACCATCGCGAAATTTCCTAGGTAATGCACTTTCTTTGAACGCCAGTGTGCATACGGGGCATTCTCGCGAAAATGTAAACATTTTTACCAAAGGTCGTTGGACACGTCTCCATCCTTCAGCCAGTGGAGAAGAAATCCAAATGAGCATGCGTGGGTTATTTACTGAATGGACTCAACGAGACCCAGAATCAAAGCGGCAAGTCGCTTACTTCTTGACTTACAAATCAACTACATTTAATCATTTATAACATCGTTATAAATACAAAAAAAAAAAAAAAAAAAAATTCAAATCAGTAATAAAAAATAAACATCAATATCAGTATTAAATATTAAAAAAAAAAGCATTTACTTTTATTTATTATTATTTTTTTTTATTGTTGCTGGGACAGTGGGATGACTTAGTGGCACTCTATAGGTAGCCACCACTGCTTCTAACCATAAGCGATCGTGAAAATTACAGGAATCAAAAATCTGAATGTATGTGTGTAGGACAATTTGTCAATTACAATTCGGCACAGTCCAGAGCAACTAAATGCAATGCTCGTGCCGTTTAATCTAAAATTCCAGCTATGCCGTTGACAAGGGTGTTGATGTTGGCAGAGACAGAGAGAATTCGGCTACGTGCGATACCCCCCCCCCCCTTATTTTAGTTGTTCATTATGCTTACTTCAAATTCATTATGCTTGATTGGTAAATAATCAGAAAATCAAGAGTCTCTACTAGAAGTATCAAAATTCTGAGTTTTAGCTAGATTTCATACAAGCATTGTGAGGCGCAGGTTAAATTCTTGATAGCAGATTTTAATACTGTATTGCTGCGTTGCGCTTGGGGCTGTAACTTGTAATATTGTACACAGAATAGAAAAATACCAGTCTGATGTGTTATCTCGTTATTCACGCTAGATGAAAACGATTTTCGCCTTCCCTTAACAGTCTAGCATTTTCAACACATGGACAGCAGTAGACAATATGTGGAGTCATGATTTGCCTAGGTCAGTGGTCCTCAACATTTTTTTGCTCGTGGCCCACTTCTGGGTTTCATTCGCCTCTGCGGCCCACCCCTCATATTGTTTAATTATAATAAATGTAATATTTATAATAAATATGCACTTTATCAACTGCACTTTTTATTTATAACACGTGTTACTGTTTATAATATAAGGAATATTAATAATAAAAAAGTGGTTTATTAAATACAATATTTATTTATAATAGAATTTTTACTCGTATAATATTTTGTTTATTCACAATATACAATTATGCTGCTAACAAAAAAATATTACAATAATATTATTGTCTCTTAGTTTATTAAGATCCTTGCGGATCTCACTAATTTCGTTTTTATATTAGTAATAGTTTTATTTTAGAAGTGAACTTTTCGTGGCCCACTTAACAGTTTCCATGGCCCCCAATTTTATGACTTTTACCTATGGTCCCTCAGAAATACGGCATGGCCCCTGTTGAGAACCACTGGTCTAGGTCACCAATTGTGACAATAAAATAAATATGGCACACTTTTTTTTGTAAAAGCGTGATTCTTTGTCTGATTTTGTGGTTTAAATTTTCCATACATGTGGCAGAAAGAATCAAGATTGTCGATATGCACTGACGACTTTACCTTATCTCAAAAATATACTATTACTACTACTAATAATAATAATAATCTACATGGATTACCGCAAGGCCTACGACTCCGTGCCTCATAGCTGGCTAACAGAGAAGCTGAACATCTACAAAGTCAATTCCATAGTGACAAACTTCCTAGGAGCAACGATGGAGAAATGGAGTACAACCATTAAGGTCGAAAACAAAAAAAAAAAAAATATATATATATCTTATATTATGGTTACCCGTATTTGTGTCTGTAAATTACGTGTGTTCTCTGGTTGATTTGCTTGTTTCGTTGGACGAAAAAACCCCAATTTCTTGAGAAAAAAAAACTTGCTATCTACGCCTGAGACCGACTAACTCAGCCACGGAGTGAAAAAAAAAGCCCATTAAAGTTCCTCGCGTCATTGACGGGATTCGAACCCGGGCCTTTTCCACCCGGTGTAAGGTCGAGACCATCACAACTAGACAAATCACTCTCGGGAGAGGAATCTTTCAGGGAGATGCTCTGAGCCTACTCTGGTTCTGTCAAGCATTTAACCCGCTATCTACCATGCTCAACAGCAGCAAGTATGGATATAATCTCAAAGAAGGAAGGAAGAACCTGCATCCGCCTGATATATATGGATAAGATCAAGCTATACGCGGAAAAGAAGAAGCAACTCTAGCAATTACGCCGGAAGACCAAAGAATTCAGCAATGATATCAGGATGGAATTTGGTCTAGATAAATGCAGACGGATTGCACCAGGGAAAATTATTTGGCCGAAACTACCAGCTGCAGACTGGTAAAGAGATTGAAGCCATGACAGAGGGAGAGACTCACAAATACCTGGGGATGATGCAGGCTCAGCAGTTAGAGCACAAAGAAATCAAGGTCTGCCTGACCGAAAAATGCCATCAGAGACTCAGAAGCAAAGCTGAACGGAGGGAACACAGTTAAAGCCCTAAACACCTATGCAATCCAGTGCTAACATACTCCTTCGGAGTCACAGATCGGACTAACACCGAGCTGGAGGATATCATGAGAAAGACAAGGGCAATGATGACCAAGAGTCGCCAACGCCACCCGAAGTCAGGCGTGGAGAGACTGACATAGCTCGGAAAGAAGGAGGAAGGGGCCTGATAGACCTCATCGAGCAAAAGAAAACAGCGATTGATAACCTAAAGGATTACTTCCAGAAACACAGAGCAGCACTCTACCAGGCCATAAGATAGACAAGCGGTATTAAAACAGCTTTCCTTTTGTTAATGTCATTCCATATATCACTTCCAATAACTAGATTTAATATCCTTTGTATAATTTTATTCATTATAAGTAATTCAAAAGTATTGGCTGTTGCTCAAATATTTACAGCATAATTTAGAACTGAATCAACCAATGCAAAATATATATATAGATACTCTTGTTGCTAAGTAAATGTGTGTCTAATATGGTTAAAAAAATATAGAGAAAATTTTATCTTATTGATCAAATATTTAATATGGGAAATCGAGTTAATAGAATGATCAAACCATAATCCAAGATATTTATATCGAGAGACAATTTCAATAGTTCGCAAGAACATGGTTCAAAGTCATCCTTATGTAATCAACAATGTGAATGTAACTTGATAGCAGCGGTGATACCAGGTAGTTGATGTTGGGCATTTATGAGTAATAATTTAGCTTTAGAAAAGCTTATTAATAACTGATTGTTATGAATCCATTTTTGTATTTCGATAAGATCACATTGAAAATCTAAATTCATTCTATTTAAGTCTCTCCCAATGGTATACAAAATTATATCATCAGCATAAACTTCAATAAAGACGCTTTGAACAACAGTAAATATATCATTTATAAAAATATTAAATAATATGGGCCTGAGTGAGTTCCTTGTGGAAGACCTCTTTTAATACCTATTTTATTACTGTTCTGATTATCAATATTAACATAAATCTTGTGGGGATTCAAATAACTTACTAATAGTTTAAGAATATTCCCTCTTACACCATACGAGAATAATTTATCTTCTAGAATTCTTAAATTGATTAGGTCGTAGGCTTTTGACAAATCAAGAAACAATATTAGTATGAAATTATTGTTATTTAATAATACATTAAATTTGTCAATTAACTGCTTTAATAACAACTGAGTACTCATCCCTTTCTGATAAGAATTCTTATTTAATAGTTGATACTTGCTGAAAAAATTACTAGGATGAGAGATCAAGTAATTCTCAACTATTTTGTTCAAAACTGATCGCAATGTAATTGGCCTATAATTGTTATAATCTGTGAACAGACTATTTTTATAAATTGGTTTAATCTTAAATAAGATTAAATGATCTTAAATAAAATTAAAGCTAAAGGGTATTGTCCTAAACGAATCATTCTTGAGATCAGTAGGACTAATAACAAAGCGAATGATTCCTTAGCTTTTATTGTTTTGCTGTTGAGCCTGTCAAAACCAGTGGATTTCTTATTATTTAGCTGATTTATTATTTTTAAAATGTCATCATAAGATAATAATAATAATAATAATAATAATAATAATAATAATAATAATAATAATAATAATACAATACAATACAATACAATTTATTTATCAAGAGAATATGTTTACAATGAATTAACTTGTTAAGAAAAGTGAATTTCTTGACAACCAGTTGAAATTCTTCATTTACAACAGTTTTGTATACAAATTCTTTTACTACCAGAAAAAAACAATGAAGTCACTACTCATAGTACATTCCACACTGTAAACAAAGATAGTAATTTATCTGTATAGCAATTTTAATCCACTGTATCATTGAGTATCAAGAATTTTCTTATTAGAAATTTTAATTTGGAGATGGGATAACTTCTCCTGAACTTGAAATCAACACTAGCCAGCAAGTTGTTTATTATATTCATTGTGTGCCTATCTCTAAATCTATTTAGTACCCTAGGATGAGGCAAAGTAATTGCTTTTGGGTTCCTTAAATTATGTGTGCCATTCGATTGCAGATTTGATTCTTCATAAATAATGTTAAGATTTTTCAAGAAAAACTTCAGTTTTTGAACTGGATACAGTATTTTGTATTTTAACAAAAATTGCCTTCTCTTACTCAGGTCATTCCAAGAGTTTGCCCCCATTCAAAGTTTCAAAATCCTGTTAATTAAGTTGTTTATTGCCCTTATTTCTGTTATATTTGCTCGTGCCCATACATTTACTAAATAATTGAGTTGGGAGTCCACTAATGCATAATATAAGGTAACTTTTGTTCTAAGATTTAACTTATTCTTAATGTAGTAAAAAAAGTACGCATAAAATCTCATTTTTTTGTACAGATTTGTTATATGCTGACTTAGACTGTAGTCAATCCATAACCCAAGGTAACAATGATTTGAAACTTCTTCCACAGTTAGACACTTGCAATTCTGGAAATTCTGATCATGTAGGCATTCATGTTTATGTAATTTAATAGAGGGATGAATGTCCAAGGTTTGATGAGGAGGTCTAATTACCAAAAATTTTGTCTTTTCAAAGCTGAGTGCTAATTTATTATCATGCAACCAAGTTTGTAAATGTATTACATTCTGCTGTAAATCTTTTGCCATTTTTGTCAGGTTCTTTCCAATTGCATATAAGATTATATCATCTGCATAAATTTTTATAAAGGAGTTCTTTTTATTACTTCGAATATGTCATTTATATAGATATTGAACATGATTGGCCCTGCATGAGTGCCCTGAGGTACTCCTCTCTTTACATTATATGATTTTCCATTTGTATTTTCTACTTCAACTGTTATTTTTCTATTGGTTAAATAACTTGCTAAGACTTGATTGATTCTTCCCCTAATACCATATTTCTGTAATTTCTGTTGCAATTTTGGGATATCGATTAAGTCATATGCTTTGGTCAAATCTATAAATAAAATCATTATGAAGTTATTGTTGTTTAAATGTAAGTTGAAAGAGTCTACTAAGTTCTCTAACAATGTCTGTGTGCTCTTGCCCTTTTGATATGAAAATAGAGAGTTGTTTAACAGCCCATATTGATGTAAGTATTTGCTTATATGGGAAAATATATAATTTTCTATTATCGTATTAATAACTGACTGTATTGTTATTGGTCTGTAATTGCAAAAGTCATCTGGTGGTCTCTTTTTATATATAGGAATTATCTTAAAAGAAAGTAAATTTGTAGGATAGCTTCTCGACTCTAACATCCGCGCTATAAGTTCCATCAAGAGAACAGAGAACTGCTCTTTGTTTCTCTTTACTTCGGTTACTGTAATACTGTCCAGTCCATAAGATTTCTTGTTCTTTAACTGTTCTATAATCTTAAGAATCTCAGTATATTGTGGAGTTAAGACTACACAAGAGTTTACTATCTGAGGAAGACTATCTTGGTTAGTAAAGGAAGCTTGGCAATAATGTAGATTATATCTGTTGAGATCTAATACAGCTTTGGCAAACCTATTTCCAGCCTCATATTGTTTGTTTGTACCAGAAATCTGTTCTAATAGTGTTTTAATTTGGTTTCCCCTTGCTTTTTTCTTCCTTGTACTTAACAGGTTATTTATAACGTTCCATTTTTCCTTTTTTGTTATCTGCTTATCCATAAAACGTTGATTGTAATAAGTGTTTTTTTGTTTTCTTATCATACCTGTCAATTTATTTCTGAGTGTTTTATAATTGTGATAATGTTCTATCTTTGATGGACAATATCTATACTGTCTGAAATATTTATCCTTTTGTACCATTAATTCTTCTATTTCGTTAGTCATCCAAGGTTTCTTAAGCTTGATCCTGCTACTCCTAGTGTTTATGTTGCAGGCTGAGTGGTTTACTTTTCTCTCGATATTAAACCTCGAATTGTTTATCATTTGTATTATCTTATTTTAAGACATTTACATTTGTTGTGTATGATGCTTGCTCTTGTATTAACAAGTTTTCTATGTTCTGTTTCAGTTTCCCTGTTGATAAATAATTTTTCTTCGTAGCATTTGTTAATTTTTTTTCTTCACATGGGTGTTGTTTTTAATACATATCTACTATTAGTATACATGTTCTGTGATCGATCTGAAAGTTGATTTAATAGTATGTATGAAATAGCATACTTTAACTTGATGTTTGTTATAAAGCGATCTAAACAAGATCTTAGTGTTCTATCTCCCTCCATCCTTTGTTGCCTAGTTATTCCAAATCCATAGTTGTTTGTTAAAAGGTATGTTCAAATCCATAGTTGTTTAAGATAGCAGAGTATCTGAGAAGCACATTATACGTTTGATCTGTTAGTAAATTGATATTGAAATCTCCTAATAATAATAATAATAATAAGTCAGAGTTTTTCAGCAAATGGCATTACAACATTTTTCCTTAGCGTGCCCCATTACAACATTTTTCCTCCTTAGTTTACATATAGAAGATCCTAAACTGCATTTTCTAGTAAGGCGTTTTGCAAGTGTTTTACTTACTAATTTATTCTTCTTATTATTATTAAAAACTTATTATTAATGCCATACTGCTCCAATTTGTACAGCAGTCTTTCATATGTAATAGTATCAAAAGCTTCACTGAAATCCAGGTATATGATATCAGAATTATTTTTGGCATTCAGCTCCTTTGTGACCACATTTTAGTATCTAATCAAATTGGTCAGACTTCCCCTTAACAAACCCATTCTGTGTCAGAACTCTAACTGCAACCTTGTCGAAATGATCGTGCATTGCTTCTTTTACCAGTAACCCATTATTTTCCCCGGAACAGAAGTTAAATTAACATGGCTGTAATTACTCGCGTTCCCCTTTGATCGCTCTTAGTGAATTGGGGATACATCTGCACATCTCCAGTCCATGGGGACCTTCCCTGAATCTAAGGATAAATAAATAAATAAATAAATCTAGACTATGTATATAAAGTGCTTAGCATCATAATACACAGCCATTTCTGAATAAACAGAAAATTTTTAAGGTGGCATCGTTTTAGGTTATATCTCATATTGTGAATGCCTTCACAACGAGTTGCCATGATATTGCACTACTTCGAATAAGTAACGCTTCACCTAAGGAGAAGACTAGTGTTACTTATTCTCAGATAGGTACCACCACCCAGACAGCACTGTTTCAGGGCTATTTATGTATGTATGTGAATTATCTACTCGAATATCCACTTGTCCCTATTAGACTTAGAAAAGCAAAAAAGGTAGAGGGAAAGTTATAGTAGGAGTGGAAGAGGAAAAGAAACAGTGTAGAAGAATGAAAGGGACAGTAACTCCTTCAACTCACACCACTGAAAAACTCATAAACTCCTCGAATAGGCAACGCTTCCCCAGTGGAGAAGGCTGTTGTTACCTATTCTTGGAAACTCCGGACATCATCAAGCTCCCCCCAGCAGCACTGTTTCAGGGCTATTTGTGTATGTAATGTGAATATCTACTCGAATATCCACTTGTCCCTATTAGACTTAGAAAAGCAAAAAAGGTAGAGGGAAAGTTATAGTAGGAGTGGAAGAGGAAAAGAAACAGTGTAGAAGAATGAAAGGGACAGTAACTCCTTTAACTCACACCACTCAAAAACTCATAAACTCCTCGAATAGGCAACGCTTCCCCAGTGGAGAAGGCTGTTGTTACCTATTCTTGGAAACTCCGGACATCATCAAGCTCCCCCTAGCAGCACTGTTTCAGGGCTATTTGATGTATGTATGTGAATATCTACTCGAATATCCACTTGTCCCTATTAGACTTAGAAAAACAAAAAAGGTAGAGGGAAAGTTATAGTAGGAGTGGAAGAGGAAAAGAAACAGTGTAGAAGAATGAAAGGGACAGTAACTCCTTCAACTCACACCACTCAAAAACTCATAAACTCCTCGAATAGGCAACGCTTCCCCAGTGGAGAAGGCTGTTGTTACCTATTCTGGGAAACTCCGGACATCATCAAGCTCCCCCAAGCAGCACTGTTTCAGGGCTATTTGGCCCTTCGTCAGTGAGTGGGTAGGTACCCAAGTGATGCAATGATGGCAAAAACAGTTATGAAGTATAACTCCACAATATGAGAGATGCCTGATGGTGTATGATGTATTTAGACTAAGGCGCATTTAGGGCTAGAGCCTCAAGCTGCGAACAAATTTAGACTATGTATATAAAGTGCTTAGCATCATAATACACAGCCATTTCTGAATAAACAGAAAATTTTTAAGGTGGCATCGTTTTAGGTTATATCTCATATTGTGAATGCCTTCACAACGAGTTCACAACGCCTTCACAATATAACCTAAAACGATGCCACCTTAAAAATTTTCTGTTTATTCAGAAATGGCTGTGTATTATGATGCTAAGCACTTTATATACATAGTCTAAATTTGTTCGCAGCTTGAGGCTCTAGCCCTAAATGCGCCTTAGTCTAAATACATCATACACCATCAGGCATCTCTCATATTGTGGAGTTATACTTCATAACTGTTTTTGCCATCATTGCATCACTTGGGTACCTACCCACTCACTGACGAAGGGCCAAATAGCCCTGAAACAGTGCTGTCTGGGTGGTGGTACCTATCTGAGAATAAGTAACACTAGTCTTCTCCTTAGGTGAAGCGTTACTTATTCGACGTAGTGCAATATCATGGCAACTCGTTGTGAAGGCATTCACAATATGAGATATAACCTAAAACGATGCCACCTTAAAAATTTTCTGTTTATTCAGAAATGGCTGTGTATTATGATGCTAAGCACTTTATATACATAGTCTAAATTTGTTCGCAGCTTGAGGCTCTAGCCCTAAATGCGCCTTAGTATAAATAAATCTTTATTGTGAAGTAGATTTACAGCACAATATCCCATCACGGCGACGAGCGCCAGGGGTTCACATATAGATAACATAAGTACAAATTCAAATGGCTACAAAATATAGCGAACACATACAAAAGGCTACAAAATACAGATTACAAATGCAAAAAGAAATACAAATACATCATCAAAACAAGGAGCTGAACACAAATAAAGAAAAACAAATACAAGTTGGCAGTGATTCAGGTTTCAAGAGCTTTGATAAATTTGTGTCTGTCCTTCTTTTTACTTATTATGGTGTCGATGTCGGCGTCCACACGGTTGAGGGCAGCGAGCATCTGCTTGGGCAGAAATCTTTCGGTGAGTACAAGCCTGTTGTGGTGAGCCACAAGTGCTGGTACCGACCTTAGGCTTGGCTGTGGAATCCTCCAAGAGCAAGCATTCCAAATATTTGGAGATGATATTTGGCCTGAGATGAGTTTGGCTGTGAAGACCAGCCTCTTTTCAACGATCAGGAACTTCAACCTCGGGATGTCGAGTGCTTGTGCCATCATGGTAGTTGTGGTAGCGGGAGGTAGCCGAAGCTTGTTATTCGCCCATTTCAGTAGCCAGTATTCAGCAGTGTACACCCGCTTAAGGTTTGTATGTGCAGCAGAGGCCCATATTTCTGCACCATAGAGAATGGCAGGGTAGACGGTGGAGGTGATGAACCTTTTAACAGTGGCAGGATGTCGGACGTGTAGCAGCTGCTGCTTTGAGATCCACCGTAGACGAGAAAATCTGGTACTGAGTTTGTCGATCTGGTGGACAAAGGACATCTTTTGGTCGAACAGAACGCCAAGGTCTGTGTGCGAGGGTACGTTTGGTATTCGTACCCCTGCGAGTGAAACGTTGAGTACTGTCGGCATGGATTTAAGGGAGAATATAACCTGAGCAAACTTCAGAGGGTTGATTTTTAGATTGAAGTTTGCCAGGTACAATTCTAGATCCTTAAGTTGGGAATTGATCCTGTTGCTAAGCTGGGCGGGGTCGGCGCCAGGGTTAATTGGAGTCAGCAGTTTGAAGTCATCGGCATAGCATAGGAGACCATTCGTTGAGGCAATAATGGGCACGATGATGGCTGTGAACAGGACACCAGACAGGACACCCCCCTGCGGTACTCCAGCAGTAATGTCGCAGGATAGGGTATGTTGCTGCCGATGGAGAATAAGTATTCTGTGACTGAGAAGTGATTCCAAAAAGCACAGCATATCACCTCGAATGTGAAAATTCTCCTTAAGTAGGAGGAGCAAGGCCGGAATCGACACGGCATCAAAGGCTGCGCTTATGTCGAGGTATGTGGTTGCTAGCTCAGCTCTTTGTTCGAATGCTGAGAGAATGCGTTCTGTGGTGGCTGCCAAGTTAGTGATTGATGATTTTCCTGCGATAGCATAATGGATTTCAGGTGGTTTCGTCTGGAGGATTTGTTGAGTGATTGTGGGTAGCAAAGCCTTTTCAAGAGTTTTTAACAGACAAGAGGCAACTGATATGGGTCTGAACTGGCTGACGTTTGAGGCAAATTGGTTTTTGGGGATGGGGTACACTCTGTATTTATTCCACTGGGGTGGAAAATAATGCTCAGCGAGGCATCTGTTGTAGATCGAGAGAAGAGGGCCTATGATGAATGTGCTTAAGCATTTGATCATAAATTGTGGAATTCCATCCTCCCCAACAGTGGCTGTTGTGGGAAGGGAATTGATGGCACTTATGAGCTCCTGTTCCGTGATCTGGATAGTCCCTAGGACATCTGAAGGGTTTTCATAGTCAGGCTGGACAACTGTAGATGGGACTGTGGTTGTATTTGAAAATCTGGCGATGTATTTGAGCCATTCTTGAGGATCAAGCATGTGATTGAATCCACCATGTGGGGCAGCATAGAATGGCTTTCCTTTCCTCAAAGTGCGGTTAAGGTTCACTTGGATTGCGTCAGCTTTCTTTCGATTAAAGTGGGCCCTGGCACGGGAAAAGGCGATTCTGTCTTGACTGTCATTTGTATGCTTCCATTTCTTATGTAGGACTTGTTTCATTTTGAAGCTGTTGTTAAGATCAGCAGTCCACCACGATCTGGAACGGGGAGTTACTGTTACTCGTTTGGTATCAGCATAGTCGGTGACGGATTTAATCCAGTCAGACAGGAGTGTCACTGCAAGGCTGAGGTCGCAGTCAATGAGGACATCCCAAGGAATGCAAGATGCTGCTTCTACACAGAGTTGAGGATTAAGGTATTTAGGTGCTGAAACGTATTTGACTATTTTGTTGTCAGGGATGTTGAAGTTTGGCACCTGCAATGACCATGTCAACACTATGGGCTGGTGATCAGACAGGAAGAATGCGATGGGATCATCCTCAGCTGTGCATGGTGTTGAAGCAAAAGCGAGATCCAGTAGGTTCAATCCCCTGGTGGGGTTCTCATTGACCCGTATCATGTTGATGGATTTGAAGAACTCGCAGAGCCTGATAAAGAGGTGATGTCGGTTTGGAGGCAGGTTAAAATCACCACAAACAAGGCGTTGTGCAGACGGACGAAGATGCTCTCATAATTATGGCTAAGGGTTTGCTTACTTCCTTTGCTACTTCCCTTACTTATTTAACTACTTAATTGAAGCAAATAATTAATTAAATTAATGTATTCTGAACAAAAGTTTATTAAAGAATGTCAACGTTAGCAAATATGAATCTGTACCAAAGTTTAAAAACATGATTTTTAAAAATACAAAGTTAAATGAAATCTGCGCAAAAGTGGTTCTTGATGGCTAAACTTTGCATGGAATCTTTGCACAGGTGTTCCGATACTTATTCTGAATTATCTGAGATGGTGTGGCGGAACAGAATAAGCACTAAAGCTATGAGATGTCTGCATAACATGTCTGTAAGTTGTTGTCAAACCAGTTAAAATAAACACAGAGGCCTCATCCGACTAACCCGGATACGGAGTGAAAACAATTTGCCACATCCACATTGGACTCAGGCTATGATGTGAAAGAATAGAAGTTGTTGTTTACTGTGTATTAGTTGTAAGGGATAACATTTTATTGCAGAACATTGAATATAACAATTACATGAAATATATTATTGTATATTCTGTCTCCCTCACCCACACAAACACATATATCGTGTGGAATCGCCTCTAGATGCTCAGTTTCCGGAAGAAATAAAGTGCAGCAATTAACGAGCAGATTTCTTTATGTCGGAAGGGTGATACGCTTCAAGGACCGTTCAATGTTAAATTAGATGTGCTTCCTGGTTGGTTATGCTTCTGTGAATGTTGAGGTGTCGTCTGTAGAATTCAATGAAGCAAGTGCCCTTCAATACAAATAAAACTGTGTTCCTGTTCAGTAGCGAGATGGATTTCTAAATTTATCTAGGTAACGGGGTAGCAATGGCCTTTTGTATAAATACTAATTCTCTGACGTTTCTAGTTATTTGATTTTGTTTATTTCATCCAAAAAGGCAACTCTCTTTGACATTAGAATCGGACAATTTATAATGGTAAGTAAAGAATAAATACCAGATATATTTTCTAGAATTAATATGTTGGATATATATTTAATTATTTTGCTATATAAACCCATTATTTATATAATAAATAGCATAACATTTAATTTTAGTTTAATACAAGTAAATGTAAATGTTCATTAGTAAATTTTAATTACTAACACAGTGATGTCCAACCATTTTGTTGCAAGCTGTATTGAAACTTTGAGGATAAGACGTACAGAGTGTATAAACAGCTTAAGTGCAGGCAGACAGGTCTTGGAGAATAAAAAATATGTTCTGATATTTTTCGTGATGCTCCGATGACTACACAAAAACTCTTCAGTGGCAGAACTCAGTTCAGACTACAGTATTAGTGTATTTAAAGCTAATAAAAAGGGTTGTGAATTACAGAAAATTGGGGTCTGTGTCTGTGTCGAAGCATATTTGTTGTAATCTGCACGACAAATTTTAACGGACAGCAACATGTGAGAGAACAATGAATAATATTCTGGCTCTTTTCTTGCTATCTGACTTCCTGGAATGTAACCAAAAAACTGTTTTCAATTACTTTTTCTTTCTTTTTTTTTTTTTTTTTTGATTTTTTTTTCTTTGCATTTTCATTTAATTGTTGTCTTCACTATTCGAAAGTAATGTAATATATAATTGGAGAGTTTTTCTTTTCCCTACGTCTGTTCTCATTCTCATAAGGCCACACTAGGACCACTGCCATCAAACTTTCCATCATGCCAAGATTTTATTCAAAGTAATTATCAAATGATATGACTTATTAAGCGGCATACCTCCGGGATATCCAGAAATTGTGATGAATATTGACTTTTCGTGGGCACCAGGGTATTTCAGCTAGTAAGCTGAAGTTTCAAAGAAGCATCTTATTTTCAGATAATATGCATCGTGGATACTCCTCGTTGTATTAAGAATTACCTTTCGAAACGTACTTAATTCTACTCTTAGAAATTCACTAAAAGCAGAATATGAGTATGAGTTAATGAGCTACAAGTACGAAATCATGAGTTAATTCGTTTTCTCAGTCCATTTCTGCTGTTTTGTTTTATTATTTCTTGGTAGTTCTCGTGAAATTTCCTTCTCATGAATATTTTCCCACGAATCAGTGGCTTGGAGGAAAATCGAGGAATACCAAAAAATTGACGGGATCTCCTTGTTAAAAAATGTAAACCATTCCCTTTAAGTGGGACATACAATATTTTCTGTTTCAGTATAATTATGTGACATGTTCTTGTTTTTAAGATGTTTTATTCTCTACAATATTCATGAGACTATTCGGGGTTCCCCCGAATAGAAATTTGCAACTTACTTTCCTAATACCATGCTCGCCACTTTCAACAGATGCCTAATGGAAGGCCACTTTCCTGCTATCTGGAAGGAGGCATGCCTTAAACTCATCTTGAAGAACCCAGACAAACCACCTGAAGAGCCAAAATCTTACAGACCAATTTCTCTCTTGCCAATCCTCGGCAAACTTCTGGAAAGGCTTCTATTCAACAGGTAATGAAAATACTACTCTAAAGAAAGCCTCGTTTGTTTCTCCACTTCAGTACAGTTTCAAAGCTGGTTGCAGCACTCTTCTTAAATTAATATCTACGGCTTCAAGCACTCAAGCCAAGTATGCGCTAGTCATCACAGTTGACTTTGCTGGAGAATTTGATCAACTATGGTGGCCAAGTATTCTCAGAAGACTCCGCCAAACCAAAGCACCACTCAACCTTTATAGCTGTGTCAAGGAGTACCTGAGACACCGCACTGTCCATGTTAGTACCAGGTACAAATCTGTTACTAACCAGGTCTCCCGCGGCTGCCCCCAGGGCTCGGTCCTGGGGCCTTTCTTTTGGTCTATCGTCCTGGACGAGTTCCTTGGGATGGACTTGGGGATGACTCAACCTTTCTTCCGCGTACAGCGCGTTCTCGCGGCCCACAGCAGGCAGATCCATTTTTCGAAAATTTTTCTTCTTACTCTTTTTTCTTACTCATTTTTCTTACTCTTTTTCTTCTCTCCATCACTCTATATTGCAGTACTGCCTATCTCGATTATGTCAGTCCCCACATTACCGTCTCTCTTTTTCTGTTTTACCTCTCGAAACTATATTCCTTTCCATAACTCCTCCCATATCTTGACTAATAGAATATTCTTACAATTTATTTATTTTTTATTTTCTTTCCTTTCATTTGCCAGCTCTATTTTCTCAATACGCACACATCAACCTCTTTTTCCGGGACCCTTTTCCACGAAAAAAACCGAGTGTTTTCTGTCTTTGCCACCTGCTTGGCGAACTCGTCAACGGCACCTTTCATCCTCCATTTCGACGCGTCACCACTGTCCTCCACAACTCTAGAACAAAGGTTCTCCACTGGAGACCTCTCCGTCCACCATATTTTCACTCTCTCATAGTGTAGCAGAGTTTCCCCCGTCTTTACGTTATGATCCGAAATTACTCTGTCCCTATCATCTGGTTTTACTATTTTCCAGTACTGCTTTCCACTTCCTTGCTTGATGGTCCTCAAATAGTATCACTTGGCCCAACTTATTTCCTTTAATATCATCACTATTACCTATTTTCTACCGGTGTGGTTCCTCCAACAGAAAGAAATAAACACATTTTCTTCCGTTTTTCGAAAGTGCTTGGGCTCCGCTGATTGCTTCTCCTTTAATCTCTCTTCTACCATTTCACATATTCTTCCTTTCCAAAACAGTTAAAAATTAAAATATAATATATAAACATAATATGAACTTTGTGTAAGATTTCGGATCTTACAGATACGATGAATTTCATTACTTCGTGATGCTACAGATGGTACTTATTAGACAAATTTTATATGTACTTCTTTAACGTATTAAGATTACCAACATCTTTTATATGACTTGAATAGTGTTCGCCCCATGTTTCCTTTACAATATATGCAAAGACTGTAGCAAAATATCAATTTTTCAGTGCTGGTGATGTACAGTTACCAGAGACTCTAGTAGAATTGTTTTTTCTTCATAAAGCAGGCTTTCAAGGGAAAGGCAATCATATATTTTCAGGCAGGTCTGTAGGGGAGACCATATTACTCATCAAAGGTCAAATTTCTTTTGCGACTGCAACTTTGAAATTCCAACTACAAGAAATGTTTTTTTTTTTTTTTACTCTTTACTGGTGGTAGTATTAGTATTAGAAGAGTGTGTTTCCTCACGGAAACGATAAATTGATCTCCAGTATTCTGGACGCCATGTTGAATGTAGTCCTAGTTTAAGTGGAAATGTGAATTTTTAAGATACCCTGACGTTGAACGATTCACTATTATTTTAAATTTACAAAAAAAAAAAAAATATATTTTTTTTAAACTTAAACCATAAAAATACACAGTCAGGAAATTAAAAACATATTTCTCATACTACTGTATTATTTTTTTCATTAAATTTTATAATTTCTCAGAACATTTCACCTTATAATTTAGTCTGGGTATAAAATTTTGTTACAATTAATCTCACTGAAAGTATTTTGGAAATGCTTATTTTCAAACTTTATAAAAAATATCATAGAATATTAACAGTGTAGAACAGAAAGTTCAAATTTAATATTAAAAAATCATGTAATATATTCTAAAAAAGAATTTTCATTATTTTGAGTACATGTCTCAGTGACCCAGTAGGTTAGGCAGTTGTTCTTTGTATATTAAAACTCCAAGTTTAGTCCCATTCTGAAAAGAGAATTACTTTTTTTGAAAACACTTACTTGTGGCCATCCAGTAGCAAAAAAAATCAAAAATAAGCAAGCGGCGGCATCTAGTGGCGGATGATTCTTGGCGGTGATGAGGGAAGGTTGGCAAAAATGAGTCCGAGCACAACACGTCATCATTAATGACATCATAGCGCTCAAAGGATCGTGGGAGACAATATGTTAGTATGTCTGCGCGCGTAGCACAGTGGTATCGTCACCATCCTTCCTACTCTGGGGGTGGAAAAGGCCTGGGTTCGAATCCCGTCGATGACACGAGGAACTTTAATGGGCTTATTTCACTCCGTGGCTGAGTTAGTCGGTCTTCAGGCGTAGATAGCAAGGTTTTCCCCCAGAAACTGGGGTTTTTCGTCCAGCAAAACAGGCAAATCGACCAGAGAACACACACAATTTACGGACATAATACATAAACGGGTATATGTATTCATTTACGGGAGACTCAAATATAATAATTAAAAAAAAAAAGTGTTTGTATGATCACTCTTTCAGCACCAGCATTTTCGTTACATATAGGAAATGCATCTTGTGTTGAACGGCTTCTGAACATTAGTTCAGCTTTGACGTTTTTTTTTGTTTTTTTTTTTCTTGTTACATTCTATTTATTGTGTTTAGGCGATTCTTGCCAACTTTTGATATCCTCGCCGTCTATCATAACTAAGCATTAAGGCAGCATAATGAGCCACCACCTAGATCACACTAAGGCAATTCACTGAGTCCCCATTGAGGATCAGTCACTATTTTTTTTTTTTTTTTCTCCTTCATTACAATTAAGAGTGCGACCAATGTTGGTTTACCTCGACCAGAAAAACAGTTCTTTCGTAATTGATGTCATTCAACAAGAACGCCGTTCAGACTATGTCACGGAAGTACAGAATTTGCAGTATATATATGGCAGGAATTTTTATTCACTGTTAATTTCCTTTTTAGGTCCGTGGTCTAACGAAGGATCCTTATAATGTCACCCGGTTGTCTGTCTGTCTGTCCGTCCGTCTGTCACAGCATTGTATCTCTGGAATCACTCAACTTGAAATTTTGCATGGGTTTGTACATCATGTGCGCCAACATAACGCCATATTGATCGTTGCTGACAAAAATTGACATCTGAGAAATGGGGGATAAAATGTGGGGAAACAAAAATGTTGTCGACAACCTATAGCTTATTATACATCGTAAAAAAGGCCTACGTGCTGTGGATTCATTATGAAAATTTTTTTTTTTATTCTGTTTCTCAGAGCAATTATTCTGTTGCTCTGAGAAACAGAATAAAAAATTTTTCATTATTATACATCGTTGGAAAGACATGTAGACATGTATAGTATCTTATGTAGGACGGCACCTGAACGTCAATTCATCTCGGCCTTTGTACTGTAAAAGGCCAGAAATGTGTGTAACGTTATATTCGTGCAGTGTGTGTGTTGTTGTGTTGTTTAGTTGTTTCTGGCCGTTTTGTCACCAGGCAGGCGATCACCTGGAAAGCCTGCCCAGTGTCCGTCTACACCACGGGGAGGTAGGCCACAACTACGCATGTATCGCGACCTCCCTAGTTTACCAGCTCTTACTGAACTAATATCAGAGCAAAAAAAAAAAAAATAAATAAATAAAAAAAAATAATAAAAATAAAGAGCTCAACGAGCAGATTTAAAATTAAAAATGGCGGCGCCAGACAGGAAAATGTGAGCAATTTTCATGTCCCCCCTCTATTTCCGTCGCTAATGGAGTTAAAAATTTAAAATTCACATTAGCTATGCCTTTAAACCTCTGGCATTCCCAGAAAACTAGTACGCCCACAATGAAAGCAACGCGGAGATGGGGAAACCCCTGGTGCCGCATGGTATCAATATACCTTACACCTTAGCTATGCCTTATTCGATACTTATCAAGGGAAAACTTTTTGTGTTAAAAAAAAAAAAATTATTGCACTTCTACAGCGCACTTCTTTGTACTAAGTAATTCTCCTTTTGGTGACAAAAAGGTTGCTAAATAGTTAGTGAATAATTCTATAAAGGTCCTTTATAAATTGTGCAACGAGAAGTATTTTTTAACAATTTCCAAAGCTGAAGTTGTCCTGGCAAGGAAGTACTCAGAGAGCCAGTGTTGAGGCGGCGGTGATGGGGAGGCGCCTGCGCCGAGTCTTGTGCCCTCACCTGTCAGTCGCTTCTCCCCCAAGACTTTAATTGCTTCTCCAGGAAAAAGTCGGAGTCGCTTCTCCCACCCTTGTCATTCACAACAGCTGGAAAGACTCAAACAGACAACGTTTTCGTTAATTCTGTTTTAGGCCAAGCCGGGGTATTAGAAACTTTTTTCAGTTACCATAAAGCTCTCTATTTGAGATACTACACTAACGACCATTCGTGACTACGGACCCTCTATCCTGAGTGCCCGGCACTCAGTAGTTGACCGAAATATTTATTACTATTTCCTGGTAAGTTAGACCTTGGCTTTCGAAATATAATGTTTATAATATTTTGATATTCTTCTTATTATTATTATTATTATTATTCTAGTGTGCATATCTTTTATTTTTATATGTACATAATGGTTTCAAATTCATATCTTCCGATTACAGATAGCCATCGGATACACACTGTTCGCTGGTGCCATTTCGATTTTTGCTGAAGCTACGCCAAGCAACTGGACTTCGTCAAGCAAGTATAGATCGCAGCATCCCAGCCACAATTATTACGCAAATGGCACCTTCATCAGACTAAATCAGAAACCCGAGACAAACTTTATGTCTCCATCATCAAAGAAAGCTACCTGGGCTTTCTTAGATCGGAAACAAGAACTAACATCAGGAAATCTTTCTAGAGGATACAAAATTACTCGGTGGACAGCTCCGCCGAAGATAGATAAGGACGTCGCCAGTGCAACAACACCCTTTGTTTCTGTGAGTACTCCAGATCAGGTAAAACGAACAGAATCAAGCTGGTACGCTAAAGATGAAGATAATGGGCCAGCTGGCACGTTAAAAGCTCCAAGTTGTGCTCAGTATGGCCGATATTACTGCAGTTACAAGGAAGATTATCCAGTGTAAGCATATGTTCTCCTTTATACTGTATGAATGTGGCAGGGTAATTACAGGCCGTTTAAAATAGGGTAAGGTCTGAATATTTCAATCAATTAGCACTTATGGTAATTTAAATAATTTAAACTACTTAGTAAATTAATTACTTATGTAATTTAAATAATTTAAAGCTTTTCTAGAATTATAATTTACTTATTTTAACCAAATTCTTTAGCCATAGCTTATTTTTCTACGGTATTTATTTTTTACTTATGTTTTATGGTACTTACATACTTACATATTTGCTGTACTTATGTTTTTTACAGTACTTATTTACTTATTTTAAACATTAAATATACAGCAAACTATATACAGCAAATATGCAGCAAAATATACAGCAAACTCTATACTTGCATTGTACAATCCGTACTTCTTTAAATCCACCACATTTTATTTAAAAAAGTCCACATTTTATAATCCGGAAATATTAAGAGAGCAATCCCGTATGCTATCAACGATCGTATTTGCTTAATTAACGAGTAATTAACGTCAATAATTTCACAAATGATTTGTCGGTAAACTGATATTTGGCAATCGTGATAGTGGCGTGGCCAGAATTTTGGATCCCTATACAAAAACCATCAAAAGGTTTTTGCATAGTGACCCTCTCCATCTCTATTTTTATTGACGTGAAACGCCAGTGGCTCTGGCAAAAATATTACTTATAATGTACATTTTACATTAAGTTAATTTTACGTCTACATTAAGGTATATATATTCTTATAATATTTATTTAAAAAATTAACGGGATAGACCCCTGGGTTTCCGTCTTCATGGGCCCTTACGCTTTGCTAATTCTTACACCGTGGTAGTTGCCTCTGCATATAGCCTATCCTGTATATTTTATTATATAAAGGTTGGTTAAAATTTTGAGATAAATTGAAATTAAATTCAAGCTTAATTTCAGTTACTGTGAATCACGTATATCATCATGTTTTTATATTATGCCTCTCATGAAAACAGTCTGGATCAGTCCCTCGGCTGAGTTGCAAGTTTCAACAATAACGACATTACGACAATTGGAATGACGTGACACCTTTTATTTTTACCTTCTTCTTTTTTAATCTTTGCAACGAAACAGAACGTCAGCTTGTTCTGCTGGTATGCAGCACTACATAGAATAATCACGCCGATTTTCTGGTAATTTATTACACATCGTGAAAGTAAATAAGTATAAAAATTTTATCCAAAGCGACATTGAAGAAAACCATGAAAGTGTGCAGAAATCGGAGAAGGAAAAAAAAAAAAAAAAACACCGAAAGCAATCTCTTTAGTAAAAATTGAAGTGCGGGGTGCGAACGAAGAGTTAGAGGATGGTGGCCGGTTCCTTAACTTATCATGAACCTTCTCTAATGACGTTTGTACGATTGCTGACAAAATTATGTGCCGAACTGTGGCGACATCAGCCACTGCTAGAATTAAGAAAGAACGAGGCCACGTTAGGGGCAATTTTGAGAAACTTAAGAGTATGGATTGAAAAAAAAAAAAAAAAAAAATCTTTGGATAATGGCTTAAGTTTTTTCTTCAAAAATAATAAGCTGAGTCATCTGGCTATATCTGCTTGAGCTTGACCAGCAAACGTTTAGGCAAGAGAAAGGTAAGTTTTCATAGGCAAGAGAAAGGTAACGTTTCAAACATTTAGGCAAGAGAAAGGTGACTTTTCAAAGGATCCCTGTCTCACTTTGATAAGCAGCAACATTTCTTTCATTCAATTAAAAAGCGACTGATCTCGCAATTTTTTTTCCTTGCCTTTTTCTTTCCTTTCGTTTTTTTTTTTAATTTTGAGGCCAAAATGTGCGATGTCTTTCATATGTCGGTCAGCCTGGAATTTTTTTCTGCGTGGAACATTCTTTTCGCAAACAACAAAAAGTCAGTACTGCCCCATCTTAGTAAACTCTTTTTCCATGTTGTCGATCTACGATTCCTTAATTTTAAGCTTGTAACACTATGCTTAAGATTTTAAGATTATAAAATTATAGAATCTACGATTCCAAAAAAATCTATAAGCATTTTGGCATTTTGAACGGAAGTTCGAACTGCCTATTCTGTAATTTTTTAAAACACACAACTGTTTTATGTTAAACATTCAAAGAATATAGTTCTCGAACATTATTGATGACACTAGAATTACAGTAAAAACACAGTTGACAAGTTTTCCCACTTGAATATTATCATATCTCTGTAAAATCCACACTTTGTAATCGGGAAATTTTACAATGCCGAAAAAGTAAGAAAGCAATCCGGCGCTCGTACTTGGCAATATTTTTAAGAATCCATGAAAAAAAAAAAAAAAAAAAAAAGTAATATTTCTCTCTTCATAAAATGCTAGCCGGTCTATCCTGTCTTTTAACCTGTTTTTTCGGCCAACAAAATTTAAACTGCATGCATAATGCAATGATCTTAATTCTCGCAACACCGCAAACTTGATTTTGCAACAAGTTGCTTGTATTGCACTACTTTCAAACGGATGGCCTCGCCAAAAGATTAATATGCCATTTGTTTTAAAAGACAAAACTGCTAATGCCAGCTTGTTTCGACTCTAAATGGTCCTTCATCAGATAATAGGTGCTCTGCATCGACAACACGCAATAAAACCAGTGAGCTGACATGCAGTATAGGAAATCAGTTTTTAAAGTTATAATATAGCTAAGGTAATCTTTTCAGAGTAGTGCAATACTAGGGAAACTCATTACAAAAAGAAGTTTGCTCTACTCTGAGAATTAAGACATTGCATTATCCACGCAATTTAAATTCTGCTCAAAATACAGATGAAAGAACAAGATAGTCATTATAAATGTTTACAGATATAAGTTCAGCTGCAGTTTCAGCGTTTGAGCTTATTTAAAGATGTAAATAATAATCTTGAGCTTATTTACAGATGTAAATAATCTCAACCACTAAGTATACTTCTCTAACAGGAAAAGTTTTAAAATTTGGCGCCTCTCAATCTCCGAAGATGCCAGATTTTAAAGTTTACTGTACTGTTATTATTATTATTACAGTATTTTGAATTTATTCACCCAAAAGGTTTTTCCCCTATACACAGTGGCGTGTTATCCTATAGGCAAAAAAGACATCTTCCTAGGGCCCCGATCAGAGGTGGGCCCGGAAATCAGTTTTAAAAACTCATTGCTGTTTTTAACTAATATTTTTAAATGATTTTTATCGAAAACTGAACTTTCTACCTGCCAAGGTCAATGAACTTTAAGATTAATTTGAAAATTGCGTTTTTTTTTTCTTCAAAAAATGGTTTTATCTATTTTGATGAAATTTTATATTTAGTTCTTATGTCGTGTAATTTGTTTGTTTTGTTGTCACAATAAAATGAAACTGAAAATGTTCTTTATTAGTTTTTTCTTTAGATGAGGCTCCCAAATTCCATTTTGCCTTGGGCTCCATGAAGGTATAACGTGCCACTGCCCATATAGTAGTTTACTAGTAGGGCATATACTTCACATTTATCTGATTTTCAGTGGCATATTTACCTATTTATATGATCAAGAAGAAAATATTTATAATTTTTCACTAATACATAAATGAAATTTATATAATTGCATAAATCAGTATTTATATTTAAATTAATTCTCTCCCTGTAGTTCATTCTATTCACTGGAAACTGGAAATAAACATGAAAATCTTGAATTTCTTGAAAAGAATCGGTGCAATGAACATAACTAGTTACATGTGACGGCCTGAAAAGTTTTGTGCAACTGCTCGGACAGCAGCCCGATTACATGAAAATACCATGTTTATTGTGTGAATGGGACAGCAGAAATCAGAATTTGGATGGGTACAGAAACTGTGGCCATCCAATCTTTGGCGTCTGATTTGCAAAAAAGCATTCGAGGAAAGTTGGTTGACCCAACCAAATTGCGATTACCTCCATTCACATAAAACTAGGTTTGATGAAGCAGCTTGTGGTAGTATTGGATAAGAAAGAGAGACTGCTTGATCTCGTAGCCGCCACAAAATCATTTGTATCAGCCTCTACCATATGAAACAAGTTTCAAGGGCGGCCGCTATGAAAGACGATTAATGGTGCTTGTTTCTCCCCCCCCCCCGCCCACTCTCCTCAATCTATCACAGAAAGAGCACCTGCATGTTACGTAGACCCAATATTAATAGCAACATGCTTTGTTTATTGATGAGTTAATCGAATGATTTTAGACTTACACTCATTTGGTTGGAGTTTCCTGATAACATAATTGAAAGTCAGTCGGCTTCTACTATGTAATGATTTAAGAAGAAATCTTTTAAGTGAATATATCGGCATGTGCTTTAAGATTTCAAGAGACTTGTACAATTTGATTTGATTTGACTTTGTTTTTTATGGCGCATGAGCAACTAAGACCATGATACGCCAAGTCCGAGGCTTGTACAAAGAGATGACATCCTGGAACCCCAATGTGAGACCTTATATAGATGCAATATGGGACAATTTCATCTTACAGGATGATAATATTTGGCCACATCTTACCAGACTAATTGATTTGGAGATGAACACCGTGCCCTCGTGGGTAATACGATTGGTAGAACCGCCGTCCTCCACACACCGGGTGGAAAAGACCTTTGTTCGCGTCCAGTCGATGACGGGAGGAATTTTTATGGGCCTTTTTCACAACATAGCTGAGTTAGTCGATCTCACACGAGGGTAGCATGGTTTTTCTCCCGGAAAGTCGGGTTTTTCTTCCAGCAAAGAGAAAATCGACCTCAGAACACACACACAATTTACAGACAGTATAACGGAGAAATATGGTCTTAGTCGCCGATGTTCTTAAAACCCAACAACATGAACACTGTATGATATAGCCAACTGGATCTTCCTACTCAATTCTATAGGGAATTCTTGGAACACTTTTCGGAAATGTATTACTACCTGCAAACCACCTTCATAATCTCTTCAGGGCTAAGTGGACATTATTCTGGGAAGGGTATATCAGAATGCCATTCATCATCATTTGTGCAGGTGCATTCATTGTTATTTTACCATTAATTGTTATCAATGAAGTTAATCCAAGGATCCTGACTAGAAATGCATTCGAAATAAATAAAATGAAGTTAATTGTCGTTTTATGTTTACCAGTAAATAGCTTATTAGTATTCATTAAATGTCATCTACACTCACTGGCCAAAAAATCAGAAACATTTTTTCAATTGCTGTCAAATTAAACGTGCTGTATGGATATGTAAGTTGTCACGTTAGGATCGTTAGTCACGTTAGTCGTCACCTTGGTATCAGATAAAAACTGTACTTGTTTCTGAGGAGGCTTCTTAGTTGATCTGATCATGAAGAAGACAATGATTTTTCCGATTTTCAGAAAGGTGTTATTGTTGGAGCAAGTTTAGCAGGAGTCACAATTGAGAAAACAAAGGGAAATTATACAATGATTTTAGACAAAATGAGAATGCAGCTCTGAAAATGAAGAAGTGCGGAAAAAAGTCAGTACCATTTCGCACCGAACTATGGCGGAAGTTGGAGAATTTGGAATTTGGTAATCGTGTAACGAAAGTCACTTCTTTCTATAAAAAATCGAAAGGAATGGTGCTGCCAACGCCAAGACTGGACTGTGGAATAGTAGAAAAAGATCATGTGGCCTGATGAGTCTCGATTTAGACTTTTTTTGCTCATGATGGCATGAAAGTGTGACTTGAGCCTCACGAAGCCATGTATCCAAACTGTCTCGTATCCATAACTATTGGATATGTTCTGTTTATACGGAATAGGTCCGTTAGAAGGTCGTGCTACCTCCAATGAACATCTTTCTGTTGTATCGGACCAATTTCGCACCAAAATTCGCCCTGCAATGCTTCATTTTTATCCAGATTGCAATGTATTCCTTCAAGGCGCATCTATCCACCATGCAAAAATTGTATCTGAATGGTTCAACGAACTACCCAAGATTTACAACATCTATACGGATCGCCTTATTCTTGAGATCTGAATCCAATTGAGGAAGCGTCTGGGATTTGTTGGAAAGGGCAGTTCGGCTTCGTAGTTCTCTACTGGCCAAAACAATATAACAGCTGACCGACATCCTGATGGTCAAATCTGGAGTTAAATTTCCTCGTCTTGCATTAGTTATCAAATGCCAAGACGAGGGCTGTTATTCAGACAAAAGGTAGTCATACTGCATATTAAATAAAGGTTTCTAATTTTTTGGCCAGTGAATGTAGCTGTGAAGTTGCATCTAATATTTTCACAAATGTTCACATGATGTGCTCTGTTCCCGTTTTGTGATTGTTGTTTAATTTTGAAAACCAGTGTAGGTTAGTGGAAAATATTTAAGAATATTTAGTGTATTATCTTATTCAAATTTTACACAAATTTGATTATTAAAAATTTTAGTGAAATCGTCAGCCAGGTGGTGAAATATATGAAATGGCCCATGGAAAAGTTGTTTCGCGATCTTCGAGTGCAAAAAATGCCCAAAATCGCAGACAACGGTGAAGGTTCACTGGTGTGTGACTCAATTACCCGAATCGTTAGACCAGGATGGGCCAAAAATATCAATGGGAGATGGGTTGTCATTCTTAACACAGACTTATTTCTACAGTATGTCACAGAAGTGGTGTGCAGGTAAGTGGAATTCTTGAAGTTACACGTTTTTGACTATTTTGAAACAATATGTATATGTAAAACTGGAGAAAAGTATGATGTGATGAAATTTCCATGCTCTCGTTCAGTGATACGAGGCGCGATTAAAAAGGTCCGGGATCGACTTTGTATCTTAAGATTGTGGCCTCGTAGCCAGCTACGACTTGTCGCAATATGTTTCGGCGGCTCATCTAGATATGATAGCTCAAGAATTACCTGTTTATCAGCTGTCATTGTGAATTAGCAGGCGTTGAATAAACGATGTTTCGTCGCATTTTAAAATGGGTGATTTTATTGAGCAGCTAATTTGCATTATTTTATTTTATTTTATTTTTTTCGAATTAAGGAAAAATGCAACAGAAATTCACAATATTAAAAACAGCTTTCGAAGAAGCTTTGTGTCATTTGGAGAATTTTTTCGCAAAGTGTAAAGAGGGCCTTTTGATCCGTCGAAAACGATCCTTTAACTTCAAAAACCAATGATTCATTGGCTCGTTTTCGTGATCTGATCCGAAGTGATCGATGTTTACGTACCTGTGAAGTTGCTAATGAAATTATAATTTCTTATGGGATTTGTAACTCAATTTTAATACAAAATTTGTGAAGCGACGCTTCAGTTGTTGTTGTTATTTGGTTTTTAGGAGCATTAGCAACTAAGGCCATATTTCTCCGGGATATGCGGTGGTCATTCCCTGACCTTTCCGCATCCTCCGTATTTGGTGGTGACGGGCTCGAACCACGATCTAATCAAGAACCAAACTTGACTGAAGCGTCGCAGGCGCTTCAGCCAAGTCTCGCATCATCATCACTGATGATACGAGAGAGCCGGAGTTTTCGAATGTAAGGACCTTCGTCAACGTGCTATTGCTAACCCACATTTTGTTTCTTCCATAATTACTGGTGACGAATCATGGGTGTGTGACAGTGATCCAGAAACAAAGGCTCAGGCTTCCAATGAAAAGCACCTTCCTAAGGTCCAAAAAAAAAAAAAAAAAAAAAAAAAAAGCAACACACTCTCGATCAGAAATGAAAATCATGATTATCGCAATTTTTTGACTCACATTTCTATTCACTATGAATTTGTTCCACATGATCAAAGGGTGAACTGCGAATATTGCAAAGCAGTTCTACGGCAGTTGCGTGATACTGTTCAGAGAAAACGGGTCAGAAAAATGTTTCAGGAAATTGGCGCTTGCATCATGACAACACCCATGAACATTCGGCGCTTTCCAATCAAGAACTTCTTACAATGCACTCCATCACTGCGACCATCCTTCTGCCACAGTTATTGGATTTAGTTCCCTGTGATTTTTTCCCTCTAAGCTTAAAGTTCCCTTGAAATGCTACAGATTTGCAACTGAGGAAATTATTTAGAATGCGACATAGGAACTATAAGCTGTTCCCAAAATATCCTATCTGGAATGTTTCCAAAAATTATAGAAGCGTTGGAATTTTTGTATAGAGTATCAAGGAGACTACTTCGAAGGAGATTCATTCGAATAAGCCAGTAAGTGTCACCATTTATTTTATTATACATTACAGACGATTAATATAATTTATATTTGTATAAAGTGTACATTGTTTTATTATTATATAAAAAGTTTTAAAGTATTTACTTAAAATAATAATAGTTATAAATTCTAATTTGTATTATTGATTAAATAATTACTATGTTTTTGTAAAATGCTGTCGCTGGTACAAACGTTATGAACATACGAAAAACATATATAAATACATTTACATTTCATTTGCTGCCTTTTTCCTTCAAGTTACGCATATTATGAGAATATTTATTAGTGATTTTATCCTTTAAATTTTGTGCTAAAAATAGTTATTTTTTATTATTATCAAATAAACATTCGTTTATTTGATAATAAAGATTATCCTTTCTTTATTTTGCTGGCTTTACGTTCATTAGGTGCAAGTTTTATTAAAAGGTATTAATACCTTAAGTTGTTGATGAAAATCGTTGCACTTAATAAATAGATACACAGTATAGTGACAGAAGATAATTAAGGGGGACATATTTTCCGTAATTAGCCCGAAGTTCATCTCAAAGGTTAATGGCTTTCGAGTTCTTTTAACAGGAATATTAAAATATATATTCAAGAGTAATTGTGGTGTTTAAGCTACTACTATTTATTATTATTCTGTAAAAATAATTTGACACCTGGATGTCTCTACATTTGTTTAAAAGTTTCATTTGATATTTCAATAGGTATGAGTGATATTGATTTCTGTTGTATTCCATCTTGTCTCGGCAAGTACACTGCTCGACAAAATTAACAGAACAAAATGTTTTTTAATATAGTTAGGGAAGGACGTTAAGTGATTGTTCACCATTAAGATTATTACTATAATTAATACCACGCATATACTACTTGAAATGAATAATATAGTTTATTAAGCTAATCGCCTAAATCACTATATAATTTAAGGTGACGTTTCAGGCATCTTACCAATACCCATCATCACACCATGCTGCTGTCAGGCTCCTCTTGCCGATGCTCCCCGAAACCTGTATGCACTTCGGGATATACGGTTTTCTGGGAGCATCGTTATCGATAAGATGCCTGAAACGTCACCTTAAATTGTATAGTAATTTAGGCGATTACCTTAAATAAACTATATTTTTAATTTCAAGTGGTGTATGAATGGTATTAATTATAGTAATAATCAAAATGATTTTTATGAATATTTTATTGTGGTCAGTATTGCCGAAGGCGAATATTTGATATAATAGGCATCTTGGCATGCAAATTCAGAGTATCCAATAGAAATCGATCTACCACCTTATAGAGCAGCACATTATGCAAATTATTCATGCATATAAAAAAGCAAGTTGCGATTACATCACTTCATTCCACTTGTTTGGCTTGCTCAATGAGATAGCCACATCTCCAATACTCAGGATGGCAAGTCATCGTCGTTTAGATGATTCTTTGAGATGGCAGGCGGTTGGACGACTTTAAGCCGAGCAGTTGTAGGCGGATGTGGCACTTTGACTTAATGTGTCACGCAGGTCGTCACAGCACTATGTAACAGGTTCAGGGGACAGAAACCATTACAAGATGAGCTGGCCTAGGTCGCCCGAGGGAACAGACCGCTATCTGGTTATAATAGCATGGCAGACCCTTACGATGTCCTATCATCAACTGTCTCTTGAGGTTGCTGCGGTACAGGTGAAAACATTTCCAACCGGACTGTGTTAAAAAGGCTCAATTCAAGTGGATTCTACGCAAAAAAAAATCAGTGGTTTGTATCCCATTAACCCAACCCACCGCAGAGCTCGTCGAAACTGGTGCCATGAATATATGACTTGGAGCCTGACATCTGTGGTACATTTCTGATCTCTGATGAGTCCCTTTTAGCCTACAAAGAGATTATAGACATCATTTCATCTGGAGACAACGAGGAATGCGGTACCATCCCTCCAAACATCAGACCAAGGGACACTTGGAGGCGTTATTCTCGTGTGTGGACGAACAATGATCAACGGCTGCACCCCTTCATGTTTGTTTTTGATAGGGATACCGTAAATGCGCAGAGATACTGAGAACATATCCTCGAATCCTAAGTGTGACTTTTTAGGGGTGCGGTTGGCCCAGATTTTCTTTTCATGCACGACAACGCCACACAGAGCTCACGTGGTGGAGGAATATCTTGAAATTGAAGATAACCAATGACTGTCGTGGCCATCACGATCACCAAACTTAAATCATAGTGTGCACAGTTAGGGTTAGGCTCCACCTGTGGTTTCTCGCATCTGTGCTGTATGTACACTGCATTATTATATATATATATATATATATATATATATTTTTTTTTTTTTTTTCAAATTAGGGAAAAATGCAACAGAAGTCCATAACGTTAAAAACAGCTTTCGAAGAAGCTCTGCGTTATTTGGAGAATTTTTTCGCAAAGTGTAAAGAGGGCCTTTTGATCTCTGGCGAGCCAAGAAATACAGTACTACTGTTAATGCTATAAAAGTGTTCTATGTTGAATGTGTAGTATTTTTGTTGTGTCGTTCTGGCATTTAGCTGCAGGGCTCCTAGTGGGACCCTACGTTTGTCGCACACCGCTACGAGGGAGGTAATGCAGCCCGTTGATTTCTGGATGGTCTCCGTCGGGGTCGCCTGAGCTTCCTGAACGGAAACAAAACAAGAAGAATGTGAGAGGTAACCCAGATTTTCTTCCATATACCCATTTTAGGGTAACCCAGAATTTCTTCCATATACCCATATATGTTTTTTTTTTTTTTTTTTTTTTAATGTAAACCCCAAACACGAGAGGTATTAGAACCTATAGTACTTAGTACCGTGCTTGGGTTGAGACGACGAAGGAAGATATTTGTTGACATTTGACCTGACCTTCTATAGACTGTAATTTTCAGGAAATACGTATGGAGGAAGGTTGTTCCATAAAACAGCAGTTGAATGAATAAATGAGGAAGATGAAAAGTTGGTTCTGTCAGTTTGAAGTTGGACAATAAATGGATGTTGGCTGGTGGCGGCACGTGTTCGGACTGTTTTGAAAGAGAGAGCGGGAATTATAGAAGCCAATTCAGAAGAACAGTGCCCATGGAAGTATCTGTAGAAGAGGCATGCAGCAGAAACAGTACGCCTATGAGAGAGCGAGTGGAAAGACTCTGTTAGAGTTGAATCATTAATTAACCTAACTGCCCTCTTCTGAATGGAATCAAGAAGCCTGAGAGAGGTTTTTGGGGCACCACTCCAGATGTGAGAACAATATCCCATGGAAGGGCCGATTTGCGATTTATAAAGAGTGAGCAGCTGTTTGGAAGAAAAGTAACGCCGAGAGCGAAAGAGAAAACCAAGTTTTTTAGAGGCAGAGGAAGCAATATTTGTAATGGTTTTGTGCCAAGAGAGATTAGAAGTCAGGGTAATCCCCAAAAGAGATATATCATTTTGCCTAGAAATCGGAGTGTCACTAAAGATAAGCATAGGAACAGAAGAATCCTTTTTGCGAGATATAAGACAAGACTGAGTTTTAGAAGAGTTGAAATCAACTAAGTTGTCTTTGCCCCACTGGAGAATAACCTGAAGATCGGCATTTAAGGAATTGGTAGGCGATTTTAGAGAAGGCTGATTGAACAGAGCAAGATTTCTCAAAATGGAAGGTGGAATGCAATGTGCCATCATCTGCAAAACTATGGATAGGATTTCCAGTCAATGAAAGAAGGTCATTAATATACAAGAGGAAAAGAGTGGGGGAGAGAACTGAACCTTGAGGGATACCGGCATTAGTGGAGAAGTTAGAAGACAGAGAGCCATCTACCATCACCCTCAGTGAGCGCTCAGAGAGAAAACTGGATAACCAATTACTAAAAACAGTTGGCAAACCATAAGATGGAAGCTTGTTTAGAAGACCTTTATGCCAAACACGATCAAAAGCCTTTGAGATGTCAACCACTTGTATTTCACCGAACCTTTCACCGGATGGTACAAGTAAACACATGGGTTGTGTTAGGATAGCTAAGAATAGAAATAGGTGCATGTATACTTGCGTGTACACCAATGCTAGGAGTTTAGTAAATAAATTTGATGAATTTGAGGTATTGCTCAAAACATCAAAGGCAGATATTGTTGGGATATCAGAGACGTGGTGTCACACAGATATAAGGAATGCAGAACTGGAATTTGGGGAGTACAACGTCTACAGAAAGGATAGACTGGATAGGAAGGGAGGAGGGGTTATGCTATTAGTTAAGAAATACATAAAATCCAAGGAGGTGAAGCCAGTGGACATCGCTGGACAGTACAGTGTCGAGTCAGTGTGGTGTGACATAAGCATTGGGAGATCAAAATTGAGAGTAGGAGTGTGCTATAATCCTAATGACTCTGATGAGTATAATAAGATACTGTACAGGGAAATAGAGTGGGCCAGTAAATCAGAGAGTCTTATAATGGGAGATTTTAATTTCCCCCATATTGACTGGAATTTGGGGCTGGTCACTCACACACTAGCAAGGCTTTTGTGGATTTATTGGATGATTGTTTTCTATATCAGCATGTTCAGGAGCAGCTAGAGGGAGGAATACTCTTGATTTGATTATCAGCAGTGATTCTTCATGCATTAAGAATCTGCAGATGAATGAACCACTAGGTGGCAGTGATCACAGTGTGCTGAAGTGGGATTTACTCAAAGAGTAAACTACCATTAGGGGTAAAGGGAAGGGTTACTGCTTTCGTAAAGGCGACTACGATGGACTGAGACAGTATTTAAATTCTATACAGTGGGACCAACTGATGATGTTACCAACAGCAAATGCAAAATGGGAAGCATTCAAAGAATTAATCTTGGAAGCTACTAGGCTTTACATACCAACTAAGAAATATTGTTCAAGGTTTAGGCCAAAATGGATGTCAGATGAACTAATGAGGCATATGGCAGAGAAGAAAAATGCATGGGATACGTACAAATTAACACATGACACAGAAGCCTATGATAGATACAAGTTGATATGCAACCAAGTTACAAAGGAGGTTAGGCAGGCGAAGGCAGATTACGAGAAATCCTTGCAAGGGATGCAAAAAAAACAGCAAAGAGTTCTTTACTTATGTAAACTCTAGAAGGAAGGGTGTGAATCAGATTGGTCCACTTGATATCGATGGGTCAACTGTTGATGATCCTGCTCAGGTAGCTAACAAACTAAATGAATATTTTGCATCGACATTCACACATGAGGAGTTATTTAGCGAGGGGAAAGCCAGAGGTGTATTCAACTCTAGCAGTAAGCTAGAGAATCTTGTAATCATTGAGAGTAAAGTTTAGGAGAAATTGTTGAAGATAAACACAAAAAGGCACCCGGGTGGATGGGATCTATCCAGTTATATTAAAGGAGGCAGCAAAGGAAGTAAGCAAACTTTTAGCCATAATTATGAGAGCTTCCTTGGACTCAGGGGAGGTACCCACAGACTGGAGGTGTGCAAATGTCACCCCAATTCACAAAGGAGGATCAAAGGCTGACACAAGTAATTATAGACCTGTGAGCTTAACTTCTGTTCCAGGAAAATTAATGGAGGCACTAGTTAAAGAAGCACTGCAGGATCATTTAGACAAGACTTCAACCATAGCTCGGACACAGCATGGTTTTGTTAAGGGGCAGTCTTGCCTAACCAATTTGATTGGATACTATGATGCAGTCACAAAGGAACTGGATGCAGGGAATAACTTTGATATTATATACTTGGATCTTAGAAAGGCTTTTGATACTGTTGCACATGGAAGACTGCTGCACAAATTGGAGCAGTGTGGCATTGGAGGCAAATTGCTGCTGTGGATAAAGGGGTGGCTGAGGGGGAGAAGACAGAGAGTGGTAATCAATGGACACTGCTCGTCGTGGACTAATGTTATTAGTGAAGTCCCTCAGGGCTCAGTGTTGGGTCCATTATTGTTTTCTGTATTCATAAATGATATTTATGAGGGTATATCAAGCTTAATGTCGAAGTTTGCAGACGACACAAAGGTAGGCAGGGTTGTCAAGGACACTACTGACACTATGCTGCTGCAACAGGATCTGGAAAGGTTGAGCAGATGGGCTAAGAGGTGGCAAATGAAGTTTAACATTGACAAATGTAAAGTACTACACATGGGAAACAGCAACCCCAGAGCATCGTATCAACTCTGTGGTACTACACTGACAGTGGTAGAGAATGAAAGGGACTTGGGGGTGGTTGTGCAGGCAGATATAAAGTTCTCTGAGCAGTGCAGACGGGCTGCAAGAGTAGCTCATGGTTTTTCTAGCAGGGATAAGGAGGTGATTATTCCCGTGTATAAGGCAATGGTCAGGCCACACCTAGAGTACTGTATACAGGTCTGGAGGCCTCATTTCAAGAAGGATGTAGAGCTGCTGGAACGAGTACAGAGAAGGGCAACAAGATTAGTTAATGGAACAAAGTGGTGCTCTTACGAAGAAAGGCTTCAGTTTTGCAAATTACAGTGTCTGGAGACCAGGCACCAGCGAGGTGATCTGATAGAGGTGGATAAAGCCTTGAATGGTTTGAGCATACTCAATGCTGATGGGAGTCTTCCTCTCGCTCAGAATAATCACCTGACAGGGCATAAATTCAAATTGAAGAAAGACAGATGTAGGATAGCCGTGCGGAAATTGGCCTTTAGCCAGCGGGTGGTTGGTTGGTTGGTGGAACAGACTTCCATCCCTTGTCGTGGAAGTTGATAGCCTAAATAAGTTTAAGGCTCAGCTGGACAGGTATTTTGAACGAACAGAGTGGTGAAATGCAAGTGTTTTTTTTTTTTTTTTTTTTTGGCTGATGCTGTATAAGCTTGCTTTCTTGCATAAAATGCCTCTACTAATGCTAATGCTTTCCATTGAATTAGTTCATAAATGGGTAACATAAGCCAGAACATCACCAGGGGATTGACACTGACGGAATTCCTACTGGCGATCGTTGATCAGACGGAAGGTTTCTAGGTAGTTTAAGAGTTGGCGGTTAATTGATTTCTCCAATCCTTTAGAAAGAGTAGAAGTAATTGCAATGGGAAGATAATTGGATGGGAGGGATTTGTCACCCTTTTTAGGAACTGGCTGGATATGAGAAAATTTCCAAGCAGAAGGAAAAATACCTTTGCAATAAGAAAGTGAAAAAAGGCGGCAAAGAATAGCAGTAAGTTCAGGAGCACAGGTTTTGAAAACAAGTGGAGAATTACCATCGGGACCTGGAACGTTTTTGGCATCAAGATTCGTCAAATCCTTCTGACAGCCTTTTGACGGAAGACTACAGGAGGCATTGAATGGAGCGTGTTGGGAATGGTGGGAGGTGTTTTAGCAAGATCATTAATATATGAGCTGGAAGAAAAATGGGATGCTAGCAGGTCAGCATCCCATTTTTCACAACAGAACCATCTGGTTTGGACAGAAGTGGGAGCAGAGATGGGCAAAAGTTGTGGCCAATAGCTTTGGCAAGAGACCAGAATGTTCGGCTACCATTAGGGCAAGAAGCAAGTTTTCTGCTCTTAGCCTGTTCAAACTCTAGTTTGGACTGATTAATAACAGCTTTACAATTGTTGCGAACTTTGGTGTAGGCAGAAAATGAAACTGAAGAATTAGAAACAAGCCAATTACGATATGCAACATTCTTCTCTTGAACAGCCGTAGCACATTTATTGCAAAACCAAGGTTTAGATAAAAGACGAGATTTTAAAGTGAAGTGTGGAATAAAGGATTCCATTCCACACTTCACTTTAAAATCTCGTCCTTTATCTAAACCTTCGTTTTCCAATAAATAATTTCACTGACACGATCTGAGCAAACGTTGACATCAAAAGTTTTGAAACAGTAATCTGACCAAGTAAAATAAAAGAAGTCTCGCAGGTCATCCCATTTTGCATTCTTGTAATGCGAAACAACACGAGGTTGGGAATAGCCATGAGATAAAGGTTCCATTGGAGAAGAGACAATCATCAAGTTGTGATCTGAAGTGCCTAAAGGACCTCTCACTTCGACCGTGTACTTAGAAGGGTTGTTTGTGAAAAAAAGATCACGTGTGTTGGCTGTATGATTAGGATTGTCCGGTATTCTTGTAGGTAAATGAATAATCTGGGTTAGATCATTAGTCATTGCAAAAGCCTCAGCATCTCGACCAGCTGGGTCGGTGTGACTAGAAAACGGAAGCCAGCTGGAGTTGTGAACATTAAAATCACCAAGGAAATTTCCTCACTGTTAGGAAAGTTGGACTGGAAAAAGTCAAGTTGCAAAGAGAGGAAGTCAAAGAGTTCCAAGTGGTTAGTGTATTTTGGAGAACGGTAGAGACAACAGATGAATTTTACACAATGTGGTGGAGAGATTTTAAGCCAGAGAAGATGAAAGAGAGTAGATTCCAACTTGTCAAGTTTCTGACAGGGAATATCAGAACAGATATATATGCACAATTACCACCTTTGAGGCGAAATGAATCATACAGCGAATAATTTGGACATCTGAGATCAGCAGTAGTTGAATCAACCGATAACTGAGATTCTGTCAGAAAAAGTACATGGGGTTTGGCAGATTGCAAACGGAAATGGATGTTGTTGAGATTAGAATTGAGACCACGTATATTTGTGAAATGAATTAGGAAGTGCTTGGGAGGTTTAGATCTTTTCGCAGATAAGCTTGCTCTATTAGTTTGACAATTCATGGTGTATTCAATAGCAAGAAAAAGTGCGTGAGACATGCTTTATGAAGTAATGAAATTTTTGGATATGGCGTACACATAATAAGAATATACCCAGATCCTTGATATAACGTGGCCTCGACAATGCTCCCCGCATACACACTACTCGGATCCCTCCAGTCACTACCTGGCAGAGTAGAGGTAGCAAGATTATACTAGCTGATCCTGAAGCCTCCTAAAGAGTTACCAATAGGTTCCGTCCGGTGTACTAACTGGCGGCCGGCTTGCGAATACCGTTTTAGAGCTGTACCCTCCAAATGGAAGGAATATTGGATCTCGCCACGATGTTCATTATAACCTCTAAAGTCATCAATCATACTGCATGATGGAAGAGATAGGGAAGGGTTGACCGGAACTTAGCTCTAGAGACTAAACATGGGTTCCACCACTTCAAGCCTCCAATAAGCCAAGTAGTGGTATTGCACCGGTTGATGAGAGTCATCTACCACCTAGTACTGCCTGGTAACATAGAGGGGCGGCATTCCTCCATGTGGTGTGGGCGCCACACCTCGACCCCTGCTGACTACCATAATGAGGACACAACGCAGGTCTTCAACACAGGTCATCTGATATACTTCTGCCCACAGTACAGTGGGCAGAAGTATATCAGATAGCTCCAGTCCACCTGTTGTCGGCATATGTACTATGGGTCGTCAGTTATGCCCATGGAAGTTAGCTTTTGTTTGATGGACCAATGTCATGTGATTAAAAAAGCGATGTAACACCAAACCTAAATCAGATCGAACATGTGAGGGATGCTCTTGGGCATCACATTGTAAGCCAGCAACCAACTCCTGGGTCATTTGCTGAGGTAAAGTCTGCGCTGGTGGAAGAATGGGATTTCTTGACATTTGATATGGTACACAACCATACCAAATTTTGTCCTGCTTCATCTCAAGCTGCACGAGTTTCACAACGTTTTATGTGTTCTGTTAATTTTGTCGAGCAGTTTATTTGATTATCCGAGCGGAGTTTGGTTTAGAAACAGTTTAATGATAAGGAAAACACTTTATAAATCATATTTCCAGTTTCAGGTTTCAGTTTCGAAAATTGCAGCATCTTGAAACTCCACCATCTACGAGGTGATCTGATTAAGGTGTTTATAGCGTTGAATGGATTGAGCAAGCTCAATGCTGATGGGATTCTTCATCTTGCTCAGACGATGCACATGAGAGGGCACAAAATCAAATTGAGGAAGGACGGTTGCAGAATAGATGTGCGGAAGTTTGTCTTTAGCCAGCGGGTGGTTGATTGCTGGAACAAACTTTCATTTCTCGTTGTGGAAGTTGATAGCTTAAATCAATTCAAGGAAGCACTAGCCCAGCCATTGGAGGCAATGAATAAATGGAATGGGAGGTATCGCTTTTTGATGTGAAAACATCTATGGCGTAGAGTAAAATCGATTGGTAACGAAATATTCTTACGGTAACGAAAATGATGCAATTGATTAGTAATGAATTTTTTTTTACGGAAATGACGTAATGCCGCCACTTCCTATTAGGTGGCTGTTAGATTTTAAATTACGCAAATGGCGTCACTTCTTAACGATGCTAACGGCGTTAACATTGCTAACTCAGTCACTAGAGTTCATTTGGTAGGGTAAGTCGTTGATTCAGTAAGTAAATTCATACTAAGATACGGAAATGACGTCACTTCCTAAATGACGCTAACTCAGTCACTAACGGTGATTCGTCGGGTAGTAATTTTATGCAAGAATAAAAGCTTCGAAGCCACCGAAGAAGCCTCTCGTGTCGAAAAGGAATTTCGTTCTTCAAAACATTGGAGAACGAAATAAATGCAGACTTTTAATAAAATCTGCTTCTCAAGATTTTGATCAACATCAACAATAAAACAATCGCTTCAACAAACAATAACTTCTTGCAGTAGTTTTTGGTTATGACGTCATACTAGTCTACAAATGGATTTCGCTAACTATTGAATTGTAAAAATACCTATAAAAGTATTGCAAAGATGGCTAAAGCTCCAGCTGAGGGAAATCGAGAGAAGTATGCAAGAAGAAAAGCTTCAAAGCCACCGAAGAAGCCACCCATGTCGACAAAAGAACGAGTTCAAAAACATAGAGAACCAAAAAAAATGCCGACTTTAATAAAATCTGCTTCTAAAGATTTTGATCAACATCAACCTTTTACATCGACTTCTCATCAAGAAGCTGGGATAAACGAAATCATTTTCCACTAATATTGCTTGTACTATTACCATCCATAAATTGCAAGGAGGTAGTTTCGATTCCGTACTTATGAATACGAGAAATATTACGAACAACAACTAGTTTATGCTGCATTATCTCGAGTTACCGATATCAATGATCTTTACATTATTACTGAAAATGGAGAAAAGAAATTTTATCATGGACTGAGAAACGTTACATGCAATCTTGGACTTCAAGCTGAAATTATCAGGTTGACAAGTAATCCTCTATTTACCATGCAAGCTACTTTACACGAGTTCATCAATAAACGACAAGATCTTTCCATTGTAACGTTAAATTGTCAAAGTTTACGTGCTCACAGTGACGATCTCACTGTGAGCACGTAAACTTTGACAATTTACTTCTACTTTCTGAAACGTGGCTAAATAACAAAGAAGAAGTAAGCATACCTAACTTCTATTATAACATACCTGTCGTTAAATTCAAACGAGAAGATCAACAAGCTGGTGGTGTAACAGTTTATCGTAAGAGAGAAAATCGTACTCATGTTATTACTTCTCATATGGAAGTGATTTATCGACAAGCTGTTGACAAATCCGTGAGTGTTAGACCTGTTGGAGACATTTGTGGAGCTGAATGACGTCTTACTGATGGTCAAACTATATTGTCGTAGTCATTTACATTTCATCTAACCAAAAGATCGAACACATCATTGAATTCATCCATTTCGTTTTACTTCCTTACACGATTTGAAGGAGCTGCACTGCTACTATAATTTTCTCACAAAAAAATGCGCGAATACCAATGATACTCAATCCAAACTTTTGACTGATTTCTTATAAAATAAATTTGGACTAATGTTAAATCTTGATCCGTATCGACTACTAATCATGGAACTATAAATGATGCTGTGTTTCAAAGACATTTACACTCTTTAGAATCTCAAGTGTATGTATCATATTTTACCTATGAAGGTAATTTACTTACAAACCCATTGTAAGTAAATTACCTATTGAACATGTATTTCAACTGCAAATTCAACAACCCTTTAACCTCGTCCAAGCCAAGGATGTTTTCACATAAAATAAAACATCTTTCGTGCCTACAGGGTACACACGCTGTCTTTTTTTTTTATTGGCTGATGCTGTATAAGCTTGCTTTCTTGCATCATTTGTCACTGCTAATGCTAACCCCAATATGACAATTTTCTTCCTTTTTTTTTTTTTTTTTTTTTTTTTCTGGACGAAAACTCCAAGTTTGCAGTATATAAAACTTTGCAAATCATGCTAACTTTACCACTCTGTGAAAAGCCGATAAATTCCTTCGGTCGAGAAAGAACTTTTATCGTCTTTGACACGGGATATTGGAATCCAGGTTTTTTTAAACAGTGTGCAATGACTGTAATCGCTGTGGTCACCGATTCCGTGAAGAGTGTATCTGGTAGTTGAAAATATAACATTTGTGGAGCAAGTTAAGCTTTTAAAAGTCAAGATTAAAACTTTGTATTCAAAATTGAAAAGAATAATTAGGCAAGATAAGGTATTAATGGAAAATCATTAAATTTACTTTATCAGTATATTTTGATTCCAAAATTACGTCTGCTGTCACCCTGGTGTCATAAGGTGGGCAATGTCATAAGAACTATTTCTGTACAGATGTCTTTTGCGTATGACAACCACTAATGATGTTCCCTAGATCTTCCTAGGATAATCCCTGCGGATTCTTTGATTGGTTCTAGAGTACTAGCATATTTTATTAAGGCAAACATATCCGTTGAAATGGATAAAATTCTGTCTTGAACCCGACAGCTTGTACAATCAAGATTCAGTTGAATCTGAAACTAAAATGATTTAAACTTATGAATGTAGAGACTGTACATTCGTCTTGCAGTTTACTGTCCAAAGATGAAATTGTTAGCTTTCTATAGTTGTTTATATCCGTTGATTTCTATAGCTCTGTAAAATTTTGAAAATTTAACGGTAAAATGCAGATTACAGATGATATAAAGCTACACATCAGATAAAGGAAGACATGGATATTTAAATCCATGGAAACTGAATATTTTAAGAGAGGTTTGGTAATTATAAGAGTGGTTTATCCCAAATCTGCACTGTAAGTTTTTCTTTACAGGACGCGATCAATTTTTGGTATATATATAAGATCAAGGAGACTAAATGAGATTGGTGTTTCTGACAGGACAAATTGCTTTTGTGGAGTTCGGACGACGTGGAAGCATATCTTATACCAATGTGGGGAATACGAGGATCTCCACTTGCAATCAGTGGAATCTGCTCCTAGCCTAGATTGTCTGAGCGAGGTAGAAGATACATTGCTGGTCAAGAAAAAAGATGACTTTTGGGCTTTCCAGCATTTTGAACAGTAAATGTTTCGTAGACGTTTAACTTTTTTGTAGAAGTTTACGTTATTAGAATATCAGGAGGAAATATTAAGGCAAAATTAAATTGCTCTAAGAATGGAACCGTTTTCCGATTGAATTACAGAGCAAGCATGGATGCGTGGTAATCTGTTCTCGAAAATGATGGTCGTCCAGTTCTGCAGAACAGGACGCCTGTCCTGTTCTGCCACAGAGTCTATCCTTTCTGGCCTGAAGATGTTGCTATGTTTTCTGCATTTACACTGCCTGAAATTCTTCATGCTGTACTAGAATGTATTGCATTAGCAAACTGAACGACAAGGTGGATGATATTTATGTACCGTGTGGTTCCTTGTACTGTGCTGAGATGGATTTACATGTTATTGTGATGATGATTAGGACATCAACAGGAATGTGATGCAAGTCACCTACTGCGCAGACCAGATCAAGGGATTCATTTTGCTATCCTTAGCATTCATTTGAGGTTTCGGATGGATACTTGGTAAACATTTGGACTTGTCAACCAATGTCTCCTTTGGCAAAAAAAAATTTGTAACTTGAAAGTCAACCACTTAATGGCGTTAGGATTGCGATGCTGATCCAAACCGATCACTCATCACAGCAAACATAACCCTAAACCATATTACTCAAACATATTCTCTACTACACTAATCGGCTGTCCTCGTGGGTAGCACATTTGACAGGATCTCCATCCTCCCCACACTGGGTGGAAAAGATCTGAAAATTTGTAAAAAAGATGTGAAAAAGACCCTTAACAACTCCTTCTGTTGATGACGGGAGGAATTTTTATCGATCTTTTTCACAACATCGCTGAGTTAATCGGCCTCAGGAGAGGGTAGCATGATTTTTTTTTTTCCCGGAAACTATGGTTTTTCTTCTAGAAAACAGAAAATCGACCTTAGACCAGTAATTAAAACAGACAATACACACAGAGCTATATTGCCTTAGTCACTGATGCTCCTAAGACTCTACTGCAACAACAAGAACAACGACTGATCGGCTTTACTAGGTATAGGGCCATCAAAAACATACTGCGGAGTCGGTCCGGCTCGAGAACGCCCAATCACTCGCACACAGACACGCAAAAAAAAAAAAAAGAAAAGAAAACTCCATATGCTGGTTCTTTCTTTGTTGTAGGGTTTTAGGCCATATTGCGCCGCAATTAACAAACATATATAATATGTATGCAAATTGTGTTTGTTTTTGTTCGATGCTGGACGAAAAAAAGTTTCCGAGAAAAAGAAACCATGAGACCGACTAACTCAACAACGTTGTGAAACAAATATTTCTCGTGTTATTAACGGGACTCGAATTCAGGTATTTTTCAGCCGGTGTGGGGAGGACGGCGATTATCTGCACCATATTGTTTGTATTTTGTTATACTGTACCTCGTTCTCTGCATTTTCTGTACGGTATTCCAAATTTTAACCTGTATGGTAATGGATGAAGGCGTTGCCAAAAGTTGTCAGAAACACCTAGTATAAAAATAAAATAAATAAATAAATAATGTCCATGAACGGACCTGTGGTTCGAATTAAAAAAAATAAATAAATAATGATAATAAATTGAAAAAAATAATAATAATAATATTATTATATAATTAAAATAATCAAAAAACTGAAATGTCTGTATAAAAGTTGAAAAAAAAAAATAAATGTTATAAAATGAATATATTTAATCTTCATTTTATATAATTCTCACGGATTTTTTTTTTATATTTGAAATTTTATAGATATGTTTTCTATATTGCAGGTATGAAAATTCGTATTGCAATTTTGTGCCTCCATGCTACCAGGCTAATTGTCAACAACGTTACAATACCCAGACGTTACTTGCTATTGATCCTTACAATCCCTATAAAGGACCCTTTATGTCAAAGTTCCTTTTTCCCTCTTGCTGTGTTTGCTACGTTCCTAAAACTAAACAGGAGGGCGCGGAATTTTAAAGGTTTCGCAGAAAATAAAATATTTATGAAATAAACAGTTCCGTATATCAATAGAACACACTGAGTTTTAAGCCTAACTTTTTTAGTGAATTCACTATGAACATAAATTTTATAATGAATTCAATAAAATTAAACTTAGTTTCAAGTCAATGCGGATGAATATAAGAGTAATGAGAAAATTCGATAGCAAATCGTTAAAAAAAAAAAAAAAGTAAACAAAAAGTGTCGAGAACACGCAGTTAATATTAAAAGGCTTATTTTTAATTAACTATTCATTTAAATCACATTGCTTTTTTTTTTCTTTTCACCACACCTTATAATCGAGTTTTTAAGAAAATTCATTTTATTTGATACATGTACTCTGTATATACGCCGCGCTGTACCAACAACGTTACTGTGACTTGTGTTAACTCTTCCTCATTATTATTCACAGGTTTGATTCGTTCTGGAATTTCAGCAGCGATTTTCGCATCTTAATATACTACAGTATAGTTTAGGGCTAAAGCCTCAGGCTACGTAAATAGTTTAACCAATGTACAAGTTAAGTGCATTTGCATCATTTCTGTACATAGCCAACTACATAAGTAGTTATAAATTGGCATCATTAAGTATATCTCATATTGTGAATACCTTCACAACGAGTTGCCATGATATTTCACTACCTCGAATAAGTAACGCTTCACCAAAGGAGAAGAATATTGTTACTTATTCTCAGCGGATACCATCACCCATGCGGCACCGTTTGAAAAAAAGGTAAGGCATAATGATTCTCAGTTATCCACACACTGCCCCTATTAGACTAAGAGCGCAATAAAGAGGTAGGAAAGTGATAGTAGGAGAGGTAGAGGACGAAGATGTCGATGAAGAAGGATAGGGGCAGTTATTTCTTCAGCTCATTTATGTGATCTCATATTCCTCGAATGGGCAGTACTTCCCCAATGAGGGGGTCTGTTGTTACTCATTCGAGGAGCCTAAGTGGCCATAAGGCCACTCGGGCGGGCGCCGTTTCAGGGCTATTTGGCCCCTCCTCAATGGATGGGTAGGTATCCATTGCTTCTTAAAAAAAAAAAAAAAAAAAACACAATCTGGTCTCATTTGCACTCATTAAAATGGTCTTATATTCTCCGTAGCCGGGTGGGCAGGAGCAGTAGTGCATAGCACACGCTTCTTGATTAGACCGGGGTTCGAGCCCTTGAACACCAAATACGGAGGATGCGGAAAGGTCAGGGAATGACCACCGCATATCCCGGAGCAATATGGCCCTAATTACTAATGCTCCTAAAAACCAAACAACCCACCCTCACAATAGGATTAATCTCACTCAGAAACATTCCGTGGAGGGCCCCGTCCATGTGACTACCTGCTCTGCAAGCAGCCGCCTGGAGTTGGCTTGCCCTACATGAATTCTCAAGTCCTCCACCTCTTTCATTCTTCCATCCTTACGCGGTTTTATTCTAAACGTAAGCCGCCGCATTGCCGGGAGAGGGACCATTTGCCTGCAGCCAACTTGGTCTATATCCCTTTTAGCCTAAACTAAGTAAATCACTACCTCCAATCCCTAGCTTTACCACCTAAGCTGCACATGGGCCTCATTGTTTACTACCTGGAAAAGTGGTGTAGGGTAGCACCACTGTTTTAGGAATTTCTCGTCCCCCAATTGAAGTAATTCCAACACCAGAAACCTTCTGATTGCAGCATGCATGGATTGGATAGCGTATTTATATACCTCTATATGTATTCCTTCTATTTTCCTTTTCCTGATTTTCCATGCTTGGTATTTTCTCTCATTTATTACAAACATCAGGATGTGTGTAACTCTGGAGACAGGCACCGGAAACTGCAGAAATAGCACCTGATCCCTTGTTAATCGCGGCACTTTCATAATCTTATGTACCTTCTTCCAAATATATTGTACAACTGGACAGGAAAAGAACACCTGGTCTACTGTTTCCTGCGCTTTACAATATTTACACTCAGTATTTGAGTATTCCCGGAACTTAGCCTTGTTCACTTCCACCAGCAAGTGCCCGTGAATTATTCTCCAAGCTAAGTCGCTTCTTGACCCATACCCTATATGTTTATGAAGATTTTTAAACATCTGGGTTTCATCTAGGCTGTGCCATGCTCGGGGATTCGGTACTGGTTGTGTGTATAAGTCAAACAATTTCCAGTAGATTTCTGAGGCGTTTAGTTTTATTCCCATATCTAGGCCTTCTGCCGATAGTTTCTGGAGATATTTGATGATCTTTTTGTAGAAGAGTGGTATTGTTTCTGCTGTAGGGCCTGTATATTCCACTCCCAGCAACTTTGGGAACCTTCCCATGTGGTATTTTATTAGTTGGAAGCTATATGCGTGCTCCATAAAGCCGTTCGGACACGCTTCGTTACATATGCCCACAGTAGCCACTTTAATTGTGGTATTTCATAGCCACCGTGTGCCTTTCTGCAATGCAGTCTTTGCTGCGTCACCTCTTGTTGCCTGTTATTCCAGAAGAATTTAAATAGTCTCCTATGTAGTCTTTTCTGTGTGATATATTTGAAAGTGGTGACCATCACTATATTCATCACTATTGGGACGAGGATCATCCATATGATTAATGCTCTTCTAGAAAACGACAATAGGCCTAGGTTCCACTGGCCGATTTTTTCCTCCCAGGAACTCAATAGTTGTCGGATTGTTATTTTTGGTCGTCCTACAAAGGATACTCTCAAGATGGTGATAGGCTCCACTGAGAAGGAGAGACCTACTGGTAGTTGTAGTGGAGTGTACATTCCCCATTGTTGGCATTTTGTTTTGTGTTTGTTAAGACATAAACCACTAGGCAGGCTAAAGTAGCTAAACAGGTCCAGCGCATATCAGACATTGTTAAAACGACATCATCTGCATGGGCTATATTTGCAGTCGGGATTTGATCCAGGGAGATGAACTCCTTTGATATTACTGGAGTTGTCTAATTGCTTAAGTGCAGGCTCCAACGATATTGCAAAGAGAGCAGGGCTTAGTGGGCAACCCTGTCTCACCCCCCTCTCCAATTTTATTTTGTCCGAACTATATCCGTTGATTACTAGAGTGGTGCTTGCTCCTTTGTATAAGCTGATGATTGCTGCTCTAAGCTGTGAACCCACCTGTGCAGTAGACAGCATATTTTGAAGATAATTATGAGAGAGTTTATCAAACGCTTTCTCTAGATCCAGCACCGCTAGAACTATGCTGTAACCTTTCGCTGGCAGTATGGTTGAAGGTCTCCTAAGAAAACCAGATTTGCTCCCATAGCTCTGCCTGGCACCCCGTATGTCTGATTTGCCCCTATAATGGATCCCAGATTCATTTTGAGACGATTATTCAATATTTTGGCATATAGTTTATAGTGTGAATTGAGTAGTGAAATCGGCCTTCAGTCTCCCACCTCTTTGGCCATTCTCCTCTGCTTCCTTAGAAATACCGTCTGGGCCTCCAGAAAGCTTTCCGGGACTTGACCGGCCATGAAGAAGTCAGAAAAGATTGCAGCCAAACCGGCCCAATCTTCTCCCAGCCTTTCTTGTAAAACTCTGTTGTTAGTCCATCTGGACCTGGCGCTTTGTCTGCTTTCATTTCTCCCAAGGCTGCGGTGATTTCTTTCAAAGAGATTGGCTGGTTGTGTTCCTGCCGATGAGCTGCAGAGAACCGTGACATCTCCCAACTTGCTGACATCCCTGGCCCTTGAAATGCTGCATACATCTGTTTATACGTTCCATTAAAGTACTCCATGATGTCTTTGGTAGTAACATATTGACGTAATCCCACTTGAATCTGTTGTATAGGGCTGCTGCTCGTTTGCGTCCTATTGTACTGATCAAAAATGAACCCTGCCCTCTTGTCAGCAAGCCTGTACCGCAGTCGCATTTGGACTGCTCTATTCTCTGTCTGTGTTTCCAGATGTAATTGTATTTCTTTTTGCACCTGTTGCACCCCGATTTCATCATGACAATAACCTAGCAATCGCCTTACTTCATATAGATGTCTTAGCGCTTTTTTCCCTTCCACCCCTCTCTCCTTTGCTGATTTTTGGAATGCTGTTTTTACTGCCTGCTTAAGGTTTGCCCGCTCTTCCCATGTCCAATGTTCAAGTTGCATCAACTCATGTATTAGAACCTCAATGTTATGTTATGCCAATGGGAACAAGGGATTTTTCACGTATTTGAATACAAGGAAGGAAAAAAGTGAATCAGATTGGATCCTTGTGCATTGGGTATGGGGAAATCTTAGATAATGCAGCTGATGTTGCGAAGAATCGAACTGGAACTTTGCATCTGTCTTTACTGACGAAATACCCTTTATGCTGAGAAGAGGCTCTACGAGTGAGGCTGAGCAATATGAAATTACTGATGTCCTAATTATAGATGATTGTTTATTAGATTAGAAAAACTTTTGAGCATAAACACAAGTAAGGTTCCTGGAGTTGATGGTATATACCCTGTAGTTTTGAGGGAAAGTTCGAGGGAGTGTATTGAACCACTGAGATTAATTATGAGGGCGTTTTGGTCTAAGGGGGTATATCTTTGGATTGGAGAAGTGCCAATGTATCATCAATACATAAAAGCGGTTCTAAGAGTGAAGTTCGTAACTACAGACGGGTTAGTCTGACTTCAGTAGTAGGAAAAATCTTAGAGGAAGTGATTAATAGTTCAGCCCACAGACAACATTTAGATAGATATGAAATTCTGAAGGACACATTACATGCTTTGTAAATCATGCTTAACTAACATAGTATACTATCATGAGCTGGAAGTAGGGAATAATTTCGACATTGTTTATTTGGATTTTAGCAAAGCATTTGACTCGGCCCCTCAAGAGACGTGAAATTACTGTATAAGCTTGAACAGGTTGGGATTACTGCGAAGATTGTAAGGTGGATTGCTGGGTGGTTAAAAGGCCAAAAGCAGAGGGTTGCGATTAATGGATATACTTTAGATTGGTGTAACGTCAGGAGTGGGGTCCCTCAAGACCACTGTTTGTTTCTCATTTTTATAAATGACATTGACGAAGGGATAGAAGGTGTGATGTAAAAGTTTGCAGATGATGTAAAGATTGGCAGAGTCGTTAATGATCAGTTCCAGGTAGCGCTTCTTCAAGATGACTTGAACAGACTTCAAAGATGGTTAGAGAAGTGGCAGCTGTGTTTTTTAATGCTGCCTGCTAAACGCAAGGTCTTACACTTGGGGAATAACAACCCACAAATAAATTGTACACTTGTTGGGGGTTGAATTAAAATCAGTGGAGAAGGAAAGGGACTGGAAATTACAATACGAGCAGATGTTAAATTTTTTGAACAGTGTAAACAGGCAGCCAGGAAAGTCCATGGTGTCCTATCATTGATTTATCGAACTATCCTGTAAAGATAGGTCATAATCCTACTGTATAAGGCAATTGTAAGACTACATTTCGAATACTGTGTTCAAGTATGGAGACCTAATTTTAAAAAAGACATTGAGTTTCTTGAAAGGGTCCAAATTGGGCAACTCGAATGGTGAGTATCGGCAGAATGACAACCGTATGAGGAAAGGCTCCGATTATGTGGGCAAGCACCTCAGAGGTGACTTGATTTAGGTTTATAAGACGCTGAGAGAGACTAGTAAAATGAAGGAAGGTGGAATTTTCACTATTTTCTAAACAATTGGAGAGGGCACTGTCGTCGCGGAGGTGAACAGTCGCATATTCACTCTCCAACCAATCACGCTACTAAGTACTATAGGTTCTAATACCTCTCGTGTTTGGGGTTTTCATAAAAAAAAAAAATATGCAAGAAGCACCACTTGATTGTAGACGACGGAATCTGGTGGAACGCGATTGCTGTGGTTTTTGAAAGTATATAGTGGTTTTTATCATGAATTTCATCGTTTTAAAGAAAGAAGTAGATGAATAGAAGTTTTTGCACTCCGTGGCTGAGTTAGTCGATGTAAAGCATAGATAGTAAGGTTCCCCCCCCCAGAAACTGGGGTTTTTTCGTCCAGCAAAAGAGGCAAATCACCAGAGAACACATGCAATTTACAGACATATATATATATATTATATATATGTATATAATATATATATGCCCATATATATATATATATATATATATATATGGACATATATAAGAAATTATGGATGAGCCTAATATAATAGTTTGGGATGAACAGAAGTGAAGTAAACCAAGTAAGACTACTTTTAATAATTACTTTTCTAGTGTTTTCGACATTTGAACAAATTGCGGCGCAACACCGACCGTGTTGCGCCGATCGCCTGGCGAGCGTGTTGTTGCCTACGCCGTTACTTTGATCGTTCAGAAGTTGGAAAATGCTGATCATTCAATGATAAAAAAAAAATAAATAAATACTTTTAAACTGTTGGTCTGCATTATAACAGAGACGATAGGATACGATAACACTGACGGTGACGATAACACTGTGCCACTACACGCGCGCAGACATGTACTAAAAGTAGAAAAAAAAAAAAAGGGGCAGTTCAACATAATAGCTGAGATTTCACCAAAGATATGGCAACAATTAAATAGACAACAGAGATAGTCCACCAATTGTCATAAGTCATCATCATCATCATCATCAGCCATTTTCAATCCACTGCAGGATGAAGGCCTCTCCAGCAACTTTCCAGTTCCTTCTGTTTTGAGCACTGGTCATCCATTTACTACTCAAAAACTCATGAATTTCATCTATCCATCTCCGCCTTTGTCTTCCAGGTTTTCTTCTAGCTCCTCTTGGGTACCATTCTGTTATTTTCTTAGTCCATCTGTCATCATGTCTTCGAGCTATGTGTCCTGCCCAAGACCATTTTAGTTCTTTAGTTTTGATAAGAATGTCCTTTACTTGAGTTTGCTGCCTAATCCATGTGTTTCTCTTCTTATCTAACAGTCTGATTCCCAATATAATTCGTTCCATTCTTCGCTGTGTAGTTCTTAGCTTCTCTTCCATTCTTTTGGTGAGTGCCCAAGTTTCACTTCCATAAGTCATGGTGGGGAGTATACATTGATTCATTATTTTACGTTTCAGACAAACTGGGATATTGCTCTTCAGTATGTGACTATATTTCCTGAATGCTATCCATCCAAAATTTATTCTTCTCTTGACTTCCAGCCATTTATCATTATTACTGCTAATAACTTGTCCCAGATAAGTATATGACTCCACCTTTTCAATTACTGCTCCTTCAATCATTATTTCCCTTTCCGTGGCATACTTGTTCATCATTACTTTTGTTTTAGCCATATTCATCTTTAGTCCAAAATCCTTACTAACTGTGCATAACTGATTAAGATTTTCCTCTAATTCTTTGGGATCATGGCTTATGACCACAATGTCATCTGCAAATCGTAAATGGTTTCGGTACTCTCCGTTCACATTGACTCCTTTCTGCGACCAGTCTAATCTTCTGAAAGCTTCCTCAAGGGCAGCAGTAAACAGCTTCGGAGATATTGTGTCTCCTTGTCGAACTCCTTTCTCGATTTTAAATTTGCTACTGTCTTTGTCTAGTCTAATAAAGGAGGTAGCGTTCTCATATATTTTCTTCAAAATCATAATATATGGAGTATCTATGCCTTGTCTTTCCAGTGCCCGAAACATTGCCTTATGCTGTATGGAGTCAAATGCCTTTTCATCATCCACAAATGCCAGGCATAATAGTGTTTTATATTCATTTGCTTTCTCCATTAGCTGTGATATTACGTGAAGGTGATCCATAGTTGAGAATCTTGTCCTAAAGCCAGCTTGCTCTTTCGGTTGATTCTCATCAAGTATTCTTTCTAATCTGTTAGTAATGACCCTTGTGAACAACTTGTAGATATGGGATAACAAGCTAATTGGTCTATAATTTCCAATTTCTGATTTATCTCCTTTCTTATGCAGCAAAACTATGATTGCATTATTCCACTGCTTGGCATCGCACCTTTTCTAATGCACTTTGTGAAGAGCCTTGCCAGTATTTGTGTTATGTCTCTTCCTCCCAATTTTAACAACTCTACAGTAACTTCATCTTCCCCCGGGGCTTTCCGATTCTTCATTTTCTTCAATGCATGTTCTACCTCATCAGGAAGAATATCGGGTATGTTGTATGTGTTGCTACTTTGCAATCCATCTTCCCCACTGCTGGTATCATTCCCTCGCTCCTTGTATAATTCTCTATAGTAGTCTTCTGCTATTTGAATTATGCCTTCTCTGCTGTTTATAAGTACACCATCGCTATTCTTCAGTTTCAGTATCATTTGTCTTTCTGTATTACTGCTCATGGCAGCTGATTTAAATCCTTTGTTTTCCCTTAATGCTTGTTCTACTTTTCTTGTGTTAAATCTTCTTATGTCCTCTCTGAGTCTCTTTCTAATGGCTTTGCATAACTCAGTATACTCAATTTTCTCCCTGTCAGTGTTTTTCTTGCTCTTCATTTGTCGTCTTTGGTTCATCATGTAAAGTGTTTCTTGACTAATTTTTTCTTCTTTGGATTTCTGTTTCCCTATAGGTTTCTTGGGCTTTATCACTTTCAAAAAGTTGTAATATTCCTCGTCGATATCTTGGTCCTCAGCAGTCTGCAGAAGCTCATACTTGTTCTTAAGTTCCAGTACATACTGCTTTTTCTCCTCTTCTGTTATCTCAAAGACCTTTGTATTATTTACTCGAGTCAGTTTTTTCCTTTCCTTTCCTACATCTATATCAAGTGTACATCTTACCATTCTGTGATCACTTCCAACATTTACCTTATTCAGGACGGTAACATCAGTCACAATATATCTTCTGTTAGTGAGGATGAAGTCGATTTCATTAGTTGTTAATCCATTTGGACTCTTCCATGTCCACTTTCTGTTCACCCTTTTCTTGAAAAAAGTGTTCATTACTGACATTCCTTGAGATTCTGCAAATTCCACAAGTCTTTCACCTCTTTTATTTCTTTCACCAATTCCAAAATTTCCTATAGTTCCTCTTTCTGCGCTGTTTTGCCTTTTTCCAACCTTAGCATTGAAGTCACCCATAATAATAGTGTAGTGGGTTTTCTGCTCATCTAGAAGACTCTCAATTTCAGTGTACATTTCTTCAACCTCTTCATCATCATGGCTCGATGTTGGTGCATAAATCATTATAATCTTTAGCTTGTACCTCTTAGAGATCTTGAGTATTAGTCTTGACACCCTTGGTGATGTACTTTTGAATTCCAAAATGTTGTTTTTAAAATCTTTATGGACCAGAAACCCAACTCCACCTTCACTCCTTTCACTGTTTCCATTGGTGTACAGCAGATTTCCACTTGATAAACTTATAAGTGATTCATTTCTTCTTCTTGTTTCAGCCAAACCGATGATATTCCAATTCACATTTTCTAATTCTTTTTCCAGCTCTAATATCCTGTCTTCACCGATGAGTGATCGTACGTTATAACAGGCCAAGTTCAATTTCCGTGCATGGCAGCCTGGTCGTACCCAGAGATTCTTAGCACCCTCTGCTTCCACTCTGATCCTCTCGCTGCCGTAAGAGGGAGAGTGAAAGCTGCTGGGGACTGAGGGCCATTTGTATTGTTGTGCTCTCATTGCTGGAGGGTTTGGTCTTTTCCTCTTCACGCTGACCAGGGGTCTTGAAGAGAACCACTCTACACGTTCGTTGCCACCTAAGTGACGTAACAGGGCTTACCATCGAGAAGGTGTGCATGAGTGGATTTTAGGGAGGCAGGCCAACCGGACTTCTCCTAAATCTTCTGTAATAGAGAGATATTGGATCCATCAGTGTTTTAGGCTGAGTGTCTGATAACACACAGGATACCTGTTCCCCTCTAAGCCTTGTCATAAGTATCGACATAGTACCAGGAACTGCAGCCAGAAAACTATTGTTTGTGGCCACTATGCAGTCACTGGCCACGATTTTAAGAACTGCAATAATAAAAATCAGCAGCCAACATGTGCTACTTATAAGTCAGCCAGGCTGTCTGACTATTTACACAGTATCACGGATGTAAAATGCCCCTGTTATCAGAAAATGATCAAATTAATCCAATCTAGAACCAATTATGAGTCAAATTGAGAATATGAATATGATTAAGGCTTTAAACTTTGCCCAACTGAATGCTCAGTGAGCACGTACAGTTGTTGATCAGATCAAGCTCAAGCTAGAGGAAAATGATATAGATATCTTGATACCCCAAGAATCCAACACACATACCCACATAAGTAGAGTTCAAGGATACCCAAGAGACTATAAGATCATAGAACACATTACAAGTGTCCCTTCTACTGCAATAGTTGTACAAAAATAAATAAATAAATAAATAAATAAATAAATCTTTATTGTGAAGTAGAGTTACAGCACAATATCCCATCACGGCGACGAGCGCCAGGGATTCACATATAGATAAAATCAGTACGGCGTACAAATACAAAAGGCTACAAAATAAAGCGAGCACATACAAAAAGGCTACAAAATACTGATCGTGAATGCAAAAGAAATACAAATACAGCATAAAAAACAGAGCTAGACACAAATATAGAAATAAATACAACTTTACAATATATCAAGATTCAAGGGCTTTGATAAAGTTGTGTCTGTCCTTCTTCTTACTTATTATGCTGTCAATGTCGGTGTCCACACGGTTGAGGGCGGGGAGCATCTGCTTGGGAAGAAATCTCTCAGTGAGTACAAGCCTGTTGTGGTGAGCCACGAGTGCTGGTACCGACCTTAGGCTTGGCTGTGGAATCCTCCAAAAGCAAGCGTTCCAAATATTTGGAGATGATATCTGGCCTGTGATGAGTTTAGCTGTGAAGACCAGCCTCTTTTCCACGATCAGGAACTTCAACCTCGGGATGTCGAGTGCTTGTGCCATCATGGTGGTTGTGGTAGCAGGAGGTAGCCGAAGCTTGTTATTGGCCCATTTCAGTAGCCAGTATTCAGCGGTGTACACCCGCTTGAGGTTTGTATGTGCAGCGGAGGCCCATATTTCTGCACCATAGAGAATGGCGGGGTAGACGGTGGAGGTGATGAACCTTTTAATAGTGACAGGATGTCGGACGTGTAGCAGCTGCTGCTTTGAGATCCACCGTAGACGAGAAAATCTGGTACTGATTTTGTCGATCTGGTTGACAAAGGACATCTTTTGGTCAAACAGAACGCCAAGGTCTGTGTGCGAGGGTACGTTTGGTATTCGTACCCCTGCGAGTGAAGCGTTGAGTACTGTCGGCATGGATTTAAGGGAGAATATCACCTGAGCAGACTTCAGTGGGTTGATTTTTAGATTGAAGTTTGCCAGATAAAATTCTAGATCCTTAAGTTGGGAATTGATCCTGTTGCTGAGCTGAATGGCTCAGCCTGTATGTGCAGCGGAGGCTGAGCAAATAATGCTCAGCGAGGCATCTGTTATAGATCGAGAGAAGAGGGTCTATGATGAATGTGCTCAAGCATTTGATCATAAATTGCGGAATTCCATCCTCCCCAACAGTGACTGTTGTGGGAAGGGAATTGATGGCACGTATGAGCTCCTGTTTCGTGATGTGTATGGTCCCTAGGACATCTGAAGGGCTTTCATAGTCAGGCTGGACATCTGTAGATGGGGCTGTGGTTGTATTTGAAAACCTGGCGATCTATGTGAGCCATTCTTGAGGATCAAGCATATGATTGAATCCACCATGTGGGGCAGCATAGAATGGCTTTCCTTTCCTCAGAGTGCGGTTAAGATTTACTTGGATTGCAGCAGCTTTCTTTCAATTAAAGTGGGCCCTGGCGCGGGAAAAGGCTATTCTGTCTTGACTGCCATTCGTAAGCTTCCATTTCTTATGTAGGACTTGTTTCATTTTGAAGCTGTTGTTGAGGTCAGCAGTCCACCACGATCTGGAACGGGGAGTTACTGTTACTCGTTTGGTGTCAGCATAGTCGGTGACGGATTTAATCCAGTTAGACAAGAGTGTCACTGCGAGGCTGAGGTCGCAGTCAATGAGGACATCCCAAGGAATGCAGGATGCTGCTTCTACACAGAGTTGAGGATTAAGGTATTTAGGTGCTGAAACGTATTTGACTATTTTGTTGTCAGGGATGTTGAAGTTTGACACCTGCAATGACCGTGTCAAAACTATGGGCTGGTGATCGGACAGGAAGAATGCGATGGGATCATCCTCAGCTGTGCATGGTGTTGAAGCAAAAAGCGAGATCCAGTAGGTTCAATCCCCTGGTGGGGTTCTCATTGACCCGCATCATGTTGATGGATTTGAAGAACTTGCAGAGCCTGATAAAGAGGTGATGTCGGTTTGGAGGCAGGTTAAAATCACCACAAACAAGGCGTTGTGCAGACGGACGAAGGTGGTTTAAGAGCCAGTTCCCTAGATTTTCAATAATTTCAATTGTAGGCCCTGGGGGAATATACACAGATGCGATATCAATGTGGGCTGGAGTGGAAGCGTAGCGAGACTATAATCGCTTCCAAAGCTTGAGATGCAGTTGAGGTCGAATTCACATATGAGAATAGGGAGGTATTGTACAGTATGGCTACTCCACCGCCTCTAGATTGCTCCCTGGAGGGAGACAGCATGTGGTTACCAGCAATAGCTGAGCAGAAGAGTGTGTCTTGATTAGGTTGAAGCCACGTTTCTGCGAGGCAGACCACGTCAGCGATCTGGGAGAGGAAGATCTGTTCTGCTGAGTCTAGTTTGTTCCTAATGGACCTGATATTTTGGAAGTACACCCTGATGACAGGTGTCCTGATTGGAGGTGTTCTGAGTTGGCATGTTCGCGAGCGAACGGCACGACTTCCTAACGAAATATGGACTGGTATTTTATGAGGACCATCACATAGGGGACTCAGGATACTCTTATCATGGCGGGGTGGTGTTTTAACTGTGGGGCTTGGCAGAGCAGTGGTATGAAAGGAGGACTGCTGAGATCTTTGTAGGTTGTCTGGGAATGCATCCAGTCAGCTGTGGGTGGTGATGGTGCAGACTTGGTTTTGGGACAGAGGTGGAGGTTGGGGAAGGCGACTGGTTCTCCCATTATAGAAGGGTCGAATAATGGTGCCAATAGGCCAGATAGATTCGGTTCCAATTAAGTTGAACAGGTCCTGTGTGCATTCAACCCTGAACGATGCGCAGCGGGGGTTCCTGGTGTGAAGTTGGTGCACCTTTAGTCGAAGGTTTAGTTGATCACGTAGAGCCTCAGCAACATAATTTGCTGTAGTATTTGGGGCTAAGCGAGATATGAAAAGTCCACTAGAGGGTCTGGACTTCTGCCGTCTGGGAGGTGTGTGGGAAGGCTGCAGTTTGGAGTTGGTCGATGTGCCAATTCGAAGCCATTCGCCTGAAGCTGTACTTGTTCGTTGGCTCACTCTGAAGTTCATACGTGTACTTTCCTCTGATTGCATAGGATAGGATGGATTTGCAGTGGGGTGAACTGGGAGTGTAAATTGTAGTGTGGAAGATTCCGCTGGTTCGAATATTGAATTCGCTCCGACACTGAGTCCGAGGCCTTGTGAAGATGGGAAGTGCGAGTGAGGTATGACAGGACAGGCATTGCGATAAGTTGGGTGTGAGGGTGGAAATGATGACTTTTGCCTCATTGGCATAGAGGTAGAGAATTCATTATTGCAAGTAAGAGAGTTTCTACATGCGGTGCCATTGACCGTTGCTGGAGCCTGCTTCTGTAATTGTGGAAACCTCTCTTTTGTTGAGTGGTGATTAACATCAGTTGCCCTTTTCAGGTTCTTCTTGAGCGTACGTGAATGATAGGAATTTGTGTGTGGTTTTTGCCCTTTCCCATCTGTTTTTAGAAGCTGGCTGGAGCGAGGAGATGGCGCTCGACGATGTCCAGTGTTTGGCCATTTTTCAGATTCGTTCCTACCTGGAGCTTATGCTGGAGGACTGGGGGTTGATTTTTTGCTACATTCGGGGCAGACTGATACTGTAATGGCCTTTGGGTAATTTTTATATAATCTACGAAGATCGTCTGAGTTCAAAAGGTTAGTGAGTTTACTCGGATCTGCTAGCTTACGCAGTTCGATCTTATTATAGATATCAAGGAGTATAAATTTCATCTCCTTGTTTTCTTTGTGTAGCACTGTGATGTTGTCTTGTAGCTCTGCCAGTTGTGCTTGTGAGATTTCATTTCCATGATCTATTTTCGCTATTGCTTCTGATGAGGGTGTCCTGAAGTTTAATAATTATTTTCAAGCTGATTAATTCTGGAGATCAACCGCTCGGTACTCTCAACAACTGCGTCCGTGGTTCCTGAACATGACGCACCGGGTTCAGGTATCCTCAGCTGTAGAAGTTCATCGGGTTTAGCACCTGTGATGTCGGTTCTCTGTTGCCCTGAGTCCGTTAACTGTGTAAACTCAGCAGAAAGTTGAGAGATTGCGGTCTGAATTTCGTTTACAGAATTACTTAGCTGAATAAAATCACGGCGGGATACGCACTCCGGATCACTTTGTGAATTAGGTGGAGTGTCATCGACATTCTTCGAGTCATTTTCTGCTTGTTTGCAAAGTTAACATCTCCAAGAATTTTTAATTTTCTTTGCGAGTCTTTTCAGATCAGCGTATGGGCTACATGGTCCACAGAGGTGAACGGCTTTGCACGAATTGCACACGAGGACATAGTCAACTTGATAACCACACCCTGTGCAAGTAGTTGGTTCGCTCATGGCTGCAGAAACCGTAGGTATTTGCGATTTAAAGGATTATCAGCGTCCTTGAAGACAGCGAAAAACTGAACGACGAATACAGAACACGTGTAAAGTCGCTGAAGGCACGGTGAGTGAGTGAGGAGTGGGTCAATGAGCCCAGAGGCGTAAATTCCAGAAATGTTAAGAAGCTTAGTGTCGGCAGCTCGTACAGGCAGGAAATTCTGTATGTCGTCATACAATCCGGAAAAGCAACGGACAATTTCCTTTATCACTGAGAACAAAGTAATATTCAAAATTAACCTGAATCGAATTAAGAGCTGTTGTAGTTATAGGTGTAGGTGCACTGTACTGTCACAGAAAGTTAGGGCTCTCTTTCAGCCTGGGTTTAGCATTGATGGGGGGCACCCTCCCCACTCAAGTGCAGGGTATTTACGTGGCAACCACGAAATAGCGGCGCCCCTCTGTATCCCTGCTGCCAGCCACATGGTGACCATGCGGTCTGGCAAACAAAGGATACAGATATTAACGCAAATAACCTGCTAATTTCCCAACAGAAATTTCAAATTCTCTTACCGGGGGAGTCCACTAGTTGACATCTTTGAGTGAGAACACATTTTGAGATAAGAAGTGAAGTTAAAGCACATTTTTTAGACAAATTTCTACGGAGCGTTAAACTGCACGCCTTCACTATACGGCGGCCAGTCCAGTACTCGAATGCTGACCTTACTGTGACAAGGGTGGGTCACCTCTGCTCCCCAGTGGCAGTGTGTTCTCACATCATCAGTGCAGTAGGACACTTTTGCATTATTTTATTGTACTCTAGACCAGGTAAAGATATTGCCATTTGCCAATCATCTGCCTTCTGCACGGCTATACCATCTGTATGACATAGCCGTGCAGAAGGCAGAGCAGGCTCCAAATACTTACAAAATATATAACTACTTCTACTTTCCAGGTACTAAATCAGCCCCATAATTTGCCTATTTAAAGCAGTACTATGTGGGAGAGTGAAAATGATGTCACCCTCGCCACAAATTCGATAATGACAAAGAAATGACAAAACAACGTTTAATTGCAAAATGCCATATGGCGACCTGAAGAGGGCACCCTAGCCCCCTTCATCTTTGAATCACATTTCCCTGGGGGAAAGGAGGGTACGGGTGTTTTCCCCTCGTCTCCTCCCCTCTTCACCACCCCCACTTTTCCTCTCTAGTGGCGCATGGGCCTGCCCAACTGGAACCTGGGGCCACCTTCTCTATTGGCCCCATACTTCTGCCTTCCCCCCATTCTTCACTCTCCCTCCCCTCTCTATCTGTACGCTAGCGAAAACCCCACACACCTAAATTTAAGCATATCAAATCACCTTTCGCCCATATTTTGGCCTTTTCAAATCCAAGCGACACCATTATCGCGCAATCGATTAGTTAAATTTTTTTTTTTTTTTTTTTTTTTTATAGGTCCTAGCCGCCGAAATCTCAGGAAACTACGCGGCAGGACCTGCCAGAGTAAATGAGTCTACTGGGTTCCTGGTCTGCCTCCACGGGGCGAAAGTGGGGCAAAGTTGGGCCTCAGCAGGGGTCCAGCGGCTAAACGACCAAATGAACAACGGTACACGACATCACACAGATACAAAGCCCACACACTTTTAAATCTCTGGCATTTCCCAGTGAACTAGTACACCCACAATGAAAGCGGGCGCCTCCGTAGCCAGGTGGGAAGGAGCAGCAGTGCATAGCACACGCTTCTTGATTAGACCGGGGTTCGAGACCGTCACCATCAAATACGGAGGATGCGGAAAGGTCAGGGAATGACCACCGCATATGCCGGAGCAATATGGCCTTTGTTGCTAATGCTCCTAAAAAACCAAATAACAACAACAACACAATGAAACAACGCGGAGGGGGGGGGAGAAACTCCTGGTGCCGTTAGACATAAATACACTTTCACTTCCACCCCCTCTTTTATCCTGTCGCAAAGAGTCACTTTTTAACCAGCAGACACTACAAATGAAAAGTCCTCTTCATTACGGTCAAGCCAAGTTTCTGTTATGCAAAGCACATCATAATTGCATGGGAGTAAAAGCTCTTCTACAGTTTCGAGCTTATTACGGATGCTACGGGCATTCTGATAAAAGGTAACCAGGCTATTATGTCTTGGGATCTTCCTTAGTACTTAATGTGCCTGTGCAGTATTTGGCCTTACTGCTGAGGTCTTGAGACGAAGGATTGAAAATAGGGTCTGATGGGGAGCCCTCGAGACTAGGCGGATGATTGAATCAAGATTTTGTATTGGGTTACGTCACAATCTAATCTGAAAAATGAACAGGAAGGCTATTTTGTGGCCAATTGGTATACATCAAAATATAGGTTCAGATTGTCTTTTATATCATTAACTGAAAGGTTTACAAATACGAAAGAACATGTAGAAATATTTAAAATGTTTAATAATATTTCTAAATTAAAAAATGGTCAGATGTCGATTTATTAAAGCATTGCAAAGATTTACGTATTAAGTTAAATGACATTGATCGTAATGAGTCCGATATTGATAGTTTAGTATTATCTGAAGAACTTATACAGTACTTCAGATAATGTTAGTGCTTCCGATAATTAAACGATATTACTCCATTTGAAGTGTTACAATATATTTTCAAAAACGATTTTATATATACTTTACCAAATGTAAGAGCTGCATTAAGAACTTTATCAGTTTTATTGCCTCAGGTGAACGGATTTTTCAAGCTTGGCACACCCAGCTTGAAAGGGTCCTGAGCTGGATATCATTATTCTTCTCTTTCTTGGTGATTCCCTTTTATTTTTGGCTCTCTCTCTCTCTCTCTCTCTCTCTCTCTCTCTCTCTCTCTCTCTCTCTCTTTCTCTCTCTCTCTCTCTCTAATAATTTGGCAATAATTTCAATATAAAATGATCTTTTGGAACAAATAAACATAAATGAAATAATTAATAAATTCGCATCTCTTAAAGCAAGGAAACATAAATTTGTATAATTTTCCTTTTGTTTTATTATTGTACGATTACTGTGATTTAGAATTAAGTTTATTTTCAGAATGATTTTGTTATTTTTGTTTGCTGTTTTATTATTATGTTATATGTGAGATGTGTTGTAATTCTTTTTCTTTTAAATAAATAAATAAATAATAATTATTTATGCCTTATTTTATTTTTTAATCCAAATATTTTGGGGCAGCAAATTTGAATTCGCTTCCTGGCGGCACATTGGCTCGCAGAGGCCCTTACCCTTATTCTGACAGTCACTGAAAACATGATCGTGTTGAGCGCAATGTCCACAAGTCAGAAATTTATGAGTACAGTGAACTGAAAAATGCCCATAACCAAGACATTTAAAACATTTAGTAATAACAAGAAACTTTCAAAACGTATGAGAGTTGTATCCAATAAATATCCTGTCATTTTGAAAGATATACCTGCACATTTTTGGAGTCAAACCTATAACCCAGTTAGTTATTCGCGGCTTTGAACCAGTGTTAAATCTGAACGTTACCTCATCCTTCACTTCTTCCTCTGAAAACCAATATTCATATAAATTTTTACAATATAAATCCTATAAAAATTCCTCTTTAATTATATCTTTGGGTAAATCATAAACAAGGAGAGTTGGATTAGCCAATTTAACCTTAATACCTTTTCCCTGAATTGATGAAAACTAGCAATTCTATTCAAATCCTCAACAGTCTCAATCAAAACCCCTTTATTCCTAATCATACGTAAATTCCTTACCCTAATATCCCTGACATTCTGTTTAGTACAAAATACAATAAAAAAATAAATAATAAATAATTACATTTTAGGATCACCCAGAATTTCTCCCATATACCCATATACACCAATGAGCCAAAACATTATGACCATCTACCTAATATGATGTTGGTCTTCCACGTGCAGTAAAAACAGCTCGTACTCGGCGAGGCATGGACGCTACAAGATTTCTAAATTTGTCTTGTGGTATCTGGTACCAACACGTATCCAGCAGATCCTTTAACTCCTGTAAGGTCCGTGGTTGTGACGCAGCAGATCGGAGTTGCTGTTCCGACACAACCACAACCACAGATGCTCGATGGGATTGATGTCTGGGGAATTTGGAGGCCAGGGCAACCTGGAAGTCTTCCTCATGTTCCGCGAAGCAGTCTCGAACAATCCGGGCGGTGTGGCCTGGCGCATTATCCTGCTGAAATACGGCACCGCCAGAGGGGAAGACCGTTGCCATAAAAGGGTGTACTATTATTATTATTATTTTAGGGTTGCCCGTAATTGAATACATTAACCCGTATTTGTGTCTGTAAAAATTGTGTGTGCTCTATGGTCGAATTGCCTGTTTTGCTGGACGAAAACACCCCAGTTTCTGGGGAGAAAAACCTTGCTATCTATGCCTGAGATGGACTAACTGAGCCACGGAGTGAAAAAAGCCCAATAAAATTCCTCGCGTCATCGACGGGATTCGAACCCGGGCGTTTTCCACCCGGTGTGGGGAGGACGGTGACAATACCACTGTGCTACGCGACCAGACATGAAAGGGTGTACTGGTCAGCAGTGATGGTTAGGTGTGTAAGGTGTAAGGTATGTTGGCGTCTAACGGCTCCTAAGATTTCTGCCATCTCCGCGGGTGAGCTTTGTATTGGGCCAGAGATTTTGAGGTGTGTGTGTGGGGGGGGGGATTATGTTCTATGTAGTTGGTGTACCCTTTGTTCATCCAGTCAATTAGCCGCCGGGCTCCTAGTGAGACCCGCCGTTACCACACCTTGCCTCAGGGAGGCTGACCAGGTGTACCATTGTTTCTAAAGTAATCTGGCAGGGCCTGCCACCTACTTTCCTCGGATTTCAGTGGCTAGGACCTAAATAAATGGAGGAAAACTATGAAATTAGAGCAGACGCCAGGGACGATACTTAGTCGCTGTTTAGAGGGGCTATAAGGGAACAATCACTGAAAGATGATAAGTTTTCTAATAGATCGGGCATAAAATTTGATGTTTTTTGAATTTTGACATGTGGGACGGGTGCTGTGTAAGAAGACAGTGTGGGGGAGGCGGAAGGCTGGGGGTTGTAAGTAGGGCGTCGACAGGGAAGATGACCCTGGTTTGGCAGTGGGGCATGCCCATGCCTCGCAAAAAAAAAAAAAAGGTTCCAAAGTAGTGCGGAAGTAAGATCGCACATTGGGAAGCGAGCAGCAGCGCTGCTCTAGGCGAGTCAGCGCGATCGACGAAGCTACCAGATGTAGCTGGGATACACAGCCACCCCCGGAGTCATTAAGTGGGTCAGGTTCGGAGTATGGTCGCTTGAAAGGACGTACACAGAACATCTTCAGAGCGGTCTTTGTTCTGGAGTCTGAGACAGTCGTCCATGACTGTGTTGGTGCCCCATTCATGCGTATGTCCGTTGATCAGGTTCCATGATGGAGTTAGATAACGCCTGGCACGGGACCAGAGTCTCGACTTGGTAGTTGTCGTAGGTTTATCTTAAGAGTTTTCCATAATCGGTGGTTACTGGAGGTCTAGTTACTTTTGAGTGGTGTTCCAGTCTCTAGACTTATAGTGGGGGGAAGGGTTCTTCTTTTTCTTCCAAAAAGCTCCTGGGCAAAAGAGGAGAAAGCCTTATATGTTTCTTGAGATTCCAGGAGAAAATGCTCCTGGTCTTTGAGGTTGAACTGGATTTCTGTAATTAGGATACACCTTAGGTCCTCGTAGATGGAGCAATTATACTTCAGATGCTGCCATGTTTCCGGGAGACCGCAGGACAAGGAAGCGTTTTCCGTTAATCCCATTGTGATTAGCTTCACTCTAATGGCCCCGAGGCCGGTAAGACGGTATAAAGTCAGAAGACCTGGAGAGAACAATGGTGGCAAGTCTGGGTGGGTTCTTCGAAGTTCAGGTAGGAATTTATTTGTTATGTCACCTGTGTTGGTGTCATGCCAACGGGACTGCCAGAAGTTATGCAAATAGATGGCGAGACGTGGTTTTTCCCCATTGTAGCTGTTTTCTGGATTAGTGGTATAATCATGGAAGGTAGTAGAGACCCCTCTGGCAAGGTTAAATAGAAGGCCGCAATGCACAAACTCCGGGTTTAGGTGAAGAGCTCCTCCCAGGGCCTGAAGGGCATGAGTGCTGACCATGCAGCAAGCGCGGGAAGTGGTCAGCAGGATTATTCTTTGAATGGTGTCCAGTTTTCGTTGATTGACACCTTTGTTGGCTTTGTTGAACCACACAGGGGCAACATAGGTGATGACAGGTAGAAAAATACACTGGTGTTCAAAGAAAGTGCATCACCCCTTAAAATTGTCATTGTCGTCCGAATAACGTAAGTATATGGCAATATTTCTTACAGATTGCATCAGATAAGATTGACACGCGTAGGTGAATATTGCATCAGCTGTTACCTTCAGCTATATAAGCATGCTCTGCAAGAGTTGCAGCCATTCTTTGCTTGTGTCAGGATGGCGAATTTGCGTGCAGTTGACGCCACGAAGGAAGAGTGCTATTGTTATTTTACGTGAGGAAGGATGTTCTTCCTGTCATATTGCTATAGAGTGTCTTGTAATCAGTTGACAGTGAGTAGATTTCTTTCCAAACTCAAGATTACTGGTTCTGCTCATAGGAAAAAAGAAACCGGATCAAAACGAGTCTCTACGCCAAAACAGGACCGCGTTTTGAAACGCTTAGGCCTTAGAAACCATAAAGCTATTTCGGACATCTTCGTCTGAGCTGGAAACAGAATGGAAAAAATATACAGGAGTGGTAGAAAGTGCAGTAACAGTCAGACGACGCCTCTTCAAAAATGGATTTGTAGCCTGTCGTCCTAAGAAGAAGACCCTCCTCACACAAAAAATGAAAAGGGCCCGATTAATTTGGTGTAAGGAGCATGTCAAATGAAACCCCGAACAGTGGAAGTCAGTTATTTTCTCGGATGAGAAGAAATTCAGCCTGCTTTTCTCTGATGGGAGACAAACGATTCGCCATAGACATGGTGAAGAATACCATCCAGACTTTATGGTGTCTACAGTGAAATTCCCTACCAGCCAAATGATATGGGGACGCATTTCGTATCACCTGCAGTTTATAAAGAATCCGTAAATGCCAATGGATACCTGGCTATATTGGAAGGCAAATTGCTGCCAACCGTCAGAGACCATTTCAACCTTCGAAGTAACTGCATCTTTCAGGACGACTCTGTTCCTTGTCAAAGGTGTGAATAGGCACTTCTGCAGTTACTTTAACTTCATTTTTGTATTAGAGGTATGTACTGGTCTTTTTGCTATAGGTGAAAAATGTTTGTAAGAACGGTCCATTACAACTCCTAGCTGGCCAGGAAACAGCCAGAACTGAATCCTATAGAGAACTGTTGGCATCGTCTGGAATCTGTAGTTGCCAGAAAGAAACCAAAGACCCTTCGTGAACTTCAGGAAGCTATAATTTGTGTTTGGAACCAGGAACTATCAGTTGATTATCTTCAGACATGGATCTTTTCAATGCCTCGACGGTGTGCTGCTGTCATCGGGGCCAGAGGCGGTTCAACTATATATTAGTTTGTACCTTTGAACTTTTCATTTTCTTTTCCATTTAAAATGATTAACTGAAGGCTTCTGATAAACGTGAGGGCTTCTGATAACATTTCAGTCATAATTGTCGTGTTTACTAAAACTGTTGTATAAAGTTTGCAAATGCTCATTTTGAAATATCTTCAGAGCACCTGTCAAATATTACTTAGCTTTGCCTTAACTATTAATAAAAATCTTTTATTTCTATTTCTATTTGTGATGCTAGTCATTAATGTAACATACCATCGCGAAAAAGGGTTAGAAACGTGAAATTCCTTGTGATGCACTTTCTTTGAATACCAGTGAAGTTTTAGGTGGTAGACGTCAGAGTGCCCGGCACATGGATGACTGGAGCCAGGGTATCCCAGCAGAACATCGCTAAAAACATGACACCGCCTCCACCGTCTTCTTTTCGTCCCACAGTGCATCTAGGCGCCATCACTTACTTCCCCAAGTAAAGAATGCTGTTGTTGTTGGTTGTGGTGGTGGTTTTATGGCTCAATGGCAGATGAAGGCTATTATGTGCCAGGTAAACGACGCAGATGTATGTACCCAACCGCCCACATGTTGCAACAGGAAACGTGATTCATCGGACCAGACCACCATCTTCCAATCACTCAAGGTCCAGTTTCGATGCTCGCGTACCCATTGCAGGCGCTGTAGCCGGTGAACCGTGGTTAGCATGGGCACTCCGAGCGGCCTGCGGCTAAGCAGCCCCATTTTCAGCAGGGTTCGATGTACTGTGTGTTGGGACACATTACTCCCATCACCAGCATTCCAATTACCGGATACTTGCGCCACAGTCGCCCTTCTGTTGCACCGTACCATCTGGGAGAGCCTTCACTCACCTAGAGCATAGTTGAGTTCTGGTAGTCCAACACATAGCCGGCAGTTCGTGGGCTTGCCCTCCTCAACCACTTTCGGTAGGTACTAACCACGTCTGACTGTGAGCATCCCGCCGTTCCGTTTCGGATATGCTCTGACCCAGTCGTCTGGTCATTACAATTTGGCCTTTTGTCAAACTCGCTGAAGTCCGGTGCCTTTCTCATCTGAAGAACAAGAGTAACACTGATTAACGGAGCTCAGTATCAGGTGTTTTTTATACCGTGTCCCGACCCGCGCCATAGTTCATCTGCAGTTGCTTCGATTTGCATAACTACTCGCTGGTCATAATATTTTGGCTCATCGGTGTATGTGTCTGTAAATTGCGTGTAAATTGCGTGTGTTCTCTGGTCGATTTGCCTGCTTTGCTTGACGAAAAAACCCGTTTCCTCGGGGAAAAACCTTGCTATCCATGCTTGGAGACCAACTAACTCAGCCACGGAGTGAAAAAAATAGCGTGTGTTCCCTGTACGCACGAAAGATGTTTACTTTTATGTAGAAACACCTATGATGGCACTAGAGGAAAACGGTTTAAATTTTTGAACGGTTTGATCGAAACTTACTTATTTACGCTACTTCGAAGGTTGATGTTGATCAAAATCTTGAGAAGCAGATTTTATGAAAGTCTGCATTTTATTCTTGCCTAATATTTCTACCCGCTTTCTTGCATAATATTACTACCCGCTGCTTACTCTACCAAATCAACGTTAGTGACTGAGTAGGTGTCATTTAGGAAGTGACGTCATTTCCATATCTTAGTATGAATTTTCTCTTCTGATTCAACTAGTTACTCTACCGAATCAACGTTAGCGACGGAGTTAGCATTGTTAGCGCCATTGATATCGTAAAAAATTTCGATATCAATTTTACTCTAGTGCTGCCATACATGTTTTCAACCAAAAAAGCCCATTAAAGTTCCTCGCGTCATCGATGGCATTCGAACCCAGGCCTTTTCCATACGATATAGATAGGACAGTGACGATACCACCGTGCTACCAGCGCAGACGTAGCGTACATAGTGTTTCGGTGAGGGAAGTATACAGTACTCTGTAAAAGCCAGACAAAAGTATTATGTGTCAAGGTATGTGAGAAGTATTATGTTGGGATCTGTTATTGTGGTCTGGCTTTTGCCTGCAAGTTCCAATTGAAAACTGGTGCTCCCCCTTTAAAATTTTCTTCATATGTATGTGTAAGTTTCAGGTTTTCAGGCGCCCCTTGAACGTTGGCGCCTGGGTATATACAGTAAATGTACGTTTAAATTGTGCGTGGATGCATGTGTTTCTTAAAATCCTATTGCTGCTCTGGCTGTGTATTACGTGTTGAACGCCTTGATGGACTACTTCTGGCAGCCGGTTTTGGCTTCTTCGCTTTTCGTTTATGACTGGACTTCGCGGTCGCTTCATCGTTTTTATTTGTAGCATCAACTTTCATGACGCCTTCTTCCAAATTCACTTCTAACATTTGTGGGGAGATTTAAGGTGCTGAATATATGAATTAACCTACTACGGCTTCTTTGTTCAACTCCATTGCACGCTGTAATTTCTTCTGCTGTTGAAATAGCTTAGATTTCTATTTCGTACTCAATGGAGGTGGTTTCGGTGGTCGCATTGCACGTACACGTGCTCTTTCCCCCTATAAACGCCCACTATTAATCTTCGACATGTTGAATTATAAATTTTTTTCCGTCGAAATTTTTTATTAAATACGGTGGAGAATGACGAAGAAATAGCATGACGCAATCCATAAGTGTACTGATTGGGTCATGCGCCGCTCGTGCCTGGTACGGAGAGATACAATGGTGGGCGGATGATTCATTTCGTGTCGCATTTTCTTGGCGATTTTTGTCAATCCTCAATACAAAAAAAAATTCTTCTTTGTCAATACAAAAATTCTTCAAGAACAATTTCTCCACTGATCAAACCTCTCGCTTGGAATTCTTCCCAAGATTGCTAAATGTCTTGTAGCAGTTCATCCCTCTCATCACTGTTAATCGGTATTTTAGCTAAACCTGCTTTTGCTAAAATACCGATTAACAGTGATGTTAGTCATTGAGCACTTGGACATTAAGCCTGATATGCCATCATCAATATAATTTATCAATATCATCAATATATGATTTTAGCAACCTGCTTTTGCTAAAAGCAGGATCAAAGGGAGACACAGGTAATTACAGACCAGTTAGTTTAACTTCTGTTCCAGGGAAATTAACGGAGGCACTGGTTAAAGAAACATTGCAGGATCATCTAGACAAGACTTCAGTTATAGCTCGGACACAGCATGGGTTTGTTAAGGGGAAATCTTGTCTGACTAATTTGATTGGATACTATGATGTAGTCACAAAGGAACTGGATGCAAAGAATAACTTTGATATCATATATTTGGATCTTAGAAAACCCTTTGATACTGTTGCACATGGAAGACTGCTGCACAAATTGGAGCAGTGTGGCATTGGAGGCAAATTGCTGCTATGGATAAAGGGACAGTTGAGTGGGAGAAGACAGAGAGTGGTAATCAATGGACACTGCTCTTCGTGGACTAATGTTATTAGTGGAGTCCCTTAAGGTTCAGTTTTGGGTTCATTGTTGTTTTCTGTATTTATAAATGATATTGATGATGGCATATCAGGCTTAATGTCCAAGTTTTCAGACGATACGAAGGTTGGCAGGGTTGTTAATGACGCTAATGACGGTACCCTGCTGCAACGGGATCTAGAAAAGTTGATCAGATGGGCTGAGAGGTGGCAAATGAAGTTTAACATTGACAAATGTAAAGTACTACATATGGAAAGCAGTAATCCTAGAGTAACATATCAACTCTGTGGTACCACACTGATAGTGGTAGGGAATAAAAAGGACCTGGGGGTAATTGTCAGGCAGATATGAAGTTTTCTGAGCAGTGCAGACAGTCTACAAGAGTAGCTCGTGGTGTCTTGTCAATGTTATACAGAAATTTTTCTAGCAGGGATAAGGAGGTGATTATCCCCTTGTATAAGGCAATGGTCAGGCCACACCTTGAGTACTGTTACAGGTCTGGAGGCCTCATTTGAAGAAGGATGTAGAACTGTTGGAACGAGTACAGAGAAGGGCAACAAGATTAGTGAATGGAACAAAGGGTTGCTCTTACAAAGAAAGGCTTATGTTTTGCAAATTACAGTGTCTGGAGACTAGGCACCTGCGAGGTGATCTGATTGAGGTGTATAAAGCGTTGAGTGGTTTGAGCATGCTCAATGCTGACGGGATTCTTTCTCTTGCTCAGAATAATTCCCTGAGAGGGCATAAATTCAAAATGAGGAAAGACGGTTGTAGGATAGATGTGTGGAAGTTTGCCTTTAGCCAGCGGGTGGTTAATTGGTGGAACAAACTTCCATCTGTCGTTGTAGAAGTTGATAGCTTAAATAGATTCAAGGCAGAACTTGACAAACATTTGGAGCGAGTGGATGGGTGAAATAAGGGTTTTTTTTTTTTGGCTGATGCTATATAAGCTTGCTTTCTTGCATCATGTGCCTTTGCTAATGCTATTAATGGCGATTCTACCACAGGCTATAAAAGTAAAGATTTTAAGCACAGATTTACATGTTATTGCCTTACAAATTAACAAAATTGAGTGATATGTGAAAATCGGTAGAATATTTCCCACAAGTTAACAGGAGAAAAAAAAAAAAAAAAATTCAAGAAAAGTGATTTATACCCACCTCAAATGATAACCTTCCCAATCGGGCACAAAGCTACTTAACTTCGACGATCGCACGACAACCGACACATTTACCAAGTACGATAATTGGCTGTTTATAATGCCTTTAATGCTTTTACTTATGGAAACGTTCTCATTTCCGTTGCGTTTTTTGTCACTCCACGAATGCAAGTTACCCCATCTGAAAACTGCTGGAGAGTGCCTAAAGAAGTTTCACTTCAAAAATAAAAGTGTGTGTGTAGTCCTATTCAGGTACTACTCTAGTAAGTTCAATAAGGGTGTAAGAATGAAGGCTGAATATCCTAAATATGTAGATTGTTTTACCCTTAATATGTATATAAAAAGTTATATTTACAGGTTAAGTTGTGTATATGTGACTGAATGTTTGTGATTAGCATACAGTAAAAAAAAAAAGTGATTGCTTGACAGTTGCCATTTTTAGGTGACACCTGCATCTTGTCTGATGATGAAGAATGCAAGATGACAAATGGATATGAGAGTGTTGTCTACCCTACATAAGTTAGCAAAAAAAGTGTGTACCTGTGTATATGTATGTGTGACAGATATATTGATGGGCCGAATATATGTGCTGTGTGTGTGTGTGTGTGTGTGTGTGTGTGTGTGTGTGTGTGTGTGTGTGTGTGTGTGTGTGTGTGTGTGTGTGTGTGTGTGTGTGTGTGTGTGTGTGCGCGTACAGACTGCTTCCCAAATTAGACTACAGTGAGGCAAACTACAGTATTAGGAGTCCCCTGCCATGCTGACCTCATGCCTCTTCCCTCCTTGAGGCATGGCGTGGGAACTGCTAACACTATCTCCAGATGGTCTGTCTGTTGTGTGAACTCATACAGAGAGACACTGTGCATGTGTAGTGCAATCCTCCCCCCATTCACACAGGGCGCCCTAGCCCTATGAATTTACTCTACAACCAATCCCTTACCTCTTCCTCCATTGCCCCATCCAAACATTTCACTTAGTGGGCTCTATCACTACAAAACTTTTACTGTTCTTGACAGTTCCGCCTATGTGGAGGATGGACTCCTTCGGCAGGGGTGCCCCTGTCTAACTTCCTAGTTCCAGGTAATGGATGATAGGTTCTTCGTACCCAATACAGAAAGCAGACCAAAACCAAAACTTACACTACCTCTGGAGTTTACAAAGTTTTTACTCTGACACAGAGAATACTACACACACGGTTTTGGGGAGACCCCGCTACCTCTTGACAATAAACATTACACATTATGCCCCTACTGTACAATTTTCGTGGATAGTGCAGTGGCATCGTCTCTGTCCTTCCCACATCGTGTGGAAAAGGTCCGGTTCGAATCCGATCAATGACTTGAGGAACTTTTATAACTTTTTTCAATCCGTGACTGATTAGTCGACCTCAGGAGTAGATAGAAAGCATTTTTTTCTTCGGAAACTCGAATTTTTCGTACAGCAAACAGGCAGATCTTCTAGAGAACACACGCAATTCATGAACAAAATACACTTGGGCAGATGAATGCATATTCCTGGTGGCCCTTGTGTGACATTTATGTATAACGACATTTATATCCTTCTATCTGGCCCTCGTGGGTAGCGCAGTTGGTAAAATCGCCGTCTCTTTACACCATGTGGAAAAGACATGAGTTCCAGTTCCGTCAATTATGCGGAGAATTTTTATTGGGCTTTTCACAACGTAGTTGAGTTAGTTCATCTCAGGAGAGGGTAATGTGTTTTTTTTTTCTCCTGGAAAATCAGGTTTTTTGTCCAACGAAGAGAAAATCGACCTCAGAATACACGCAATTTACAGACAATATACTCGGAACAATACGGCCTTAGTCGCCGATGCTCCTAAAATCGTACAATAACCTTCTACATGAGTATGTCTCTGATATTTCCACAATATTTGCATTTGATAATTTGATCAGCATTTCAAATTCGCCAAATTTATTTGCTATGCTCCCAATATTAATATATGTGCTGTTGGTATTGTAGGGTTTTACAGTATCAGAAAAAAAAAACTGCATCACTTGTGAATTTTGCAAATAATGTGTTTTGCGCAAAATTGTGGGTCGCAGAAAAGCTCGAAATGCATTTGTTAGATGGGATGTACTTATATCTCTGTGAATGAAATCAAATAAAAAGACTGCACCTGATATACCTAATTTCCATAAATATCTTCCCAAAGGGCAAAATGCGTAATTAAAGGAAACATGAGAAATCATGCAAATGGCAATCATGACAACCAAACATACATTTTAATCCATTTAAGTGTACAAACTGAAATGACAAGTTAACCTAATAGTATTATGTAATGTAAATCAGCAAAATAAGTCCTCAATATTTTGTTGTTCCTCTTCGAGCTGCAATTACAGCTTTGCAACGATCTGGCATAGAGTTAATCACCGTCTGGATATACGGTTGCCCAATTTCGTGGTACCACACAATTATAATGCTCTCCTGCAGTTGAATCTTCCTTGTTGGCTTCTTCTGAGCAATTTTAGACGACATTATGTACCAGCAATTTTCAATAGGGTTCAAATCTGCACTGTTGCTGGGCCAGTCCAACACTGTAATGCCAGCATTTCTGAGGAGTGAGTCGTATGACTGTATCTTAAGGGAGAAAAACGAGGGAAAACATTGGTGTAAGTATGTTTTAACACTTGTGAGACAAGAAGACAAATTCATCATTAAATCTAAATAGCATAAAACTTACCAATTTTGCTGTGTGGCAAAGTGCTCAGTCTCGTTGAAAAAATGCAGTTTTGGACGTCTGTGTAGTGATCCCTAAAACGGGTTTCAGGCACTTCTCCAAGAAAGCAGTGTAGGTTTCTGCATTCACCGTTCCGTTAATAAATTTAATTCGCCCCACCCCTTTGCTTGTTGTGTATCCCCAAACCATCTGATCGGCGGGGAACTATACAGTCGGTGTTATGCGGTCAGGATGGTATGCCTCCGATTTTCGTCTTCTGACATATCGCTTCCCATCCGAGCCATGCAAGTCGAATTTCGATTCGTTAGAAAAGATAACGGTGTCCCGTTGCTCTTTTGTCCAAGAAATATGTGTTTTTGCCCAAGCAAGTCGCTTCTTCCTCATTTGTTGGGTCATAAATGCTTCTTCTTGGGCCGATAGGCATATAGACCACATTCAGAAAGCCGTCTTTCGATATATATATTTTATATTTATTAGTTGAAGCGGTCCCAGCCAACCAAAGGCAACCCTGTTGTCAGTTACACATAATTTAGCAATACTCTTATATACTCCCTGTACTTTTGCAAAAGTACAGGGAGGAAAAAAACCTGCCATGATCAAAAAAGATTGATATGAGCAGTTCGTGCACTTGTTTCAACACCAGAGCCATTTCAAAGTCCAGTTTTAGATCAGAAGAACTAGCATGGCGATTACGAAGGAGTAGCCTTTTCAAATATCGATCTTGGGCGTAGTCACCCTCTTACTACCTGATCCAGGTCTTCTCTTCACATCACCGATTTCACGCTTTAATTTCAGCACCTGGGATATTGTTGACTGGTGGCAGCCTATTTTATCAGCGATAGTACGTGTAGAAAGTTCTTCCTGGGACAGAGCAACAGCTACACTTTTTTTTCTTGCTTTCAAATGAACATATCGAGCCATGCTTACACCTCTGAAAAACAGGATACTAAAGAGTGTGTATACCCTACCAACGGCGTATTTATAGCCTTGCAATTGCTGTCTGATGCAATACCTTTGCTTTGCAACAAACAAAATGACTATAATCAAACAATATCTTATACGTTTCACTACAAATGTTACTTTTTTAAGGTGATGCAGTGTTTTTGTCTGTCACTGTAGGTGGAGCTGCATCTTAAGCGACATTGAACCAAAAAAAAAAAAAAAAAGTATTATTTTTAGGCCACCCAAAAAATTAAATTCATCTGCCGTGCTGTGTCTTATGTCTGTTAGCCCCAGGGCTCACATCTGGTGAGTAAGGGCTTGGCACACCTAGGGTTCTGAGCTGTATATCATCATTCTTCTCTTTCTTGGTGATTCCCTTCTACTTCTCTCTCTCTCTCTCTCTCTCAGGGTAACTCGAAAATTTTTTTTTGGCTGGTGCAGCATAAGCCTCAGGCTTCCTTGCACTATCCTGGCTTTCTAGTAATAATAATAATAATAACAATAATAATTGCGTGTGTTCTATGGTCGATTTGTCTATTTTGCTGGACGAAAATCCCAAGAGTCTGGGGGACAAACCTTGCTATCTACGCCCGAAACCCGACTTATTCTGCGACGTAGTGAAAAAACCCCATTAAAGATCCTGACGTCATCGACGGGATTCGAACCTGGCAATTTTCATTTCTGGGAGAGAGAACAAAATCAATCGCCTGAGAAGGTGTAACTAATAAAAATTCCGCGCATCGCTGACGGGATTCGACCTGAGGTCGAATCCCGTCAGTTTCACCCGTAGTGAGGAGGACGATGATTATTCCAACTGTAATTATGCCAACAGGAAGACAATGTTTGCGCACTTATACCTGCAGGTTACTAAGAATAAAAATGTTTTCACTCTTATTATTGCTCTTATATTATTTCTCCCTGATTTGGGGGGGGGGGGGTTCCACCTCGTGACGGGTATTGCTACCAAGTACACAGGGTGGTTGTTGTGATGTCTGATGTTATTGTTGGTTGAGGAACTCTCGGACTATCCTAGTTCAGGATTGCGACTTTCTGGAGTTCGTTGTAGGTGTTCGCTGGAAGACCTATTTCTGCTAGGCTGTTATGTAGGGTCTTTGGCACCGTACCTGTGGTTTACACGATGATCTGGATGGTCGTTACTTGTTGCATATGTCACATATCTTTGATCTTCTGTCTTAGTTAGTTGTTCGTGTACTTCTTAATTTTTCTAAATGGGTTTTCTGCAGTTTGCCAGTGTTGAGTACCGCTATGTCAATCAAATGGGTAGTCTTTTCCTTCTTGTCAACAAGGGTTATGTCCAGTCTGTTGTGCGAAATTATCCTATCCGTTATTATGGCGCGGTCCCAGTACAGCTTGTCCGTTGGAGTCTCTAGTACTGCTTGGGATTCGTACTTGTAGTACGGTACACTTTCTTCGATCAACTGGTATTTCCTTGATAGCTTCTGATGTATTATCCTAGCTATCTGGTCGTGTCTATGAGTGTACTCAGTCTGGGTGATCACTTGCATCCCGCGGTGATGTGTTGGATTGTTTCTGAGGCTAGGTGGCATCGTCGGCATGTGTCATCGGACTCCGGCTCCTTGGTGATGGATTTTCTATAGAGTTTGGTGTTTATTACCTGGTCTTGGATGGCGAGCATGAATCCTTCCATCTCGGGGAACAGCGTCCCACTTGTGAGCCATGCATTGGAAGCAATTTTATCTATGTGATCTTGATGGAGATCATTGTAGTGTCTGCCATGGAGTGTCTTCTCTGCCCATCTTTCTAGCTTCGTTTGTACTTCCTGGTTGGGTGGTGACTCCTCGCTTAGATTTAGTAGAGTATACCGCTTGTCTATCTTCCTTATGATCTGGTGGAGTGCTGCTGTGTGTTTCTGGGAGTAATCCTTCATGTTAACTATCGCTGTCTTCTGTTGTTCAATGAAGTCTATCAGGCCCCTTCCTCCTTCTTCCAGGCAATTGTCAGTCTCTCCACGGCAGATTTCGGATGGTGTTGGCGGCTCTTGGTCATCATTGTCCTTGTCTTTCTCATGATATCCTCCAGCTCGGTGTTAGTCCAATCTATAACCCAGACGGAGTATGTTAGCACTGGAAATGCATAGTCCCAGTGCTAACATATAAATATAAATGATATTATAAATAATATCATTTATATTATTTCTCCCTGATTGGGGGGGTCCACCACGTGACGGGTATTGCTGCCAAGTAAACAATGTGGTTGTTGTTATGTCTGGTGTTACTGTTGGTCGAGGAACTCTCTGACAATCCTACAGGTGTTCAGGATTGCGACTTTCTGGAGTTCCTTGTAGGTGTTCGCTGGGAGACCTATTGCTGTTAGGCTGTTATGTAGGGTCTTTGGCACCATACCTGTGGTTGATACGACGATCGGGATGGTAGTTACTTGTTGCATATGCCTCGTCTCTTTGATTTCCTCTCTTAGGTTCGTGTACTTCCTGATTTTTTCCCCATGGGTTTTCTGCAGGTTGCTAATGTTGGGTACCGCTGTGTCAATCAGATAGGTAACCTTTTCCTCCTTGTCCACAAGGCTCATGTCCGGTCTGTTGGGCGGGATTGTCGTATTCGTTATTATGGCACGATGACAGTACAGCTTGTGGGTTGGGGTCTCTAGTACTGCCTGGGATTTGTACTTGTAGTAAGGTACACTTTCTTCGATGAACTAGTATTTCCTTGCTATCAAGATTGTCCCTGACAATGAAGAAAGAGAAAAATGACGATTTCCTTCTCTCTCTCTCTCTCTCTCTCTCTCTCTCTCTCTCTCTCTCTCTCTCTCTCTCTCTCTCTCTCTTCTCTCTCTCTCTCTCTCTCTCTCTCTCTCTCTCTCTCTCTCTCTCTCTGTCAGGGTAACTCGGAAATTTTTTTATTTTTTTTTGGCCGGTGCAGCCTAAGCCTCAGGCTTCCTTGCACCATATAGCTAATAATAATAATAAAAGGTGTTGATTACCTGGGCTTGATTGGCGAGCATGAATCCTTCCGTCTTGGGGAAGAGCGTCCAGCTCGTGAGCCATGCATTGGAAGCAATTTTATCATATGATCTTGATGGAGATCATTGTAGTGTTTGCAATGGAGTGTCTTCGCTGCCCATCTTTTTAGTTTCGTTTGTACCTCCTGGTTGGGGGGAGGGGCTCCTCGTTTAGGTTGAGTGAGGTGTATACTGCTTGTCTATCATTATTATTATCCAAATGGTGCAAGGAAGCCTGAGGCTTATGATGCACCAGTCAAAAAAAATTCTGAATTACTGAAAGAGAGAGAGAGAGAGAGAGAAGTAGAAGAGAATCACTAAGAAAGAGAAGAATGATGATATCCAGCTTAGCACCCTGGGTGTGCCAATCCCATACTCACCAAATTGGGCCCCTGGGGGTAACTAACATAGCCCATGTATTTGCCTATTTTATTTGGACCATCAGCTTTTCTTGAAATATCCGAAAGAATCAGCCTGGAATACTATGCTTTCACCTCTCCTGCGGCTACTAATAATCTACGAATCTCTGTATACCCCCCCCCATGCTAGTCGTGTTCTGACACACCTAATACTGACTCGATATCGTTAACAAATATTTTTGCTCCCCTTCTATTTAAATTTTTCCCATTTCTCTAAAAACAGTCTCTCCTATTAATGAGCAGAAGCCATTCTGAGAAAAGTTCTACTCCATGAGTCTTGTGTGGTCTATTGTGGTCGAAATAATTGACAACGCTCTTATAATGTACTCCTCCCATCATGTCTGGGCAGGATTCAAGACACACTTTTAATTTTAGTCCTATCTTGCGGCCTTTTCCCAACATTGTTCTGCAGTTATTAATAAAATCCTCATATTTATTATTCTTAATATAATTAGTACTATTATGTACAACAATAACTGAAAAGATGATAGCTGTTTTACAACTCATTTCCTCTAACCCTCGTAAGTGTACCCTGGCAGATATACCCTGGTTCTGTTCCAATGTCCTTTTTGTACACTATATTTACTGTTTCCCTGACAATCAAGTCACCAACTATGGCTACTTCCTGTCAGAGACTCCACTGATAACATTAGTGTAAGAAGAGGAGTGCCCATTGATAAGCACCTTCTGTATATATATATATATATTTTTTTTTTTTTTTTTTTTTTGTTTTTAAAAGTAAAAAAAAAAAGTAAAGTGCAGCCATTATCAACCCACTGCAGGATGGAAGCCTCCTCAACAATTCATGCTGAGGGAAATGGACCATAATCTGCCACGCTGGTCCAGTGCGGGTTGGCAGATCAACCGTATTCAGCAGTCAGGGGCTTGAACCCCGGTCTACTCAAAGAGCGTGTGCTACTGCACTCCCGCCCACTCGGCTACGGAGGCCTACCTTTTTTGTTTTTAGCCATCCCTTTTTCCGTAGTAGAAACATTCCCTTAATGCTATACTGCTCCAATTTATACAGCAGTCTTTCGTGTAGAATACTGTAGTGTCAAAACCTTTGCTTAAATCTAAATAGAAATTATGTCAAGATTTATTTATTTATTGTTGTGTCCAGCTCCTTTGTTTACTGGCTCCTAGTAGATAATCATATTGGTTACACAGGATCCCTCCGCCTACTTTAACAAATCCATATAATTTTATTCCCATTAAGATGAATCCATAAAATTTCCTTGACCACTGACGCTATTATTTTCTATGGAACTGAAGTCAAGCTTCAAGGTCTATAGTTGCACACGTTGTGCTTTGATCTCCCTGTGTAAATAGGAGTGACATTTTATAACCTCCGATCTATTAAATAACAATGTGTTTTGCTATATCTTAGATGTCGCTTTTACCTATGTACAAAATGAATGGGAATTAGTGTAGATAAATTGAAGAACATATCGTTCGGAACTTATTATTTTAGTGAATAGTAATTGACTTCTCCAATATTTTAAATTATATTTGGAGAGGTTGTCTGTTCATTTAAATTTGGAAGAGAAGAGACTGTATGCACAGTTAATGTTTTCCTTATACATTCTGGGAAAGAAAAAACTTGTGTTCACTTTTTTCAAATAATATTTTAATTACGAGCACTGATGGTCAAGGTGCAAATGACAGTTTATTTGAAGATGTAGTTTGCAATTTTGGTGTGCTAAGGGTTCCATATGGTAAGTATTACCATACACACATATATATATATATTATTTATTTTTTTGTGCATTTTTATTTTAAATATTTGGCCCATACACGTCCAACTGCGAATGAATAGGTGTACGTAGTTATTTATTGTTACCAAAGACCGATATATGCCTTTTAAAGTCGCAGAAACCCTACAGCCGCATACGAGGAACGTTTGAAAAGTTTTTAGCCTGAGGATGAAAATTTTCTGTACGTAATGTATAATACTTCAAATAATAACCTGCCAAGTTTTATGCAGTTTCAGTAACTTCTCTTTTTAATTACAGGTCCTGAAACCAACAAAGTTTTATCAATGAGGAAAGATGGGGCTCACATCTGGTGAGTATGGGCTTGGCACACCCAGGGTCCTGAGCTGGATATCATCATTATTTTTTTTCTTGGCGATTCCCTTCTACTTCTCTCTCTTGGGGTAATTTGGAATTTTTTTTTTTTTTTTTTTTTTGCTGATGCAGCATAAGCCTCGGGCTTCCTTGTACCACATAGCTAACAATAATAATAATAAAGATCTACAAAATCATTCGCCATGCAGTCAACCAATATTTGAGGTAAAAAAGGGACTAATGCCATAGGTAATTCGTGAGAATATAGTAACAATGTTAGGGGGCAGAATGCCCCTCCCCAATCCATGATTATGGGCAGCAGAATATGGGCAGCAGAATTTAAATCAGGGTGGGAGGGCCTGGAAGATGACCACACGTAATGTTCATCACTCCAGAAGTTGACAGTATGCACAATCTGGTGATTAACGATTGACAGTTCAGTGTGTTGCCAGTGTTTTGGGTATCTCATCTGAATGTGTGTACCAAATAACAGAGGTTTTGCTTGTAAAAAGGTGTCAACATGATGGGTTATTTACAAAGTTGTCGACAGCTGATCAAAAATTACTAGAGTTGAGTGGAATATTTGCATCATTTTCAAGCAGATCTAGCAAATTTCCTTGCAAGGTTTGTGACCATGGATGATACATGGTCCATCACTTGCAACCAGAAACAAAGTAGCAGTCCAAACAGTGGAAACATAGCTCTTCTCCCTATTAAAAGAAAGCCAAATTGAGTCTTGCTGACAAGACTCAATTTTTTGGGATGCTGATGGAGTGTTGCTAGTGGATTACCTTCAGAAAGGCCAGACAGTGACAGCAGCATATTACACATTATTAGGTCCTTTGTGCAAACATCAAAGATAAATGAAAAAGCAATATCAGCAAATAAGTCTTGCTCCACTAGGCCAATGTGGCTGCTCACAAATCTGTTGTTGCCACAGCTTTGAAAGCGTGGACCATTCCCTATATTCATCATGGACTTTCATCTATTTCCTAATTTGAAAATAATACCTGGCTGGCATTCATTTTCCTCCTCACAGTGGATACATTCTTGGAGGCCAAAGAGAAGATTTTCAACTGGAATCAGTGTATTGCAGCATTGGTGGCAAAAGTATTGACCCCAAAGGGGACATCATTGAAAAGTAACATGCTACCAGGCTTCTCATATAAATCCTTCATACTGAGGCCATGAACTTTACAAATGCCCCTCACATATTCCCAGTTATAGTTACAGGAACAATATGTAATTCGATTGGTTTGTTAACTTGCCCAATAATGCAACTACATTATTGGACAAGTGACTTCCTGCATAAACCATGGTTTTAATCCTAAAAAAAAAAAAGATTCAATATTAGCATTAGCATTAGTAGAGGCACATGATGTAAGAAAGCAAGCTTATGCAGCATCGGCCAAAAAAAAAAGAAAATTCTCCCATTTCACCTCTCCGTTCGTTCCAAAATACCGGTCCAGCCCAGCCTTAAATTTATTTAGCCTATCAACTTCCACAACCAACTACCCGCTAGCTAAAGGCAAACTTCCGCACATCTATCCTACATCTGTCTTTCCTCAATTTGAATTTATGCCCTATCAGGTGATTATTCTGAGCAAGAGGAAGAATCCCATTAGCATTGAACATGCTCAAACCATTCAAGGCTTTACCTCAATCAGATCACCTCGTAGGTGCCTAGTCTCCAGACACTGTAATTTGCAAAACTTAAGCCTTTCTTCGTAAGAGTGTAGATGACTTTCATCAACCGGTGAAATACCACCACTTTGCTTATTGGAGGCTTGAAGTGGTGAAACCCATGTTTAGTCTCTAGAGCAAAGTTTCCGGCACCCCCCTCCTTCGACCCATGCACGGTACTAAGTACTATAGGTTTTGATACCTTTCGTGTTTGGAGTTTTCATAAAAAAAAAAAAAAAAAACCCTTTGTTCCATTCATTAATCTTGTTGCCCTTCTCTGTACTCATTCCAACAGCTCTACATCCTTCTTAAAATGAGGCCTCCAGACTTGTATACAGTACTCAAGGTGGGGCCTGACCATTGCCTTATACAGGGGGGATAATCACCTCCTTATCCCTGCTAGACAAATTCCTGTATATCATTGACAAGACACCATGAGCTACTCTTCCAGACCGTCTTCACTGCTCCGAAAACTTCATATCTGCCTGCACAATTACCCCCAGGTCCTTTTTGCTCTCTACCACTGTCAGTGTAGTACCACAGAGTTGATACGTTACTCTGGGGTTACTGCTTCCTGTATGTAGTACTTTACATATGGGATTAAGATTAATGTCAATGTGAAACTTCATTTGCCACCTCTTGGCCCATCTGCTCAACTTTTCTAGATCCTGTTGCAGCAGCGTACTGTCATTACTGTCCTTAACAACCCTGCCAACCTTTGTATCATCTGCAAACTTGGACATTAAGCTTGATATACCATCATCAATATCATTTATAAATACAGAAAACAACAATGGACCCAACACTGAACCCTGAGAGACTTCACTAATAACATTAGTCCACGATGAGCAGTGACCATTGATTACCACTCTCTGTCTTCTCCCATTCAACTATCCCTTTATCCATAGCAGCAATTTGCCTCCAATGCCCCACTGCTCCAATTTGTTCAGCAGTCTTCCATGTGCAACAGTATCAAAAGCCTTTCTAAGATCCAGATATATGATGTCAAAGTTATTCCCTTCATCCATATTGTGGAGCAATATTTCAAATTGAATGTTTTTGCAGAAGTTAAGACAGGAAAATATACAATGTATAAAGACATTCAAGATATCAAGTAAGTTGAGCAGATGGGAGTCCATTAAAAATTTTTGCGAGACAAGACACCATGAACTACTCTTGCAGACCGTTGCTACTCTTGCTTCCTCTTCCTCTTGGGTGTGTAACTGACAAAATTCGTAATTTCTTTACAGAAACTAGCAGTGCCTGGCTATATCTATAAATGCCTGAAGGGTTCATAGAACAGTTGGGTAATGTAGAATGTTGGAAAGTTCTTTTGCAATAAGATGATGCAACTGTGTGTCTGTGGAGGGGGGGTGACACTGCAGACAGTGAAATCTGCTTGAAGGTTACCTAATCTCTGAGGGATTCTGGTAGCTAATATCGCTTTTAATCTAAAGTTCACCATTACAAAGTTAATTGCTGATATTCCTGAGTGTATGTGAGTGGTTGTGTTCAAGTATGTTTAGCACAGAATGGTGGGCACCAGAATGGTGGGCACCTTGAACATACCTTGTAATGTATTGTTACCTTATACAACAGGTCTTCACTGTAATTAGATTATTACTCTTGCAAGTATTAGTAGTGGCAAAAATGACAAAAATAGTATAAGGAAACAAGCTTATGCAGCATCAACCAAAAAAGAAAAAAAAAAAAAAAAAAAAAAACCCCTTTTGTAATCAAAATTGTAGCATCCAGACCTTTATACCCTATGCCAGTGTGCCACAGTTGCGACAAGATGACAGGTGTGCCGCGAACTATGTGAAGCTGTATACCTATAAATAATACTACACGTAGTATGATTAGAAATTGACAACTGAGAACTTTTACCTATTGTAAGAAATTAACTGTACATTATTTACTCCCAATTATAGTTTTTATATATGTTTGTAATGCTGCTCATTATTATATATCACAATACGCCATTTTTACTGAAACACAATGTTGTTACATATAGAACAGTAAATTACTTTTTGCATGAGTATCCAGCACTTGCTTTCTAAAGTTATTTGTGTGTTTGTCCTTCCAACATTTCTCGTTTTGTCGCTGCGCTGACTGAAATAAGATGCTGCTTGTTAAAGTTAGATATGTACGTGCAGTTCCTTAAAAGGGTAAGGATTAGTAAAACATCTCCATCTTTTATTATTTTATTGGCTTGTTTTGATATTTGTCCATGCTACTTCAACTTTATTACTCTGTTCCTGTGCTGATGCACCCACCTTTGTTATAAGACTATATTTTAAAGCGATAGCTGTGCCCCTTCCTCTGTTCAAAAAGTACTGGTCCTGCATCTATTACTTTCAGTTTCCCAACTGTATGGCCACTTTCTGCTGGTAATAAAGTGATGATAGACATCATTAAAAAACATTTAGATAACTTGCATCTGAAGTTCAAGGATTATTTTGGAGAGAGTGTTGAAGATTTTGACTGGGTTCATGATTTATTTGTTGTGGATACAAAATCTCTTCCAATTAATGTACAAGAGGAACTAACAGATCTGAAGGTGGACAGAACATTTAGATTAAAACATCATGAAGTGCAATTGGACATGTTTTCGTGTTGTCAATGAGGAAAGAATACCTTGCACATGGAAGACTGCTGTACAAATTAGAGAGGTATGTCATCAAGGGTAAGCTGCTACAATGGAATAAAGGGATGGTTGAGTGGGAGACAACAGAGAGTGGTAATCAATGGACACTGCTCCTCGTGGACAAATGTTATTAGTTGAGTTCCCCAGGGTTCGGTGTTGGGCCCATTGTTGTTTTGCATAATTATCAGTGATATTGATGAAGGTATATCAGGTTTAAGGTCCAAGTTTTCAGATGATATAAAGATTGGCAGGGTTCTTAACGACAGTAATGACAGTATGCTACTCCAACTGGATCTAGATAAGTTGGGAAAATGGGCCGAGAAGTGGCAACTGGAGTTTAACATTGACAAATGCAAAGTACTGCATATGGGTAGCAATAACCGAAGAGAAACTTACCAACTGGGTGGTACTACACTCAGGAAAGTGAAAAAGACCTGGGGGTAATTGTGCAGCGAAATATGAAGTTTGCTGACTGCAGATGGGCTGCCAGGGCAGGTCATGGAGTCTTGTCAATGATATATAGGAATTTTGCTAGGGAGGTGATAATCCTTTTATACAAGGTAATGGTCAGGCCACACCTAGAGTGCTGTGTACAGGTCTGGAGGCCTCATTTTAGGAAGGATGTAGAGTTGCTAGAACGAGTACAAAGAAAGGCAACAAGATTGGTGAGGGGAACAAAGTGGTGCTCTTACCAAGAAAGGCTTAAGTTCTGCAAATTGAATCGCCTGGAGAGTAGGCACCTGCGAGGTGATCTGAGTGAGGTGTGTATAAGGCGTTGAATGAGTTGAGCAAGCTGAATGCTGAGGGACTACAGTTTCAAATTTAGGAAAGATAGTTGTAGAATAGATGTGTGGAAATTTGCCTTTAGCCAGCAGGTAGTTGATTGGTGGAACAGGCTTCCATCTTTTGTTGTGGAAGCTAATAGCCTAAATAAATTTTAAGGCTGGGCTGGACAGGCATTTGGAACGAATGGGAGGGATGAATGGGAGATTTTTTTTTTTTGGCTGATGCTGCATAAGCTTGCTTTCTTGCATCGTATGCCTCTACTAATGCTAATAATTTATTACCATTTTTGACTACATATTTGTATGAATTGGGCTTTTCGACCTTGACTGAAATTAAAACATCAAAGGGAGAGAGACTCGGATCCATTGGTGAAGAAATAAGGATTGCATTTTCAATGATTCCTCCATGCATCAGCCATCTGTGTTCAGCAAAGCAGGTACAACTATAACATTGAAGGTATGCATAGTTATTTTGTTTAATACTAATAGAATTTTTTTTTTTTTTTTGGCTTTGCTTTGCTTTTGTGTAGTGGTGTAGGGTTCATAAAATGTTAATATATGCCTGAGCCAATTTCTGTTGGATTGTTGGAACAATAATAATTGATTCTATGGGGATTAACATTTTGATGTGCCGTGTTGTGTCCTGGATAACTTAAGGTGTGTTGGAAGAGAAAAGGGTTGCGGAACACAGCCCCATACGCTTCTACAATATCAGGTGAAAGTTTATCACAAGAATCAATTGCTATGTAGTTACAAGCAAATTTAAATTTCTCCACATCTGTTTTGTAACAGTCCTTTTCCAGTTTAATTTTATTCCCTGGTGTGTGTTGTCTAAGAAACAGTAACAATGCCATTAGTTTACTTGACCCATTTCAAGCCTATCTTCAATTAGGTCTCCTTGCAGTGCCTGGTTTTCAGATGCTGCAATTTTACAGATCCTGTCTTTCTTGATAAGAGTACCCATTTGTGCACTTACTAATCTGTGCCAGTAGATCTTCATCATTCCTAAAATGCAGCTTCCAAACCTGTATGCAGTACTCAAGTTATGATCTAACCAGTGCCTTATAAAGTGAGATAATCATTTGCCTTTTCTGTATATTGTTGGCAGACATTTCTATATATCATTCCCTATGCTGCTCTGAGTACTTTGTTTCAGACTGTACAATTACTCCCAGGACTTTTTCATTTTCCACTACTGTGAGTTTGGTACCAGCCAACTGGTATCTTATTCTATTATTGTTTCTACCTCAGTATGAATCTTGCATTTCTCATTTTAGGTTATCCTTATTTATCCAGATTTCTTGTTGTATCATACTCCGATTACTGTTGTCAATCACCCTGCCCCTTCCTACCATCAACAAACTTGGACTTTCAATATGATATGGAATAACAGTATCATCAATAATACTGAAAACAGTATGGACCCAGCAGCAAAACTCAAGGGACTCCAGTCAAAACATTAGTCCACGAAAAGCAGTTGCCATTAATGAACACTCTGTCCTCAAAAATCATTTTATTGCCATACTGCTTCTCTTTTCATAATAGCATCCACGTGGAATGATTCTTACTTCCAATTTCTTTGATTACCTCATAATAGTTAATCAGATTGGTGAGAGATTTCCTCTTAACCTTCCACTGCCAACATGGCACCTGACACACACCACTTTTTTTTTTTTTTTTTCCTGTTATTTTTAGGATCCATAGTCTAATGAAGGACCCTTATAATGTCACTCGGTTGTCTGTCTGTCTGTCCATCCATCTGTCACAGCATTGAATTTCTGGAAAAAAGCCGTGAATTAGGGTTGAATTTGAAAGTGTCTGCAATTCTGCCCAGACACGATATGAGGGAGTATATGATGAGAGCCTTGTCAATCAGTTCGGCCCTGGAAAGATTGTGCAAGGCTCAAGGGGTTAGAATTTTTTTCAGCCTGGTCTGTACTTGTTAACAGGAGAGAGATTCTGCAGGGATGGGATACACTAAAATAGAAAGGGTGCAAGAATATTTGCTGATGCTATCGAGGCAGTGTTAGGTGGGTCGGAAAACTGCTAGTTTGAAGGGGATACGAGGACTAATAGATTAACAGTAGCCACTGTGCAGAGGTGAAAGTGATTCTTGCACTGCTTATATTAGAATGAGCAACAGCGTGGAAAACAAGATGCAGGGTATTTTAGAGACTGCTGGGCGTCATTATGGTACAAGTAAACACATGGGTTGTGTTAGAGTAGCTAAGAATAGGAACAGGTGCATGTATACTTGCATGTACACCAATGCTAGGAGTTTGGTAAATAAATTTTATGAATTTGAGGTATTGCTCAAAACATCAAAGGCAGATATTGTTGGGATATCAGAGATATGTTGTCACACAGATATAAGGAATGCAGAACTGGAATTTGGGGAGTACAATGTGTACAGGAAGGATAGACAGGACAGGAAGGGAGGTTAAGAAACACATAGAAGCCAGAAGACATCGCTGGACAGTGCAGCGTTGGATCAGTTTGGTGTGACATAAGCATTGGGAGATCAAAATTGAGAGTAGGAGTGTATTATAGGCCTAATGACTCTGATGAGTATAATAGGAAACTGTACAGGGAAATAGAGTGGGCCAGCAAATCAGAGTCTTATAATGGGAGATCTTAATTTCCCAGATATTGACTGGAATTTGTGAGTTGGTCACTCACACACTAGCAAGGCTTTTGTGGATTTATTGGATGATTGTTTTCTACATCAGCATGTTTGGGTGGCAACTAGAGGGAGTAATACTCTTGATCTGATTATCAGTAGTGATTCTTCATGCATTAAGAATCTGCAGATAAAGGAACCACCAGGTGGCAGTAATCACAGTGTGCTGAAGTGGGATTTACTCAAAGAGGTAACTACCATCAAGGGTAAAGGGAAGGGTTTTTGCTTTTGTAAAGGCAATTACGGCGGTCTAAGACAGTATTTAAATTCTATATGGTGGGATTAACTGATGATATTACCAACAGCAAATTCAAAATGGGAAGCATTCAAAGAATTAATCTTGGAAGCTACTAGGCTTTACATACTAAGTAAGAAATATTGTTCAAGGTTTAGGCCTAAATGGATGTATGATGAAGTAATGAGACATATGGCAGAGAAGAAAAATGCATGGGATACATATAAATTAATGGATGAGCTGGTCTGTAACCAAGTCACAAAGGAGATTAGGCAGGCAAAGGCAGATTATGAGAAATCGTGGGCAAAGGATGAAAAGAAAAACAACAAAGTTCTTTACCTATGTAAACTCTAGAAGGAAAGGGATGAATCAGATTAGTCACTGGATATTGATGGTTCAACTGTTGATGATCTTGCTCAGGCGGCTAACAAACTAAATGAGTATTTTGTATCTACATTCACCCATGAGGAGTTATTAAGGGAGGGGAATGCCAGAGGTGAGTTAAACTCTGGCAGTGAGCTGGATGATTTTCAATAACTGAGAGGAAAGTGGAGGAGAAATTGTTGAAGATAAACATAAAAAAGTCACCCGGCGTGGATGAGATCTATCCAGTTATATTAAAAGAGGCAGCAAAAGAAGTAAGCAAACCCTTAGCCCTAATTATGAGAGCTATTTTTGGACTCAGGGAAGGTACCCATAGACTCTAGATGTGCAAATGTGACCCCAATTCACAAAGGAGGATCAAAGGGCAGCACAAGTAATTATAGACCTGTGAGTTTAACTTCTGTTCCAGGAAAATTAATGGAGGCACTGGTTAAAGAAGCACTGCAGAATCATCTAGACAAGACTTTAGTTATAGCTCGTGCACAGCATGGTTTTGTTAAGGTGACTTTTCTTGTCTTGCCTGACCAGTTTGATTGGATACTGTGATGTGGTCACAAAGGAACTGGATGCAGGGAATAACTTTGATAACATATGTTTGGATCTTAGAAAGGCTTTTGATACTGTTGCACATGGAAGACTGCTGAACAAATTGGAGCAGTGTAGCATTGGAGGCAAATTGCTGCTATGGATAAAGGGATGGTTGAGTGGAAGAAGACTGAGAGTGGTAGTCAATGGACACTGCTCATCGTGCACTAATGTTATTAGTGGAGTCCCTCAGGGTTCAGTGTTGTGTCCATTGTTGTTTCTGTATTTATAAATGATATTGATGGTGTATCAAGCTTAATGTCCAAGTTTGCAGATGATATGAAGGTTGGCAGGGTTGTTAAGGACACTAATGACAGTACGCTGCTGCAACAGGATCTAGGAAAGTTGAGCAGATGGGCTGAGAGGTGGCAAATAAAGTTTTTAACATTGACAAATGTAAAGTACTACATATGGGAAGCAGTAATCCCACAGTGATGTATCAACTTTGTGTGGTACTACACTGACAGTGGTAGAGAACGAAAAGGACCTGGGGGTAATTGTGCAGGCAGATATGAAGTTTTCTGAGCAGTGCAGATGGTCTGCAAGAGTAGCTCATAGTATCTTAGCATTAGTAAAGTCATATGATGCAAGAAAGCAAGCTTATGCAGCATCAGCCAAAAAAAAAAAAAAAAAAATTTTCCACTTCACCCCTCTGTTTGTACCTGTCCAGCTGAGCCTTAAATTTATTTAGGCTATCAACTTCCACAACAAGGGATGGAAGTCTGTTCCACCAACCAACTACCCGCTGGCTAAAGGCAAATTTCCGCACATCTATCCTACATCCGTCTTTCCTCAATTTGAATTTATGCCTTCTCGGGTGATTATTCTGAGCAAGAGGAAGAATCCCATCTGCATTGGGCATGCTCAAACCATTCAAGACTTTTTATACACGTCTATCAGATCACCTCGCCGGTGCCTAGTCTCCAGACACTGTAATTTGCAAACCTTAAGCCTCTCTTCATAAGAGCAGCCCTTTGTTCCATTCACTAATCTTGTTGCCCTTCTCTGTACTCGTTCCACCAGATTTTTACATCCTTCTTGAAATGAGGCCTCCAGACCTATATACAGTACTCATTGCCTTATACAAGGGAATAATCACCTCCATATCCCTGCTAGAAAAATTCCTGTATATCATTGAAAAGACACCATGAGCTACTCTTGCAGCCAGTCTGCACTGCTCAGAGAACTTCATATCTGCCTGCACAATTACCCCCAGCTCCTTTTCATTCTCGACCACTGTCAGTGTAGTACAACAAAGTTGATACGTTGCTCTGAGGTTGCTGTTTCCCCAATGTAGTACTTTACATTTGTCAATGTTAAACTTCATTTGCCACCTCTCAGCCCATCTGCTCAACCTTTCCAGATCCTGTTGCAGCAGCATAGCGTCAGTAGTGTCCTTAACAACCCTGCCAACCTTTGTATCGTCTGCAAACTTGGACATTAAGCTTGATATACCATCATCAATATTATTTCTAAATATAGAAAACAATAATGGACCCAACACTGAACTCTGAAGGATTCCACTAATAACATTAGTCCATGATGAGCAGTGTCCATTGATTACCACTCGCAGTCTTCTTCCACTCAACCATCCCTTTATCCATAGCAGCAATTTGCCTCCAATGCCATACTGCTCCAATTTGTGCAGCAGTCTTCCATGTGCAACAGTATTCAAAGCCTTTCTAAGATCCAAGTATATAATATCAAAGTTATTCCCTGCATTCAGTTCTTTTGTGACCACATCATAGTATCCAATCAGATTGGTCAGGCAAGACTTTCCCTTAACAAAACCATGCTGTGTCCGAGATATAACTGAAGTCTTGTCTTGATGATCTGCTAGAACTTAACTCACTCAGCTCAGAAAAACCATCTATCATAATTTCTCATTCCATAATATTTTCTAATTTTCTAGGAATGAATTATGATGGTATTGGCCTTTTGGCTGAGACACAGCAGACTTAGAGAGAATGTTAAAAGAATGAAGTCAAGTTTCAAGCCTATATTAAACTAGTGGCATTTTGGCATTGCACTGCTTTTCAACATTAATTAAAACTGATGTTGAAAAGCAGTGTAATGCCAAAATGTTTTTTTACATTGAGGATAAAGAGACAGAGGGTGAATTCCTCTATCTGATGTGGATAAATTATTAAAATTGATGCTAGACAGTCTGAAGAAATTAAGTGATGAATACAACTCAGCCGGATGGCATTTGAAAAATGAAATATGTTTATGGTAGAAATTCCAATTTGCCTAAAGAGAAAAGATTGACCAATCACTGCATATGGCACTGCAACCTTGAATCTAGCAGAAGATGTGGTATAAGGATAAGAGTTAGACAAAGAAGAATGGAAATGAGCATGCTTTTGGTTACTTTGAGAGACAGAAAGAGGAGCATTAGTAGTGGCATATGATGCAAGAAAGCAAGCTTATACAGCATCAATAAAAAAAAATCAAAAAAAAAATCTCCATTTCACCTATCTATTCACTTCAAAAATTTATCCAGTTCTTCTTTGAATTTATTTAAGCTATCTTCTTTCACAACAACAACAGATGGAAGTTTGTTCCAACAATCAACCACTTGCTGGCTAAAGGCATATTTCTGTACATCTATTCTTCAACTATATTTCCTCAATTTGAATTTATGCCTTCCCAATTGCGTAATCTGAGCAAGAGGAAAAGTCCCATCAGCATTGAGTTTGCTCAAACTATTCAAAGCCTTATATGCCTCAATCAGATCACTTTGCCGGTGCCTAGTTCCCAGATGCTGCAATTTGCAAAACTTGCCTTTCTTGTTAAGTGCACCCCTTTGTTCCCTTCAACATTCTCGTTGCCCTTCTCTGTACTTGCTCCAGCAGCTCTACAACCTTTATGAAGTCCTCAAGGTGTGGCCTGACCATTGCCTTATACAAATGGATAAAACACCTCCTTATCCCGGCTAGCAAAGTTCCTGTATGTTATTGACAAGACCCCATGAGCTACTCTCACAGCCTGTCTTCACTGCTCTGAAGACTTCATTTCTAACTGCACAATTACTCCCAGGTCTTTTTCATTCTCCACTACCCTGAGTATAGTACTACACAGTTGGTACGTTACTCTGGAGTTACTGCTATCCATGTACAGTACTTTGCAGATGTTTAACTTCAGTTGTCACCTCTCAGCCCATCTGCCCAACTTTTCTAGATCCTGCAGCAGCATACTGTCATTAAAAACTCTGTCAGGTTTGCAGATGATACAAAGCCTGTTATACCTTCATCATTATCATTGATAAATATAGAAAACAACATTGAGCCCAACACCAAACCCTGGGGGACTTCACTAATAATATTAGTTCACAAAGAGCAGTATCCATTGATTACCACTCTTGGTGTTCTCCCACTCAACCATCCCTTTATCCATAGCAGCAACTTGCCCTTAATGCCACACTGCTCCAATGTGTACAGCAGTCTTTTACGTGCAACAGTATCAAACGCTTTCCTGAAATCCAAGTATGTGATATTAAAATTATTTTTTGCATTCAGTTTCTTTGTGAACACAATCACATTGGTCGGACAAGATTTCCTCTTAAAAAACCCATGCTGTGTTTGAACCTTAACTGCAGTCTTGGCTAGATAACCCTGCATTGCTTCTTTAACCAGTGACTCCATTATTTTCCCCAGAACAGAAGTAAACTAACAGGTCTGTAATTACTCGTGTCACCTTTTGATCCCCCTTTGTGAATTGAGGATACATTTGCACATCTCAAAACACATTAAGGCAAGAACTGGTGTAAGAGACATTATCCAATACACTGAGAACTTAAAATGGAGATGGGCTGGTCATAATTCCAGAAGCAATTATATAAAATGGGCAAAGAGAGCAGTAGATACCTTTGAACAGCAAGTGGGAAAGACTGATTCCAAAGAGAAGATGGAGTGATAAAATAGTGTGGATTGCAGGAGTAGAGTGGATGTGAGAAGCCACAAAAAAAAGATGGGAGATATGGGAGGAAAACTTTAATCCATCAGTGGACTGAGAATGGTTGAGTAAGATTTATGATGGGCTGTGCACTAGACAAGGTAATGCTGAGAATTATGTGACGTTTGATTTGTGTGCTTCCTTGAATCTAGTATTATGGAGCATCCTGTGTGTTATTCTAATCATTTTAGTTCCTTTTGTCTCCCTGAATCCTCGGTTGGCAGTATTCAGTGAAAACTGACAGGATCTATGTACCTCTTTTCCAAGCTTCTTTATCCTGTCTCTTTCAATTAATATCTGCAGGTACATGAATATTTCCCATGAGTGGCATCAAATTTCCATTTAGTGATTGTATCAGCACCGTTGAACTAAGGTATTGTAGTTTTTCTGCAGTGGTGTGGGCATCAAGATAGTTCCATTTGGCGATTATATCATGCACCATTGAACTAAGGTATTGTAGTTTTGCTGCAATAGTGTGGGCACCTATACATGGTGAGAAAACCTCCCAGTGACGATGCTTGTCCTCCAGATTAGCATTATTGGGATACAATGCCTACAATCTAGGTTCCAGACTAACACAGGAATACGGCATGTTTGCAGTGCACTGTGACCTGTGGAGATTTGGAAAGCAGGATCCTGGTGGTTAAGGGTCCCAGCTCAAACACACCACTTTGGTCCCTGCTTCAACAAAATGGGTGGTCCAGATGGCTCGGCCAGGATCAATTGGCTAGTGAGTTTGTCTGCAAGGGTCAACCGTGGCAATGCCATGCCACTACACTCATTGTGAGGAGAGGATTCAGGCTAGCAGAAGTGCAATTATAGTGTCTGGATAGCCCTGGCATCCCATTCCCGAGTGCATTTATTGCTTGCCAGGTAGTAGGTATCCATTTTGGCTCCATAGTGGGTGAGTCCGGGCACTGAATCAAAGCAAAAATAATATGAATGCTGATAATCCAAATTTTTCTTCTGTGACTTCAACATGGTCTCTACCAGTAAACTTAGTCAATGACCCAGATAAAGTCTTTGACAAAAAGACAGTGAACTGAAGTAATATCATGTCCAACACCTCGCATTCCTGATAATGTACCCCTCTACTAGTGAGAAGCCTTTAGGCAAATTGTCACTCTTGAAAATGCTTACCGGCTTTCCAAAATCAGTCAAATGGCTTTGTTCAGGTGACATCCTTATAGAGACCAGAAGTGGCAAGCATTCAGAACAGCTCCTGTAAGCCACATGTATTTGGAGTTTGGTTTTTAGGAGCATTAGCAACTAAGGCCATATTGCTCTGGGGATATGCGGTGGTCATTCCCTGACCTTTCTGCATCCTCCAAAATTTGGTGGTCACGGGTTCGAACCCCGGTCTAATCAAGAAGCATATGCTACGCACTGCTGCTCCTGCCCACCTGACTACAGAGGTGCTATATATTCGGGGGAATGCAGATCATTGTTACCCCCCCCCACAAGAAGATACTGAATTCATCCCGAGGCATCATCTCAGAATGGGATCACCTTGAAGTGTCCAAAGAGAAAATCTGTTCTGAATTAAAATCTCAAGGAGTATTCATGAATAGGAGTATTCAAATGAATATTCATGCATAGGGATAGGAATCTAGTACCCACTAGAAACGTCATCCTCACGTTTAATTCACCAATATCTCCTAATGAGATTAAAGCTGGCTATCTCAACTATCCAGTTACCATATTTTCTGGCATTTAAAAAATACATACCATATTTTTTAAATGCCAGAAATATGGACACTCACAAATGGTCTGTCGTGGATCCCTTGCATGCCCTCAATATGCTACAAAGGACTATAAAATATAATGTTCAGCTACAAAAAATTGACCTGCATTAACTGCCAAGGAGAACACCCTTCATACTCATGAGCATGCCAGAGGTGGAAGGAAGAAAAAGAAATATAGAAACTTAAGGCAGAGCTGAACATATCACACCAGGAGGCAAGAAAAGTGGCAAAACCAGTAAACACCAACAATATTCATAATGCTTAGAAGGCAGCTGGGGGATGTTTAATTGAACCTCAAACTGAAATCATTGTTCCACCAAGAGTCATTTACTCCCATTGCACTCTACTTACCAAACTCACAAAAACCTGCACAGAAGGACCAAGCAGCTGCCACTTCCATATTTGCACCTCCTAACTGTGCTGGTTACAAAACAGAGGCTCTAAAAAGCCAAAAACATGAAGTATCACATGAAACATAAGAAAAAATGAATGTCTAGGTGGAGGTACCAGATGATTCAGTCTTGGAACTCTGTGGAAAAAGAAATGGACACAGGACAGCATCTATACGTCCCCAAAAAAAGATAACTCCAGGGCTGAAAATTACCTTCAGTAATTCAGAAGCCGATAGGTGGATTCACCTAACCTAAATAACAGCTAAATTCCTACAGTGGAATTGTCTTGTATTATCATCATTAGCCATATGGTGCAAGGAAGCCTGTGGCTTTTGCTTCACCAGCCAAAAGAAAATTTCTCAGTTACCCTGTGTGTGTGTGTGTGTGAGAGAGAGAGAGAGAGAGAGAGAGAGAGAGAGAGAGAGAGAGAGAGAGAGAGAGAGAGAGAGAGAGAGAGAGAGAGAGAAAAACAGGGTCAGAAGGCCCTCCTGCAAAAGCATGAACCAACATGCTTTTGCTTACAGGAGACTTACCTAAAGGCAAATGATGACCCCCATAATACTACTACTATTATTTGGATAGCATTGGATTGCAAATGGCCCTGCTCATGGAGGAGTTGCTATCCTTGTGGACAACCAGACCCCATTTCAGCCTTTGCTACTAACAACTAGCATAGAGGCTGCTGCAGTTCACCTTACAGTAAGGTTTCTATTAACAGTCTGCTCTATTTATTTGCCACCTGGGACTGACATCCCCAAGAAAGGCCTTGAACTTCAAATGCAACTGCCCCCACTTTCTTCTTAGGGATTTTAATGGACATACTAACATGTGGGAGATAATGCTGACATCAGTGGGAGGGACAAGTCATAAAGTATATGCTCATTGACAATGACCTCTCCCTTCCAAATATGAGAACTAACACCTTCCACGTACATACCTGTACTTTTCTGCCATTGATCTTTTTATCTGTTCTCTCCTCTCTTTCCCTTCACTTATTTGGGAGGTGGAGGAGAACCTATATAGAAAGGGATTAGTGGGAGGCCGTGTTTCCTTTTAGGTTACCACAGTGGAAATTTGATCAGGCTGATTGGAATGCCTTTTAACATCTGGCATAGTTTGACATCACCAGTGAGGAGCCTATCAATATCTATGATGCAGTAACATACATCACAGAAAATATTTACTGCCATTCTGAAAACATCTATCTAGTTTCCACCTTTTCCCAAACTATGGTGGAATGCAGAATGTGCACAGAAGCAAAAATGGCTCGAAACAAAGCTTGGAGAATATTTCAGCGATTCCTACCACAGCCAATCTGATAGCCTTTAAACATGCTCCAGCCAAAGCTTGCTACATTGACCCACAGAGTTGAAAATAATCGTGGATCCATTTCATATTATCTATCTCCCAAACCACCAGCACTAAGGTGGCCTGGTATAAAATCCGGAAAATGAAGGGAAAATATCCATCTCATCATTCATCTATCCTAGAGTATAATGGATGCACTATTGCAGAGCCATCTGCAATAGCTAATGCTCTTGGAGAAACATTTTGTACCATCTCTTCAACATCTTCTTACTCCCCAGAGTTTCTGGTACTTAAACAAAAACTGAGAAAGAAGCTGTTAATTTTATGTCAAAGGGTATTTGCCCATATAATGAGCCATTTACAATTCATGAGTTGTAAACAGCTCTTACAAACATAAGTGGCATTGGACCAGATATTCATTATGAAATGATTAAGCACCTTTCTCAAAAACTTCTGGATCACTTGCTCTTTCTGTATAACAGAATCATTATTGAAGGACAGTTTCCAAATGTTTAGTGCAAGGTGATCGTTTTTGCTTTTGCTAAGCAAGGAAAATATCTTAAAATTCCTACCAACTATTGACCTGTCACTCTGACTAGCTCTTTGTGCAAAATCTCAGAGAGAACCGGTCAGTGCTTGGCTTACATGGTATTTAGAATCAACCGACTCTTCTCCAGCACGCATTGCGGTTTCCAAAAAAGTCAACTCTGAACCATTTAAATTAGACTGTAAACATCCATCTGGGATGTTTTCCTAAAACAAGAACATCTGGTGTCAGTGGTATTTTTTGATATGGAAAAAGCATATGATACAACTCGGAGATATGGCATTTTAAAGGACATATAGAGTCTCAGTCTTAGAAGGCACTTCTACATTTCATTAAAAACTTTTTAACCACCCAGTGTTTCCAAGTTCATGTAGGATCCATACTCTCATCTCTTTTGCTAAGAGGAGGGAGTAATGCAAGGATCAGTTTTAAGTGTTATTATGCTTTTAGCCATCAAAGTAAATTCCATCACAGAACAACTTCCACCTTTAATTAGCACCCTCTATATAGAAGACTTTAGCATATTTTCTCAGTCATACAACGTGAGGGTTATTGAAAGGCAACTGCACAGGCCACTGATTGCCTTACTCCTGAGCACTGCCTAATGGATTCAGGTTCTCGCTGCAAAAGACTGTATACATTTTTGTTGTAAGCATATTCTTCATCCTGAACCTGAATTGAGGCTTGGAAAAAATGCTATTCCAATAATGCTAAACACAAAATTCTTGGGACTCGTGTTTGATAAAAAGTTGACCTTTCTCAAACACATATGTCCTCTCCATACAAAGTGCACAAGAGGCATGAATAATGAATATTCTCTGTGCTCTCTCCTCTGCATCTTGAGGTCCAGACCGATGCACCTTATTATACATCTACTGCACTTTTGCGATCTAAACTAGATTACAGGTCCCAGGTATATGCATCATCTAGGAACAGCGTACTTTGATGGCTGAACCCTATCCATCATAAGGCTATTTGTATTGCTACTGGTGCATTTCAAACATCTTTTGGCCAGAGCCTCTACATGGAGGCAAATGAACCACTGTTTTTGCTCCATCATAAGCATCCTACGTGGACATCCTTTTGAGCCATGTGGGTTGTACAATGCCCAGCAGACTGCCAATCATCCTTTCGGTATTTGTGTCTAATTGCTTCTCCAAGATTTACATATCATGGTAAACAAGGTTGCCCAAACACCAAAGCAAACCCTTCCACTTGATATGCCCACATTCCAGCATGCAACTTTTCCTTCAGAACTGGTAACATCTGCTACTCTGCCTACTTGCAGCTCTATTCAGTCAGAGTGTTCAACACCAAGAACATTCTTGTTATGGGCCTATATGAGAGCTTGAAGGATAGGGTGGATGCCCTCGAAGGATTACAAGTGAGGGGCCCATCAAGCTCTCAGCTGCCCACACCAATGCCAGAGCTTGCACTTGGTCATCGCGGAACACAGCGGCAACCCCCAAGGCAAAATGCGCTGGTCCCAAAGGAACTAGTAGTTGTTGGTGACTCTATTGTCAGGGAAACGGGAAACATGCTTTGTAAAAAGGATAGGTGGAATAGGACCAGGGTATGTCTGCCAGGGGCAAAAGTTGATGACGTTGTAGAGCGGATATCATCTTTTAAGGGCACAAAAGGTGATATAGTTGTACACGTTGGCACTAATGACATTAAGAGTAGGAGACCGGCGGAATTACTTGACAAGTACAGGTCACTGATGAAAAAAAGCCGTGAATTAGGGTTGAAATTGAAAGTGTCTGCAATTCTGCCCAGACACGATAGGAGGGAGTATATGATGAGAGCCCTGTCAATCAATTCGGCCCTGGAAAGATTGTGCAGGGCTCAAGGGGTAGAATTTTTTTCAGCCTGGTCTGTACTTGTTAACAGGAGAGACTGCTTCAACAGGGATGGGATACACTTAAATAGAAAAGGTGCAAGGATGTTTGCTGATGCTATCGAGGCAATGTTAGGTGGGTCGGAAAACTGCTAGATTGGGGGGATACAAGGACTAATAGATTAACAGTAGCCACTGGCAGAGGTGAAAGTGATTCTTGCACTGCTTCTATTGGAATGAGCCGCAGCCTGGAAAATAAGATGCAGGATATTTCAGAGACTGCTGGGAATCATTGGGGTACAAGTAAACACATGGGTTGTGTTAGGGTAGCTAAGAAAAAGAACAGGTGCATGTATACTTGTGTGTACACCAATGCTAGGAGTTTAGTAAATAAATTTGATGAATTTGAGGTATTGCTCAAAACATCAAAGGCAGATATTGTGGGGATTTCAGAGACGTGGTGTCACACAGATATAAGAAATGCAGAACTGGAATTTGGGGAGTACAATGTCTACAGAAAGGATAGACAGGATAGGAAGGGAGGAGGGGTTATGCTATTAGTTTAAAAACACATAAAATCCAAGGAAGTGAAGCCAGTCGACATCGCTGGACAGTGCAGTGTCGAGTCAGTTTGGTGTGACATAAGCATTGGGAGATCAAAATTGAGAGTAGGAGTGTGCTATAGGCCTAATGACTCTGATGAGTATAATAAGAAACTGTTCGGAGAAATAGAGTGGGCCAGTAAATCAGAGAGTCTTATAATGGGGGATTTTAATTTCCCAGATATTGACTGGAATTTGGGGGCTGGTCACTCACACAGTAGCAAGGCTTTTGTGGATTTATTGGATGATTGTTTTCTACATCAGCATGTTCGGGAGGCAACTAGAGGGAGTAATACTCTTGATTTGATTATCAGTAGTGATTCTTCATGCATTAAGAATCTGCAGATAAATGAACCACTTGGTGGCAGTGATCACAGTGTGCTGAAGTGGGAGTTACTCAAAGAGGTAACTACCATTAGGGGTAAAGGGAAGGGGTATTGCTTTCGTAAAGGCGACTACAATGGACTGAGACAGTATTTAAATTCTATACAGTGGGATCAACTGATGATATTGCCAACAGCAAATTCAAAATGGGAAGCATTCAAAGAACTTATCGTGGAAGCTACTAGGCTTTACATACCAACTAAGAAATACTGTTCAAGGTTTAGGCCTAAATGGTTGTCAGATGAACTAATGAAGCATATGGCAGAGAAGAAAAATGCATGGGATACATACAAATTAACACGTGACACGGACGCCTATGATAGATACAAGTTGATCTGTAACCAAGTTACAAAGGAGGTTAGGCAGGCGAAGGCAGATTACGAGAGATCCTTGGCAAGGGATGCGAAGAAAAACAGCAAAGAGTTCTTTACTTATGTAAACTCTAGAAGGAAGGGGATGAATCAGATTGGTCCACTTGAGATCGATGGGTCAACTGTTGATGACCCTGCTCGGGTAGCTAACAAACTAAATGAATATTTTGCATCGACATTCACACATGAGGAGTTATTCAGCGAGGAGAATGCCAGAGGTGTATTCAACTCTAGCAGTAAGCTAGAGAATCTTGTAATAACTGAGAGCAAAGTGGAGGAGAAATTGTTGAAGATAAACACAAGAAAGGCACCTGGGGTGGATGGGATCTATCCAGTTATATTAAAGGAGGCAGCAAAGGAGGTAAGCAAACCCTTAGCCATAATTATGAGAGCTTCCTTGGACTCAGGGGAGGTACCCATTGACTGGAGATGTGCAAATGTGACCCCAATTCACAAAGGGGGATCAAAGGCTGACACAAGTAATTATAGACCTGTGAGTTTAACTTCTGTTCCCGGAAAATTAATGGAGGCACTGGTGAAAGAAGCACTGCAGGATCATCTAGACAAGACTTCAGTTATAGCTAGGACACAGCATGGTTTTGTTAAGGGGAAGTCTTGCCTGACCAATTTGATTGGATACTATGATGCAGTCACAAAAGAACTGGATGCAGGGAATAACTTTGATATTATATACTTGGATCTTAGAAAGGCTTTTGATACTGTTGCACATGGAAGACTGCTGCACAAATTGGAGCAGTGTGGCATTGGAGGCAAGTTGCTGCTATGGATAAAGGGGTGGTTGAGGGGGAGAAGACAGAGAGTGGTAATCAATGGACACTGCTCATCGTGGACTAATGTTATTAGTGGAGTCCCTCAGGGTTCAGTATTGGGGCCCTTATTGTTTTCTGTATTTATAAATGATATTGATGATGGTATATCAGGCTTAATGTCCAAGTTTGCAGACGATACGAAGGTTGGCAGGGTTGTCAAGGACACTACTGACACTATGCTGCTGCAACAGGATTTGGAAAGGTTGAGCAGATGTGCTTCGAGGTGGCAAATGAAGTTTAACATTGACAAATGTAAAGTCTACATATGGGAAACAGCAACCCCAGAGCAACGTATCAACTCTGTGGTACTACACTGACAGTGGTAGAGAATGAAAGGGACCTGGGGGTGGTGGTGCAGGCAGATATGAAGTTCTCTGAGCAGTGCAGACGAGCTGCAAGAGTAGCTCATGGTGTATTGTCAATGATATATAGGAATTTTTCTAGCAGGAATAAGGAGGTGATTATTCCCTTGTATAAGGCAATGGTCAGGCCACACCTAGAGTACTGTATACAGGCCTGGAGGCCTCATTTCAGGAAGGATGTAGAGCTGCTGGAACGAGTACAGAGAAGGGCAACTAGATTGGTGAATGGGACAAAGGGGTTCTCTTACGAAGAAAGGCTTAAGTTTTGCAAATTACAGTGTCTGGAAACTAGGCACCAGCGGGGTGATCTGATACAGGTGTACAAAGCCTTGAATGGTTTGAGCATGCTCAATGCTGATGGGATTCTTCCTCTAGCTCAGAAAAATCACCTGAGAGGGCATAAATTCAAATTGAGGAAAGACAGATGTAGGATAGATGTGCGGAAATTTGCCTTTAGCCAGCGGGTGGTCGGTGGGTGGAACAGACTTCCATCCCTTGTCGTGGAAGTTGATAGCCTAAATAAGTTTAAGGCTCAGCTGGACAGGTATTTCGAACGAACAGAGGGGTGAAGTGGAAGTGGTTATTTTTATTTATTTATGTTACTTTTTTTTTTTTTTTTTTTTGGCTGATGCTGCATAAGCTTGCTTTCTTGCATCAAATGCCTCTACTAATGCTAAATGCTAATGCTAATTCTGACTTCTTGCCCATATACACAGACAACTTGAAGTTGGAATCAAATGTGGGATCTTCTGCTGTCTTTCCAGACACCACTACTATATCCGAGCAGATTCTCCCTGAAAGCAGAAAACCCTGCATTCAGAGGGAATCTGCATGCTATAGAGTTAGCCTTCGACCACATTATAATTTGCCAATTACCATCGATACATTATATACTGTGATGCTAGGAGCATATTACAGGCTGTATTTGTGTTGAGATACAGTTATCATCCAGTCCCATCTCAGGTTCAGCAGAAGATATATTTGTTCTTTGAATGTGAATTTGATATCTGTTTCTGCTTTATCCCTAGCCATATTAGGATTAGGGGATTCCACAACCAAATCGCCAAACTGCTGAATAATTTTGACCTGTCAGTCTCCTACACAGACTACAGGCAAATAATACACAACTAGATATATGCCAATGGTAAGATTCTGGAACAGACAAATTATCAGATAATGCCTTTAATTGAAACATTGCAGTCTAGAGTGTACAGGAATCATAGCGAGGAAGTTGTTCTTGCTCGATCCACATAGGTCACGGTCTTCTTACCCATTCTTTCATACTGAGGGCTGATGCTCCCAGTGGCGTATTCAGGTATCATTGTATGGGAGCATATGCTCCCTCTGCCCACCCCTGGATGATCGATCTGTGTGCTAGTCTTGTGACACCATTTTAATTGATTATGATATTCTTACCAGTGAATGAAATGTATATTTTACTGCTTTTACCCATCTGCTTGTGCCTTATACACTCAGTCAGATTTTATCAGTGACCACATGATGTTTTTAAATTTTTACAAATTATTAATCTTTACAAATAAATAGTATTGTGCATTTATTTTTAGTCTGTGTACAGTACCTTTGATTCTATTTTATATTTGTGTGTGTATATATATATATATATTTTTTTTTTTTTTAATGAAAACCCCCAACACAAGAGGTATTAGAACCTATAGTACTTAGTACTGTGCTTGGGTTGGAGGTTGAGAAGACGAAACAAGATATTTGTTGACATTAGACTTGAACTTCTGTAGACTGTAATTTTCAGGAAATACATGTGAAGGAAGGTTGTTCCAGAAAATGGCAGTTGAATAAATAAACGAGGAAGATGAAAAGTTGGTTCTGTGAGTTTGCAGTTGGACAGTAAATGGATGTTGGCTGGTGGCGGCACACGTTCAAACTGTTTTGAAAGAGAGAGCGGGAATCATACAGCCAATTCAGAAGAACAGTGCCCATGGAAGTATCTGTAGAAAAGGCATGCAGCAGAAACAGTATGTCTATGAGACAGTGAGCGGACATGTATTTTTGTAATGGGCGGCTCCTAGAACGTTAGTTCAACTCTGCCTCAAGAGTTGAACTAACTTTTTTTTTTTTTTTTTTGTCCAAATACGGATGGTGCGGAAAGGTCAGGGAATGACCACCGCATATCCTGGAGCAATATGGCCTTGGTTGCTAATGCTCCTAAAAACCAAATAACATAACTTTTTTGTTGAAGTGAAGAACAGTATCACTACAAATGGCCCAGATATGTGTGTGATGTAGGTTTGTGTGTATAATGTGTGTGTTCTGTTGTTGTGTCTGGCCGCTTGGCTACCCAGAAGCATCAGTAACCTGAACAGATGATTCTGGGTACTCGTCCACACTATGGGAAGGTGGGCCAGTACCAAAGGAACACGTACTGTCTCAATACGAGACTCTGACCCACCTGATGTTGCCAAAATGTGGGCCAGATTCTTCTAGGGGCCCACTCCAGAGGAGAGAGAAAAAAAAACATTTAATTTTCTGGGAGAGGCTCTGTTAGAGAGGAGTCATTAATTAACCTAACTGCTCAATGGAATCTAGAAGCCTCAGAGAGGTTTTGGGAGCTTTGCCCCAGTGTGGGAACAATATTCCATGGTAGGGTGGATTTGTGATTTGTACAGAGTAAACAGCTGTTTGGAAGACAAGTAACGCCGAGAGTGAAAGAGAAAACCAAGTTTTTTAGATGCAGAGGAAGCAGTATTTGTAATGTGCTTGTGCCAAGAGAGATTAGAAGCCAGGATAATCCCCAAAAGAAATATATCATTTTGCCTAGAAATCGGAGTGTCACCAAAGATAAGCATAGGAACAGAAAAATCTTTTTGCAAGATATAAGTAAGACAAGACAGTTTTAGAAGGATTGAAATCAACTAAGTTGTCTTTGCCCCACTGGAGATCAGCATTTAAGGAATTTTTAGTGGATATTCGAGAAGTTGAAGCTGATTGAGCAGGGCAAAGTTTCTCAAAATGGAAAGTGGAATGCAATGTGTTATGATTGGCAAAACTATGGATAGGATTTCCAATCAATGGAAGAAGGTCATTAATATACAAGAGGAAAAGAGTGGGGGAAAGAACTGAAGCTTGGGGGACACCAGCATTAGTGGAGAAGTTAGAAGACAGAGAGCCATCCACCATCACCCTCAGTGAGCGATCAGAGAGAAAACTGGATAACCAATTACAAAAAACAGTTTGCAAACCATAAGATGGAAGCTTGTTTAGAAGACCTTTATGCCAAACACAATCGAGAGCCTTTGAGATGTCAAGAGCAACTGCTTGTGTTTCACCGATTTTTTTTTCAATGAATTAGTCCATAAATGGATAACATAAGCCAGAATATCACCAGTGGATTGTCACTGATGGAATCCATACTGGCAATCATTGATCGGACGGAAGGTTTCTAGGTAGTTTAAGAATTGGCAGTTAATTGATTTCTCCATTACTTTAGTAATGGAGAAATCAATTAACGTAAAGTGTAAAAGTAATTGCAATGGGACGATGATTGGATGGGAGGGATTTGTAACCCTTTTTAGCAACTGGCTGGATAAGAGCAAATTTCCATGCAGAAGGAAAAACACCTTTGGAATAAGAAAGTGAAAAAAGGTGGCAAAGAACAGGAGTAAGTTCAGGAGCACAGGTTTTGAGAACAAGTGGAGAAATACCATCAGGACCTGGAGCTTTCTTAGAATCAAGATTCGTCAGAATCCTTCTGACATCCTTTTGACAGAAGACCACAGGAGGCAGGTATTGAATGGAGCGTGTTGGGAATGGTGGGAGGAATTTTAGCAAGATCATTAATATATGAGTTGGAAGAAAAATGGGATACTAGCAGGTCAGCTTTATCCTTGGCTGAAGTGACAACAGAACCATATGGTTTTGACAGAGGTGGGAGCATAGATGGGCAAAAGTTGTGGCCAGTAGCTTTGGCAAGAGGCCAGAATGCCTCTGCTACCATTAGGGAAAGAAGCAAGTTTTCTACTCTTAGCCTGTTCAAAATCTAGTTTGTACTGATTAATAACTACTTTACAATTGTTGTGAGCTTTGGTATAGGCAGAAAATGAAACTGAAGAATTGGAAACAAGCCAATTATGATATGCAACATTCTTCTCTTGAACAGCCTTAGCACATTGATTGGAAAACCAAGGTTTAGATAAAGGACGAGATTTTAAAGTGAAGTGTGGAATAAAGGATTCCATTCCTACAAGAATAATTTCAGTAACATGATCTGAGCAAACCTTGACATCAGAAGTTTTGAAACAGTAATCCGACCAAAAAAAAGAAATCTCGCAGGTCATCCCATTTTCCATTCTTGTAATGCCAAACAATGTGTGGTTGGGAATAGCCTTGAGATAAAGGCTCCATTGGAGAAGAGACAATCACCAAGTTGTGATCTGAGGTGCCTAAAGGACCACTCACTTCGACTGTGTACTTAGAAGGGTTGTTTGTGAGAAAAGGATTAACCGTGTTGGCTGTATGGTTAGGATTGTCTGGTGTTCTTGTAGATAAATGAACAATCTGTGCAAGGTCATTAGTAATTGCAAAAGCTCTGAGTGTCTCGACTAGCTTGGTCGGTGTGGCTAGGAAACGAAAGCTAGCTGGAGTTGTGAACATTAAAATCAAGGAAAATTACCTTGCTGTTAGGAAAATTGGACTGGAGAAAGTCAAGTTGCAAAGAGAGGAAGTCAAAGAGCTCCAAGTGATTAATGGAGTTGGGAGAACGGTAGAGACAACAGATGAATTTGACACAATGAGGTAGAGAGATTTTAAGCCAGAGAAGATCGAAAAGAGGAGATTCCAAATTAGTTCCAAAGTCTGTTCTGATATTCCCTGTCGGAGACAGGGGATATCGGAACAGACATATGCATAAATTCCACCTTTGAGGCGAAAGGAATCATATAGCGAATAATTTGGGCAACTGAGATGAGCAGTAGTTGAATCAACCGATAACTGAGATTCTGTCAGAAAAAAGTACATGGGGTTTGGCAGACTGCAAGTGGAAATGGTCATCGTTAAGATGAGAATTGAGACCACGTATATTTGTGAAATGAACTAGGAAGTGTTTGGGAGGTTTAGATCTTTTCTCAGATAAGCTTACTCTATTAGGTTGACAATTCATGGTGTATTCAATAGTAAGAAAAAGTGGTGGAGGGACATGCTGTATGAAGTAATGAAATTTTTGGATATGGTGTACACATGGTAAGAATATACCCAGATACTTAACATAACATGGCCTTGAAAATGCCCCCTGCATACACACTACTTGGACTCCCTCCAGTCACTATCTGGCAGAGTAGAGGTAGCAAGATTATGCACTAGCTGATCTGGAAGCCTTCTAAACAGTTAAAGGTCCGGTATACTAACTAGCAGCCGGCCTGCAAACACCATTTTAGAGCTGTACCCTCAAAATGTAAGGAAGATTGGATCTCACCATGATGTTCATCATAACCTCAAAAGTCATCAATAGTTTGATATATAGTTTGATGCAGTAACCTTCCTGAAAGGTTACAAATAAACCCTTTTTTTTTTTTTCTTTTATCTGTTATGGCTTGGTTGTGCTGTGCTATATCCTCAATTGCTTTTGTGCCAGAAAAAACTGAAATAAACCAACCAAAACTTTTGCTGCTGTGGCACAGATAGATTTGATTGCTTATGTTATCCTGTTGACTTCCTGTTAAAAGTTTTTAAATTCATGTTTCATCCCTTTGTTGACAAATGCAAAGTACAGCTGTGTGGTACTGCACTCGGGGAAGTGGAATGTGAAAAAGACCTGGGGGTAATTGTGTATTCAAATATGAAATTTGCTGAGCAGTGCAGATGGGCTGCCAGGGCAGGTCATGGAGTCTTGTCAATGATATATAGGAATTTTGCTAGCACGGACAGGGAGGTGATTATACCGATGTACAAGACAATGGTCAGGCCACAACTAGAGTACTGTGTACAGGTCTGGAGGCTTCATTTTAGGAAGGATGTAGAGTTTCTAGAATGAGTACAAAGAAGGGCAACAAGATTGGTGAGGGGAAGAAAGGGGCACTCTTGCCAAGAAAGGCTTAAATTCTGCAAATTGCCGCACCTGGAGAGTAGGCACCTGTGAGGTGATCTGATTGAGGTTTATAAGGCCTTGAATGGGTTGAGTAAGCTGAATGCTGATAGGATTCTTTCTCTTGCTCAGATTAAGAACCTTAGGCGGCACAGTTTCAAACTGAGGAAAGACAGTTGTAGAATAGATGTGTGGAAATTTGCCTTTAGCCAATGGGTAGTTGATTGGTGGAACAGACTTCCATCTTCTGTTGTGGAAGTCGATAGCCTAAATAAATTTAAGGCTGAGCTACATAGTCATTAACTAATGGAAGGGTGAAATGGGAGGTTTTTTTTTTTTTTTGGGTGATGCTGCATTAAGCTTGCGTTCTTGCATTGTATACCTCTGCTAATGTTCTTTTATACACGCTCTGTCCTTTAAAATAATATTCACTGTTGAAGCAGCGAGACCTAATTCCCTTGCAATAGATGACAAACTTTGTCCTGCTTCGTACTTCTTAATCATTTTCATCCTCATTTCTAAATCAATTTTGTTTCGTTTTCTGCACTGCCAGCACTTGCACCTTCTGTTGGTACATTTCCCTTCATCATTGTGATATGTAAATAGGAATGAAGAGAAGTTTCTGAAAATTTGTTTTTTTATATGATTGAAAATTTCAGTGAAGGGGAACACATTTCACCATAATAGCGTAGCATAAAAACCCACGGAATTCCATTTGTCGGGATTATTGCAAATGCAATAAGATCGAGTTTACTACCTGTTTATAATAGACTGTGCTAACTGAAAAGCCCAATAAACTGGAAAGTGCAAATTGTTTTTATTGTTCTTTGGTTGTGACCTCCAGAAACATGCCTTAGAAAAATATCACAAAGGCATTCAAAATTGATTCTTATAACGGGAACGTATGATAATGATGAAAGCATAGTACAATTTCCATTATAAATATGACCTTTTAGAGGGATAAATAACTTAGTAATATAGCAAAGTTTTTAACTTCCAAGGACTTGAAACAAATTACAAAAAAAAAAAAAACAACACAATATATTATTGGTTTTACATTACGATATTTTCATAATACCTCCATTTATCCTTACAAATTCAAAATACTTTTCCGTATTTTTTTCAGTTTGCACCGGCCAGCAAAAATTTACATAAAGTCGAATTTGCGTAAGTCAAGTATTACGTAAGTCTGGAAGTTCCTTTATATATTTGTGTGCTTGCTAAATGTAGTGAGTAACAGCAAAAGTAACATACAGTAATGGACATAACAAGAAACAGTAATAGTGAGCAATATTCTTCTATCCATTGAATCTCATTATAACTGAGTTTGACTGTATATGAATAGCAGGTAATGGGAACTTTTCCTAAATCCCATGGCTGCTTTTTGTAATGTAGTGCATGTCGAATTTGTGGATAATTGCAAGGCCATAATTTTTTCCAAAAAAAGTAAATGGAATCTCATTAGGTACTCTAAAATAGCCCTTATTGGAGTTCACCAGTCATATGGCAATTGATTTCAAAACCTTTAAGAACATCCTTTTAATGGAACAGAATGTTTGAGACTAACAGGAGATATATTTTTAAGAGATGCTCTCTGTCTTATCATTCCATCTCTTATTTATCAAGAGATAGAATGGTAGGATACAGAGCATCTGCAATTCTATTTGAACAATTAAACTAATTGTCACTATACAAGCTAACTAAAAATATTTCCGTTTTTAGTGAAAATTTCTGTTTGTTGAATGACATGGGAAGTAAGTAGTGAGCAAAATTAGCAAGTTTTTTTGCATATGATAATTCACACGGTAAAGTGTATTTACTAAACCTACTTAGTAATAATTCCACATAATATCTTTCAAGTTATTTGTTTTAAATAAACCCATTAAATGGCGTAAATTATTTTCAAAGGCATCTCAGTAATTAAGCATAACTTTTGAATTTTTAACCCATTTTGCGGTTTATTTTCAAGTTGTCTTTTATGATCTGGCCTTTTCCAGTTTGCAGACCTTATATAGTATCCACAGATTTAACAGTTGGATCATGCAAGTTGGGATGCCTAAATAACTGAAGCAGTTTAATATGTTTGCATAGAACCAATAAAGTGATAAATTTGCTTAGTACTCATTACTTGTGAGTGAAGTGCTATTCTTAAAATTTTATTTGATAAAATTTCTGTTTAGGAAAAGCCCATCAAATAAATATGCAAATATAATCCTCATATAGATCCATAGACTAACTTAATATTTATATTAAGTTGACACTGTCAAGACCAACAATCAGTATGTTACAGTCTTGACTGTAACATCTTGATTGTTACAGTCTATCAATATGGATGACACACAGCTTATGTGTGTCATCCATATAATCTTAAACAGTTTAATAAATAGTCTTAGTATATTGTTGAATTATCATTTCAGTATGACTTGCTACCGAAAGAAAGATATAAGATCTCATTCCTATGGTGAGCAGAACCCACTGCATGTGGGAACGTAATCAGTTGTCATGCAGATAATTCCCAGTGTTACAGTAGTAATGTGGTTCCTGATGGAGAGTGTTCAACGTTCTTATACACTTTCAGAAAGGTTGCTACGCGCCATTGGAACATCACATAATGCCATTTTTGATAGGGAGAATCTGGAAGATTTGATTCAGCAAGGAGCTGATGTCAATCAGTCCCATGGTACACTTCTTCCTTTGCATTGTGCATGCATGGTCAATAATGTGCAAAGTATAAAAGTACTTCTCCAGAGGGGAGCTGAGGTATGAATTAAAAATTTTTTTTTTTTTTCACAAGAGTAATTTTTTGTTGTTTGTATTAAAAAGAAAAAAAAAAAAAAAAAAGAGAGAAGCTATTGGGATACTTTACCAAAAAATATCAATTGGATATGGAATCTTCAAAAGATTTAAAATAATTTCAAAAAATATTATCCATTTTTTATGTATTAACTTCAGTTTTTGTAAGTATTATATGACTTTTTCTAATAGTAATATTTTGAGATCTTTTTTTTTAAAAAACTTGAATTATACCACTGCTGTGTATTCATCAAAAGAAACGTGTGACATATAAGTGACAGCCTGTTGAAGTTCCATATATATAGATGTGGGACTTAAATGACTTTAAAATTGTGAGAAATATGAAAATATTTTAAATACATGTTGTTCAGATGTTTTTATTTGCTAATGTTGGTGTGGATTAACAGCCTCACCAGGCCACCCAGTTATTCCTGTAGGAATTCAGACTTTAGTCTTGGTATCCCTTACATGAGGTTCAAATCTGGAGCAGCAGCCCCTCTCCCCCAATGCTCCTGGGTGTAGGGATGAAATTTCAACCCAGAAGGGGGAAAAAAAACATTGTGTACCCAGTATGCACAAAAGATGTTTGTGCAAAGGCAGTGCAGCCAGTCTGCAAGAGTAGCTCAATGATATACAGGAATTTTTATAGCAGGGATAAGGAGGTGATTATCCCCTTGTATAATGCGATGGTCAGGCCACACCTTGAGTACTATACAGGTCTGGAGGCCTCATTTTAAGAAGGATGTAGAGCTGGTGGAACGAGTACAGAGAAGGGCAACAAGGTTAGTGAATGGAACAAAGGGTTGCTCTTATGAAGAAAGACTTAATTTTGCAGATTACAGTGTGTGGAGACTAGGCACCCGCAAGGTGATCTGATTGAAGTGTATAAAGCCTTGAATGGTTTGAGCATGCTCAATGCTGATGGGATTCTTCCTCTTGCTCAGAATAATCACTTGAAAGGGCATAAATTCAAATTGAGGAAAGACAGTTGTAGGGTAGATGTGTGGAAGTTTGCCTTTAGCCAGCTGGTAGTTGATTGGTGGAACAGACTTCCATCTTTTGTTGTGGAAGTTGATAGCCTAAATAAATTTAAGGCTGAGCTGGACAAGTATTTGGAACGAATAGAGGGGTTAAATCGGAGCTTTTTTTTTTTTTTTTTTTTGGCTGATGCTGCATAAGCTTGCTTTCTTGCATTGTGTACCTCTACTAATGCTAATCCTTAGGACCCATACACTTGATTGTATTTTCAGCATTTTTCACGATTTGATAGTAGATGATGAAAGAAAACAAAACTGTTTAAATTTTTAGAATCAAACAGCTAAAACCAAAGTTATGAATGATGAGGTGTATAAGGCCTTGAATGGTTTGAGCATACTCAATGCTGATAGGATTCTTCCTTTCACCCAGATTAATTGCCTGAGGGAGACATAAATTGAGGACACAAGTTGAGGAGACAGTTGTAGAATAGGTGTGTGGAAATTTGCCTTTAGCTGGCAGGTGGTTGATTGCCGGAACAACTTCCATCCATTGTTGTAGAAGTTGATAGCTTAAATAAATTCAAGGCAGAACTAGACAAACATTTGGAGCAAATGGATGGGTGAAATGGGAAGTTTTTTTTTTTTTTTTTGTTTTTAATGGCCGATGCTGTATAAGCTTGCTTTCTTGCATCATATACCTCTACTAATGCTAATGTAACGTTTTATATTCACACTGCTACTTACTCTACGGAATCAGCATTAGTGACTGAGTTAGCATAATCTAGGAAGTGATGTCATTTGCATCATTTCTGCCTCGCATTTTCGTTACCAATTGGTTTTACTTCATCCGAAATATGACCCCGGGTGCCAACATTATAGTGATCAAGTGATTTTCCGAGTGATTCATAGAGCGTTTACTCAAAGCCTCAGTTCTTCTTTAGTCTAAAAAAGTTTTTTTATGTTCTCTTTAATCGTAACGAATGGGCCTGGAGTACTGGGGTCCATAGTTCAAATACACATATAGTTATTACCCAGTTTATTAACAAACAAAACAAATTATAATAAAATATAATAAGATAAAACCAGTAGCTTTTGGGACGCGTGTCCCTTTGTCAACTGACAAGTTAATACAAATTTTGAATACAATACAACGAGCAAAGTGGCACGTTAATCATGCGTTATTGTTGTTGCACGGACGTGTGCTGCTTCTACGCCACTGATCATCCAGCAATAAAACGGTAGTTTCCAGGATGGGATGTAGACGCATGCCTTTCTGGCGATTTAATGCCTTAGAATTGTTTATTATGTTGAGTGACTCTAGCCATAGGCGGTGGCGAAAGTTTCGAGAGTGGTCCACTATCTCAAAGTTGCGTTTGGGGTCAAGATCGTGGTTGGTGGCCCAAAAATGTTCTGTGACTGCGGACTGGTCAGTTTCGGCAAGCCGGATTGCTCTGTCGTGTTCTGTGAGGCGATCTTGGAGACGTCTTGATGTCTCCCCTATGTAGCAACTGTTACAGTCTCTGCAGGTGATACGATACACCACATTGCTGCGTAAGACAGGTGTGACAGCGGTCTTCACGTTGGAGACAAGCGACCGTAGGTTCCTGCAGGGTAATTGCACGCATTTGATGTTGTAGCTTCTAAGGACCTTAGAGATGCGTCCTGACACTCCTGGATAATACGGAATGTAGGCGGACGATATACCGACCTGCTTCGGAGGTCTTGGGTTGGATGTGAGTTCTTCTGCCTGTAACAGGCATCTGTTTAGTACATGGGGTGGATAACCGCATCTGGTTAGGTCCGTCTTCACGCGGGAGATCTCGTTACGCCTAATTGTGTCGGTGCTGGAATGGCTCCAAGCCCTGGAGAATAGGGTGCGGGCAGTGCTATTGAGATGGCTTGGTGCGTGGCCGGACCCGTAGTTGGTGAATTGACCGCACCACATGGGTTTGCAGTATACTGAGGTCTCTAGACGTGGGCCTACGCGATGTACCAGGACGTCTAGAAACAGGAGCAAACCGTTCACCTCTGATTCTATGGTAAACTTGATGTAATTAGATAGGGAGTTGAGATATTCCAGCAGTGTAGTTTCAGAACCCCGTGGTATTACGGTAAAGATATCGTCAACGTATCTACACCATGTTGTAATGGGTGGGTTCTGGTGTATCTGCTCCTCCAGGTCTTCTATGGCGATGTTAGCTACTACGGAACTGACAGGGGCACCCATAGCAGTGCCATGTACTTGTTTGTAGAGTGAGTCTTCAAAGGTGAAGATGCTGCTTGATAAGCATAGGTTGAGGGCGGTACAGATGTCATCAGTGGATAGTGATGTCCTGGATTGGAGGCTTAAGTCGAAGACTCACTCTACAAACAAGTACATGGCACTGCTATGGGTACCCCTGTCAGTTCCGTAGTAGCTAACATCGCCATGGAAGACCTGGAGGAGCAGATACACCAGAACCCACCCATTACAACATGGTGTAGATACGTTGACGATATCTTTACCGTAATACCACGGGGTTCTGAAACTACACTGCTGGAATATCTCAACTCCCTATCTAATTACATCAAGTTTACCATAGAATCAGAGGTGAACGGTTTGCTCCTGTTTCTAGACGTCCTGGTACATCGCGTAGGCCCATGTCTAGAGACCTCAGTATACCGCAAACCCATGTGGTGCGGTCAATTCACCAACTACGGGTCCGGCCACGCACCAAGCCATCTCAATAGCACTGCCCGCACCCTATTCTCCAGGGCTTGGAGCCATTCCAGCACCGACACAATTAGGCGTAACGAGATCTCCCGCGTGAAGACGGACCTAACCAGATGCGGTTATCCACCCCATGTACTAAACAGATGCCTGTTACAGGCAGAAGAACTCACATCCAACCCAAGACCTCCGAAGCAGGTCGGTATATCGTCCGCCTACATTCCGTATTATCCAGGAGTGTCAGGACGCATCTCTAAGGTCCTTAGAAGCTACAACATCAAATGCGTGCAATTACCCTGCAGGAACCTACGGTCGCTTGTCTCCAACGTGAAGACCGCTGTCACACCTGTCTTATGCAGCAATGTGGTGTATCATATCACCTGCAGAGACTGTAACAGTTGCTACATAGGGGAGACATCAAGACGTCTCCAAGATCGCCTCACAGAACACGACAGAGCAATCCGGCTTGCCGAAACTGACCAGTTCGCGGTCACAGAACATTTTTGGGCCACCAACCACGATCTTGACCCCAAACGCAACTTTGAGATAGTGGACCACTCACGAAACTTTCGCCACCGCCTATGGCTAGAGTCACTCAACATAATAAACAATTTTAAGGCATTAAATCGCCAGAAAGGCATGTGTCTACATCCCATCCTGGAAACTACCGTTTTATTGCTGGATGATCAGTGGCGTAGAAGCAGCACACGTCCGTGCAACAACAATGACGCATGATTAACGTGCCACTTTGCTCGTTGTATTGTATTCAAAATTTGTATTAACTTGTCAGTTGACAAAGGGACACGCGTCCCGAAAGCTACTGGTTTTAGCTTATTATATTTTATTATAATTTGTTTTGTTTGTTAATAAACTGGGTAATAACTATAACTATATGCGTATTCTCTTTAATCTGTAACTTAGTCTTACAAATTGTAAGCAAGTTTTAAGAAAACAAATCCACTTTTCTTTTTTCTTTTTTTTTTCTTTAGACTAACTATTAACCCCTATAGTCAGTCTAGTGGCACTGCTCCTACCTCCCTGTGGTAGGGCCAGTAACCTGGGAGAAGAAATCCACTCTCGCAGGGCTGAAAGGAGCAAAGATGGAAAACATTTCATTTCCACCTATAGAGCCATCGAGCTCAAGAACAATGACAAAGGACAATGAAAATGACTTTTCTCAACCTAAGAGGTTGAAAACAACCCCTCAAGAGGAGATTCCAGCTTTCCTCATCGTACATTCACTCTCTGAACAGCCTCTGAGCAAATTATCACCTTTCCTTGTGCAGAAATGCATTGAGACTGCTGCAGGCCCACCTAAATCAGTAAGGCACTTCAATCCGGTGATCTTCTGATTGAGACTACTTAACCTCAACATTCTACAAAGCTATTAAAGCTCACAAATTTTGGAGGTCATTCAATAAAAGTTACTCCCCGTGCCACACTAAACTCCTCTAAGGGAGTAATAACAGAATTGGATTTATTAACAGTATCAGAGGAGGAAATTGTCAAAGAGCTACACAAACAAAAAGTCATCCAAGCAAGGAGAATTATGGCTTGAAAAGTTGGTATTCTTGTTCCACCAAGGAGCATAATTCTCACTTTTAATACTCCTAGCTTGCCTAAAATCTGTGAAATCAGGCTATCTGCGTTGCTGTGTCTGACCATACATCCCAAATCCCATCAGGTGCTACAAATGCCAAAAATACACACTCCCAGACTGCATGTCGAGGTGAGGCAATATGTCCTAATTGTGGATCTAAAGAGCATAATCAATCTGATTGCACTATTACCACTCTGCATTGCTCAAATTGTAAGAGTAACCATCCGGCTTTCTCAAAAACATGTGAACTATGGAAGCAAGGGAAAAAAATTCAAAAATATAAAATAGAAAACAAAGTGATATACTCGGAGGTGAGAAGACAAATAATGAAAACAGAAACAAAGCATACGTATGCCAGAGCCACTCAACATTTCCAATCAGTGGATATTCAAACTGATGTATCAGTTCCTCCAAATATATCCATACTGAACAAGCCAGTAACACCCTAATTACCAAACCAACCAATGTTTCCTAAACAAAACCAAAAGTGTCAGAAACCATGAAATCACAATCATCACTCTACTCCGGAATGGACATTGATGAATGCCATGACTCAGATGATGGAATCCTAGAATTACATGCAACTGATGAGACGGATGTGAGCCGTCCTTTCTTTTCTAAGAAAGACAAAACAAAAATAGATCGATACAAGCAAACTACAACTAAAAAGCAGTCAGAACCAAAATATGCCATAAAACCACATAATGGGAAGAATCCTTCAGTGGAATTGTTAGAGGTTTTTGGAATACAAAAGATGATTTACAGGATCTTATCGATCGGTACAAGCCAGCTGCCATAGCTTTACAGGAAACTCTTAAATTCTCAAGTGTGTCCTACCATTAAGAACTATGCTATTTTTAGATGCGATAGGAGTATAGACATGCCACCTCATGGAGGGGTGGCGATTATTGCCAGAAACAACATTCCATCCAAACATGTTTCTCTTCAGACTCTTTTGAGGTAGTGGCAGTGTGCATTGTAATTGGTATTACTCTCACAATAGCATCTATATATCTCCCTCCTAATTTCTCTTTCTCCTTGGATGAATTATAAAACTTAATAGATCAGCTGCCATCTCCCTTCTGCTTATTCAGAGACTTCAATGCTCATCCACTATGGGGATCTCCAAAAGTTGAAAAAAGGGACAAACTAATAGAAGCCCTGCTGGATACTCATCATCTTACCCTATTAAACACTGGTGAGCCCACATATATCCATTTTTCTACGGGATCCATGACTGTAATAGACCTTACAATCTGTTCTCCAACCATATATTCCAATATGGAGTGGTCAGTTCTAGATAACCCACTAAACAGTGATCATCTACCGATCCTTTGCAAGATACAAACACAAGTAAACTTGTCCCCATCGCAGTGCTCCAACTGGAAATTCCATAGGGCATGTTGGCATGAATACTCCTGTCTAACTCAGTTTGACGATGATATAATCCAGTCCCAGCCTATAGATAATGTCACCGATCATATAACCAACCAGATATTACATGCTGCTACTTCTTCAATACCTAAATCTCAACCTGGGAAACGTAAACACAGCAGTTATTGGTGGAATCAGGAATGCATACATGCTAAACAAGAAAAAAATAGAGCTTGCAGTTTGTTTTGAAAATTTCCTACATCCAGTAATCTTATTAACTTTAAAAGACTCAAGGCGAAGTTCCGCCAAATAAGAAGAAAAGCCAAGAAATATGCCTGGATAAGTTTTAGTTCCACTACTAAAAAGGACGCGGACAATCCTCAATCCTAAACTGGAAAGGACAGGAGTTGTCTGCACCAACAGAAATAGCTAATGCAGTAGGCAAATCCTTATATCAGCAGTGTCCACATACAACGAAACCTTTCAGGCATCTGTAGAAAAACAAAAAATAAATTTCTCTATTAAGGTATCCCATCTGTACAATCAGCCCTTCACTCTAAAGGAACTTTTGGAGTCTCTCAATAAAACATCTAGTACTGCTGCTGGTCCATATGGAGTATGCTATATAATGCTAAAAAAACTAAATAACAATGCACTAAGCTCCCTGTTGAAATTCTACAATAGAATATTTTTAGAAAATAGTTACTCGCAATCCTGGTGTCACTCAATTGTTCTAGCTTTTCTGAAACCAGAGAAGCATCATACCATCCCGCATAATTACAGGCCGATTTCACTGACTGGCTGTTTAGGAAAAGTCTTAGAAAAAAATGGTACACAAGCAGCTAACGTGGTTTCTAGAAACCAACAATCTGCTAAACAGAAATCAATATGGGTTTTGGAAAAATCGCTCAACCTTAGATGTGATGATCAAAGCAGAAGTAAACATCCGCAATGCTTTCGTAAGGAGACAGCATCTGGTCATGGTTAATGTAGATATTGAGAAAGCTTTTGACACCACATGGCAGTATGGTGTCGTTCAAGACCTTCATTCTTCTGGATTGAAGGGGCAGTTACCCCAATTTATACAGAACTTTCTACCACAGAATGTTTCAGGTCAGATATATGAACAGTTTATCCAACCCATTTGAACAAGGTGTACCACATGGTTCCATCCTAAGCGCAACATTATTCACAATAAGAATTACTAATATGACATGAAACATACCAAAAACAGTTGAATCATACATGTTTGCTGATGACCTGATTATCTCTTGTCAGTTTCAAACTATGAATGCCATTGAAAGGCAGCTTCAAATATCCATAACCAGAATAGAATCGTGGGTGCAACGGAATGGCTATTCCTTAGCAGAAAATAAATCGACAGCAATGCATTTCTGCAAAATACACAAACTATATCCAGATCCTGAAATATATTTAAAAAATAACCTGATTCCTCTTACCAATAACTTTCATTTATTGACAATAAACTTAAATTTTCTAATCATATAGCCTACCTTAGAACAACCTGTCTAAAGAAATTGAACATCTTAAGAGCTATCTCCACTAACTCCTGGGGTGCTGATAGACACTCACTATCACATCTCCACAGAACTTTAATTCGGTCCCGCTTAGATAATGGATCACCTGTGTATGACTCAGCAAGGAACAGTTCCTTGTTGCGGCTAAATACAATTCAGCATAGTGCCCTAAGGATAGCCATGGGAGCCTTCAGAACATCTCCAGTCCACAGCCTATATATTGAGGCTAATGAACCCCCATTGCACCTCAGGCAAAAAAACCCTACTTTGTAATTATGCTGAAAAAATTAAAAGTATTCCATCTCACCCCAGCTGGGAATACCTGTTTGATCCTCAAAATGTAATGTTATACCATAATAAACCGAATGAAAACGACCCTGCAGGTCTTCGATTGCAAGAGATTATGAGCAGTTGGAATATTAACTTTCAGCATATCCTTGATGACTATGCTTCTCCTGAACTTCCCTGGATTCAGTTTTCACCTCGTTGTGATACTTTCTTTCTGAGATGGGGAAAATGCTACCTGCAAAACAACAACCTACAGCAGCTACATGAAGCCCACATCCTAGAAAACTCAGAAAAACTACTTGTCTACACTGATAGCTCCAAAACAGCTGAAGCCGTAGATGCTGGATCAATTTCTTCTACCTTCTCAATATCCGTATCTCTTCCTACCAAATGCAGTATCTATACCGCAGAATTATATGCAATAAAACTGGCCCTAGATAATATAAGTAAGCAGCATTTCAAGCAAGCTTTGATATACACTGACTCCTTAAGTGCAGTCACCGCCATTCAGTCTGTTACTTCTTCCCACCATCCCATTCTGAAACAGATCCAATACAGATTATAACAATATCAAACATCTAACCAGATGGTCACCTTCTGCTGGATCCCTGGTCATGTCGGCATCCCAGGTAATGAATGTGCAGATCATGCTGCTAAACATCCTGACAGTACATCATTCTGTCATCTGAAAGTCCCATACACTGATTATAAATCCACTATTCAAATAGCATGTAGGACTCAATGGTCAGAACTGTGGCAAACACAAGTCAATAATAAACTATTCCAGATTAAAAAAGAACCTCAGCTGTGGACTTCTAGTTTCAGGAGAAGCAGGCGAGAAGAAGTCATTTTGGCAAGACTTCGAATTGGTCATTCTTATACAATGCATCTGTTCTTGCTTATGGGAGAGAATCCTCTTCAATGTCTCATCTGTCAAACCCAGCTAACAATGGAAAAATATTCTAATAGAATGCCCTCAGTACGCAACTATCCGAAAATCCAGTTTGTATTCTGTATCCAATTTGCAGTAACCTTTAACTTTATTACACATACTTGGCAAAAATGCAAATTTTGAAGAACTATTTCAATACTTGAAATGCACAAAGTTATATAACCATCTCTGAAAGACATAATATACAATTTTCAGTCATAAGAAATTCATGAACAGGCACAATATGGCCCAGGAGGCCCTTGTGCCAAAAATCCTCAATTACAATAACAATCCGAAATATATAGTATGAACAATGTAACGTTTTGTGCTCACACCTGCTACCTACTCTACCAAATCAATGTTAGTGACTGAGTTAGCATCATCTAGGAAGTGACATCATTGCATCATTTCCATCTCGCATTTTTGTTACCAATCGGTTTTACTTCAGTCTGAAAATTTAGTAGGTGCTTCCAAAGATGTTTTCACATCAGAAATTTTTCTAATCCTGCTGTTCACATCAATAACTTTCAAGTAAATTCAAAGGATGGATCACTAGTGCAATAAACTTCATTTAAGTTCAGTAACTGCGGACAAGCTATGGCAAAAATGCCATTTGGGTAACTTTGTATAACTTTGCTAAGTTACTGCTAGAAAGATTAACCATTTGCAGTCCCTTAACCCAATGTCGCTCTGGGTGTGATAGCGTAAAATTCCGCTTTCAGTCCAATGTCTCGTCCAGAACAATCTGAAAACCTAAATCTGTTTATTGCTATTTATAGTCAATTATTAAGTGCATGCAGCTTTTTTTTTTTTTATTTATTTTTTTTTTTTTTTTAGGCCTCTTATAGTCAGATGTTTTGAATGCTGAGACTGTTTCTGATTAGGAAATTTGTTTTCTGCTTTACTGACTCAATTATTGAACTGCGATCTATTTATACTTCATATAGAGAATCTGAAAAACTAAATTTGTTTATAATCAGTTGTTAACAGCATGCTTTTTTTTTTTTTTGCATGTGTCTGAATGTCTCAACCTGCCGTTTATTTATACTTTACATAAACAAGCTGAAAAACAATAATGTTTATATTTAGTAGTTTAACCTAAACTACTGAATATAACAGCAGGTGTTTCTCTCTCTCTCTCTCTCTCTCTCTCTCTCTCTCTCTCTCTCTCTCTCTCTCTCTCTCTCTCTTTCTGTCTATCCTCAAGTCCAATGCGGAAACGTCTGTGATATTGTTTCCGATTATAAAATCTGTTTTCCCACTACTTGCTGTAATCCATTTTCACTTCATGTAAACAATCTGAAAAACTAAATAGATGTTTACTGATGTTTATATTTGATTTTTAATGGCAAGCGACATTGTTTTCTTCAGTGTTAGAAGTCATAAAGTAACTTGTACTTTGTGTTAGAGTGAAATTTTTAGATGGAGAATTTGAAGGAGAATTTGAAGGAAATCTTGCAAATATAGTTTCACGACTGTTCCACATGGTGTGACTGGGTTTAGGTTTCACTAAATGAATTGGAGATTTTTGGAGTTATTATCAACATTGAACTAAATGAAAAAATTGATATAAAGAAATATTGGTTTGGAGAATGGACAGTCAGAATTAAATTTTTCAAGAAGGTATTTAGTAAGGATAGATTTCTGCAGATATTTTGGATTCTGTATCTCTGCCCACCCACAAAAGAACAAACAAGGAATTCAAAGCAGGGGCTCTAAAGTAAATACATTGTCAATTATCTGTATGGAAGGTTTTGTGAATATTTTCTTCCAAGTAGAAATTTTCCATAGAGCTTTTAAGCTGGTTTGCCATGCTATTTAAAATCTTAACTTGTGTAAACCCAAAAAAAAATAAGTTTTTAACATCATATTTCATCTGGTTATTTGCTTTATTGGACCTCATGGGGAAGGCAGTGCAAATAATTCTGGATTGCAGAGGGTTAATAAATAAATAATTGTATTAATGTTTACTGAACTGTTAGCCAAAAAAAAAAGACTCCTTAATTTTTTTAAAAAACTAACTACAGTAACTTTAATTGTGAGAATTTATTTTTAAAACCCCAAGGTGCTCTTTCTGTAAAATATTAATAGCCATCTTCTACAAGATCTCTTTCAGGCAGATACATGTCTACATCAGTAAAGCACAAACTATAACGCATTGCTCTCATTGGTGCGTCAACGACAATTAAAATCTCCCCAAACACCAAGCGGTGGTTCAACTCCGAAATGAAACAAGCTTTTAATCTAAAGCAAAAAGCCTACAGAACCTGGAAAAGGTCTGGATCCATGCTAAATCACATTGTTTACAACAAACAAAGAGCGAATTTCCTGTGTGTGTGTTTGGAAGAAGGCACATCGTAAGTATATCCACAGAAGACTTAGGCATTCCAAGCATATTGGAATGCCTAAGTCTTCTCTGGTATATTGTTTAACAATATATCTCCAAGTATATTGTTTCCACACATGGTCAACAGATTGAAATGGATGAAGAAACGATAAACCTGTGGACACAGTCAACCTTTCACCCTGACCAGGAAAAACATCCACCTCCCTGTAGTGGCCATCACAGATAAGGCCTGGACCAAGCTTGCATATGTTAAGATCTCAAGGGAAATGATTATGAAAGCAATAAAACAGCCTTTCCAACAAATCTACAGTTCGTTCCAACAAACTTCCCCTCTTTATTCTCAAAATATGCAGTATCTATGTGATTGACCTGTTACATCACATCTTCAACCGTATCCTCGAGACTGGTATCACACCGACAATTTGGAATGTCTACCATACTTTACCAGTTCCAAAAACTAATAAACCAAAAGATCCCAGAGGCTACAGAGCAATCTCTATTTCCTGTGGACTACTAAAAGTGTTTGAAAAAACGATATAGTCCATCTTAGTCGATCACTCCTTTAGTGGGCTTCCACATCACCTTCATACTGTTATTCTTAGGAGGTCTGTGCTTTCAAATCTGAAAGACTGAAATGACTGAAACCCATGAATTGGTAGAAATTCCAGATTTAAATCCATATTGATTAGGAGACATTAGATTTGATGCCATATAGTGGCTATTTTAGCCTGTAGTGGAGGCATCATTCTAATGTTTTATCCATCATGGGAAGGAATGCAATTGGTTGACGGAGGTTTTCTGATACAGGCCAGTTTCCAGTATTGTGAAGGGTGCTTGGAGGTATTGGCTGGTGCATAATTGGGTGTTGACACTGCACAGTACATTTGGCTGAATTTGTTTTAAGGCTGTATGGAAGTTGCTAAGTAACATAAGCTAAATATTAACTCATAACTAAGTTATGCAAAATTTCTGATCAACCCAAATTTCTAATAAAGGGTTAAAAAAGGACCAATTTTGAGGAATGGGCAACCATTCATGTTGCCCATTCATTAAGGTAAAATAAATAATTTTTCTCACTAAAAATAGTGAGCAACATTAGAAATTTTCGCTAACTATTTAATAAAGTAATGTCGAAAATGACATTACTTCTAATAATTTTTTCCCCTCCAAAATAACTCTTGGGGTCTCTTAGACCCCCCATACATCTGGTGCAGGGTTAAAATGTTTATTCAGAAATAGTGCTTATCCAGCTATTACACCTGTTGAGCATAATCTCTTTCAGTATGTAACTACGAAAAAAAAACTGGGTTTACTACTTAGTGCATCACTTTCATATTGTGGAGACACTTTTCTGCGACTTGGTTCAGTATTGCACTATTCTAAATAAAAGGCATTGCTCCAATGGAGAAGTACATTGCTTTTTATATAAAGTAGAAACAAAAAGAAATATGCTCAATGTGTGCAATAATTTTACATAGCTTTAATAGCTTGAGGCTTTTCCCTAGACAACTTCCAGATATTTTACGAAAATTTAAAAAGTAAAAATCTTTCATCTTCTGACCCTCTTGGGCCCAGGCACAGCCACATTGACTACATTACTATAGTTATGCCACTGATAATACTCTGCACCAGTAATTAATGGACCGTGTACTTTTCAGCAGCCTGAGATTGTCTTGTAATGTGTATGCCAGTGTCCACATACCAGTCCTAATAATTAAAACCTGGATGCCCTCAGCATTTAAAGACTCAAGCGAAAAACTTGCACATTAAAATCATGTCTATGAAAATCCGAACACATAGTAATCATAATAGCTACATTTCAGTTTGACAAACCCTGTGACAAATGACTACAACTTCTTAAAATATTACTAGTTCCTTAAATGCTGATCTCCAGGTAATTCTCCAGTATGATAAAACTTAGTTAACTCCAATCCTTATAAAACCCTGTGTGGGTAGAACAGTGGTTATAAACACGATCCTGGACCTATTCCATCTGGGGAATAGGTCCAGGTTCAAATCCTGTTAATGATGCAAGGAACTTTTATAAGCCCTTTTCACTCCATGGTTGAGTTAGTCAATCTCAGATGTGAATTAAACAAGGTTTGCTCCACCCCTTGGAAACTCTGCTTTTTTTTTTTTTTTGTTCAGTAAAACAGGCAAATTGACCAGAGAACCATGTAATTTATGGACATAATATAATGGGCAGATAAGATGGCTCTTGGGTACATCCTTATGAAACAAAGTCCTTTTTTTATTTTTTGCAAAAAAAAAAAAAAAAAAAATCTCATCTGCTGTTCACATTGTTAGACAAAAATGCATCTTTTCTGGGGATGACCCTGACTTCTAATCTTCCTCGGCTTAACATAAAAATTGCTTCTTCTGCATCAAAAAAGAGTAGGCTTTTGCTTACAGTGTTATTTTTCTTATAAACATCTACTACCCCCTAAAAATCTGCTCCACCTTAGAAGACTCATATAGCACAGTTCTTCCACTCCTTGTAGAGAAGACTTGGGTTCAAATCCTGTCAAGCTGGCAAGAATTCTCATGGGTGTATTTTTTTTTGCACTCTAGCCAAGATAGCTTATCTCCAGTAAGGGTTGTAGAGCCCCTCCAATTTTTTTCATCCATCAAAACAGGTAGATTAACCATAGAATATACACTTTAGAGGAAACAATATTCTGATATATCATAGCCTTGACTTTTGTGCAAAAACTAAACAAAAGCTGCTACAATGGAATATTGTTCCCACATCTGCCCCTTCTCCCAAAGGCTTTTCTGAACTCCTTGACTCTATTCAAAAGAGCAATCAGGTTAATAATTCCACACAGTTTCACTCCCCTTTGTTTCTGATTATCAGTTTCTTCCCTATGCCTTTTCTATGGGCCATTCTGAATTACCAAAACAACCCAAACATGTGCCAATGCAAATCAACATCCATTGTGCACTCCAAAATGTGAACTAATTCTTCTTCACTTATCCCTTCTTCTGTTCTTTGGAACAGCTATCCTTATGTATTTCCTGAAAATTATATTCTAGAGGAATTGTAGTTATATAAGCAAGTGTCTTCTGTCTTCTCAACCTGTACACAATGCCAAAGTACTACAGTTGAACCAATAGAGTCAGTTCTTAGATTGGCCACACCAAGTACTAAATTTGCATCAGAGTGAATGTTTATCAGACCCACTACTCCTGTTAGTAGTGATAGTTGGCTAATGATGTCTATATTAATTTTACTTCTGTATCTCCCATGCTTATATCCATTTTGCCACTATATTTAGTTTGTGTTTTACCTTAAATAAAGAGACAAGCAAGCACAGTAGAAAATTGCAGTTGTTATTTAAAGTGACAGAAGGTGGAACTTTGAAGCAATTTTGCAAAATCTTGCGTTTGGTCATTAGCTGTGTATGGTGTAAAGGAAAGCAGGATGGAGCTGTTTAATTCTTTGCAGAGTAATACAATGGAAAGAATGATGAATTGTGCTTCGTGTCACTTTTCTTTTGATGTAGGATACAATGATGAACAGTGCTTTGTGTAAAAAAAAAAAAAAAAAAAAAAAAAAAAAAGTTGCAGTCTGGAAATGCAGTCTTGTTCCATTTTTTTTTTTTTCTTTTTTTCTTTTATGTATGACTATAATAAGACTACTCAAGATCCAACAGCACAGCCTTATTTTGGAAGTTCTGCTATATAGGTTCCAGTAACCTTTTTCTGTTTCAAATTACTATTTTTAAAAAAACAAATCATACAAAAAGTAAATATTATTTATTTTTCCTACTCTACTATTGTGTAGTTGGTCAGAGTTAAGCAAGCCTTTTTAATGGAATGTGTACTATGATGTTAACATTGGCAGTCTATGTAAATATGAGTTTGTGTATTCTTTAATTGAAGAATAAAAAACTTTTCTTAGTGATTATGTTTAAAAGCATTAAGTAGAATATTGAAATAGTTTTATATTCTGAATGTAACTAATTTTCTTCTTCCTTCATTAGAAGAGAGATTGTATATGGGAAAAGTTGGTGCGAGGAGGTTTATAGAATATGTTAGTAGCAAAGAAATAATTTTAATGTTTAAAATAGAACAGAATCAATTCATCTTGTATGGGGGGAGGGAAGTTGAACACTTTTTATATAAATAAACATTTATCACAATGCATTTTTTTTTTTTTTTTGGCATTTTTAACATTTCATTTAGAATATTTATTTGTTTTGTAGCTAGTTAACACACACACACACACACACACACACACACACACACACACACACACACACACACACACACACACACACACACACACACACACACACACACACACACAGTGAGAGTGTTTAGTGTGAATTTTTTGGTGATGATATATCATTGAATTAATTCCCTTAGTGTACTTTGTATATGCAAATTTATTTATTTTTGTGTAGGTAAATGCATATGATGGGTATCATAGAACAGCTCTTCACCATGCTGCTGAACACAGTGCTGAGTCTGTACGTATATTGTTGCAACGTGGTGCTGACACTGAATCTGTTGATATTAACCACAATACCCCTCTTCATTGGGCTGCATTTCGAAATAAGTGGGAGTGTGTGCATGTTCTACTAGAATATGGTGCTAATGTGAATGCCGTTGATTTTAATAATGACACACCCCTCAGTTGGGCAGCAATGAAAGGAAACTTAGAAAGTGTAAGGTTGCTACTTGACTATAACGCATCTGTAGATACAGTGAATTATAATGGAATGACACCGCTTGCAAGAGTAGCGGTACTCCTAGCAACAGGTTTGAACTCATCAGATGATGACATATGTTTTGAATTATTGTTACGTGCATTAGGACAAATAGAACTAAGAGATCAACAGGGTCATTTGTCTAGTATTATTGCACGAGATAGGAGACTAGCTGATCATTTAATGATTTTGTGTTCCTCTCCACGTTCTTTGCTAGAAATAACCAGGTTTGTTATCAGAAAAAATTTACCTCAGTGTCATCTTCCTACTGTTATTCGCCAACTTCCAGTCCCTGAACGATTACACCCATTCCTTTTATTACAGAGTTAAGATTACAGTAATAAAGAAAATAATAAATAAATACACACACATGCTCTCACATGCATGCATAAAAAACTAGTTGCACAATTTAAATTGTATTAAAAGGTTAGATATGTAATTTCTAGATATATTTTACTTCTCATTCAGACTGTCTTTAAACTTAGAGCTGAAAATACTTCTCTGCTTGTTCTGTATAATTCTGTCACAATAAATTGTAATTATCTTAAAAGAAGAAAAAGAAATTGTACTTAGTGGGGAGCTTATGGTATCATCATTTACTTCCATCTTTCTTAATGACTTTCATTGAAACCTAGACTTAAATTAAATTAAATTTCATTTGAATTCTACTGGAAATTAGCAAAGTAAAATTCATTCAAAGTTTAAGTATACTATCCTGCCAAAAGTCAGGTGACACATGCTTTGAATAAAAAATATATTTAAAAAAAATTAATAGTTTACATTATTTATTCAAAGAAATCAGTAGCCCTAATGACTGCTTCCTTATGTGGTGGAAGATTTCTACTTATTTCTGTTAGAAAGCTGGTGGTGTTGTTCCCTACTCCTTTAATGTCTGAATTGTTCTAATTTTTGCATTTTAGTTCCTTCCAAAAATGTTCAGTTTGATTGAGTTCTAGTTCTCTGCTAGCTACCACAGTTTTCTAATGTTATTCTTTCCAGAACTGTCTTCACAGTACCTGCTTGGTGACATGGGGCATTGTCATGTTTGAAGCTGCAAGGGCTGTTTCCATAAAATTTACACAGTTGCCAAGTGCACCAGTGCAGCATTTATGATTACTTGCACTGCAACATTGAATCGGGCCCATACCACAAGACATCCCTCTCCAGACCATGACACTCCCACTCCTCAAAGCTTTTTAGTAAGTACAGCACACTCAGTAAGCATCCTCCAGAAGTCTTCCATGTCTAAATATGTCCATCAAACTGGAAGAGCACATAGCATAACTCGCTCTACAGTCTGGTTTGTTGTGCCTTGCACCATGCCAATCAGTTCTGTGCATTTGTCTTTGTGTAGGCTACAGCTCTTCCTGTAGCTCCCTATGTGTTGTGGACCCACTTAGAGGATTGCCTGTGGTAGCTTCAATTCAGATTCTGTAACATTTGATAGTGAAATGAAGCCTTCTCCTCTGCCATCTTGAGACACATTGACTTCAGTCAGTCAATATTTTATGCATACCTGATAATTTCTTGGAGTCATTATCACCTTTGGACTTACCTTCTCCAGCACATTTACATTTGTTGACTTATGAATGGTTAATTCCTGAGCAGTAGCAAGCTCAGATATTTTTCCTGCATGATATCCAATTATTATTCCTCTCTAAAGCTGTGTTAGCTCTATCCATGTACTCATCATTTGAAATGAAATGTTGACTGACTGCTGATCACCTTTAAAAGTCAAAATATTTGCATATTTCGGTCACCTAGATTTTCCTGTAATCAAGGTGCTGCCCCATGAATTTTGATAGGATAGTATCTTTTATTTTTACTCTGCCATTTAAAGCATTACTATTGTTATAGTGAATCTGAATATTTATTTATTCAAATTAGATTTCCATTGCATAATAACGAAAAATCTGAAAACTAATAAAGTAGTGAGTAACAAAAATAAACAATTCATTGCTAATTGTTGGAACAAAACCAGAACTGAACCGAAATTTTGTCATTTTCAGGATCCACTACTAATATTGGATCTTAAAAATAAAAAAAAAAAAAAGTCTGATAATTACATAGTCAATTAAGTTAAGAAGCACATCATGGTATCTTATATTGTAATAAGAGATGCACTGATTACTTAATAAGTGGAGAGAGTCATGCTTTAGCATTAGCAAAGGCACATGATGCAAGAAAGCAAGCTTATATAGCATCAGCCAAAACAAAACAAAAAAACCCTTATTTCACCCATCCCCTTTGCTCCAAATGTTTGTCAAGTTCTGCCTTGAATTAATTTAAGCTATCAACTTCTACAATGACAGATGGAAGTTTGTTCCAGCAATCAACCATCCGCTGGCTAAAGGCAAACTTCCGCATATCTAACCTAAAACCGTCTTTCCTCAATTTGAATTTATGTCCTCTCAGGCGATTATTCTGAGCAAGAGGAAGTATCCCATCAGCATTGAGCATGCTCAAACCATTCAAGGCTTTATACACCTCAATCAGATCCCCTTGCAGGTGCCTAGTCTCCAGACACTATAATTTGCAAAACTTAAGCCTTTCTTCGTAAGAGCAACCCTTTGTTCTGTTCACTAATCTTGTTGCCCTTCTTTGTACTTGTTCCAACAGCTGTACATTCTTCTTAAAATGAAGCCTCCAGATCTGTATACAGTACTCAAGGTGTGGCCTGACCATTGCCTTATACAAGGGGATAATCACCTCCTTATCCCTGCTAGAAAAATTCCTGTATAACATTGACAAGACACCATGAGCTACTCTTGCAGACCATCTGCACTGCTCAGAAAACATCATATCTGCCTTCACAATTACCCCCAGGTCCTTTTCATTCTCTACCATTCCCAGTGTGGTACCACAGAATTGATACATTACTCTGGGATTACTGCTTCCCATATGTAGTACTTTACATTTGTCAATGTTAAACTTCATTTGCCACCTCTCAGCCCATCTGCTTAACTTTTCTAGATCCTGTTGCAGCAGTGTACTGTCATTAGTGTCATTAACAACCTTGCCAACCTTTGTATCATCTGCAAACTTGGATATTAAGCCTGATATACCATCATCAATATCATTTATAAATACAAAAAACAACAATGGACCCAACACTGAACCCTGAGGGACTCCACTAATAACATTAGTCCAAGAAGAGCAGTGTCCATTGATTACCAATCTCTGTCTTCTCCAACTCAACCATCCCTTTATCCATAGCAGCAATTTGCCTCCAATGCCACACTGCTCCAATTTGTGCAGTTGTCTTACATGTGCAACAGTATCAAAGGCTTTTCTAAGATCCAAATATATGATATCAAATTTATTCTTTGCATCCAGTTCCTTTGTGACTACATTATAGTATCCAATCAAATTAGTCAGACAAGACTTCCCCTTAACAAACCCATGCTGTGTCCGAGCTATAACTGAAGTCTTGTCTAGATGATCCTGCGATGCTTCTTTAACCAGTGCCTCCATTAATTTCCCTGGAATAGAAGTTAAACTAACAGGTCTGTAATTACCTGTGTCTCCCTTTGATCCTCCTTTTTGGATTGGGGTCACATTTGCACATCTCCGGTCCATGGGTACCTCCTTTGAGTTCAGGGAACCTCTCATAATTATGGCTAAGGGTTTGCTTACTTCCTTTGCCATGTCCTTTAATATAACTGGATAGATTCCATCCACCCTATGTGCCTTTCTAGTGTTTATCTTCAACAATTTCTCCTCCACTTTACTCTCAGTTATTACAAGATTATCTAGCGTACTGCCAGAGTTGAATACACCTCTGGCATTCCCCTCGCTGAATAACTCATGTGTGAATGTCGATGCAAAATATTCATTTAGTTTGTTAGCTACCTGAGCAGGATCATCAACAGTTGAACCATCGATATCAAGTGGACCAATCTGATTGATCCCTTTCCTTCTCGAGTTTACATAAGTAAAGAACTCTTTGCTGTTTTTCTTTGCATCCTTTGCCAAAGATTTCTCGTAATCTGCCTTCACCTGCCTAACCTGCTTTGTAACTTGGTTACAGACCAACTTATATCTGTCATAAGCTTCTGTGTCACATGTTAATTTATATGTATCCCATGCATTTTTCTTCTCTGTCACATGTCTAATTGGCGCCTCCATAGCCAGGTGGGCAGGAGCAGCAATGTGTAGCACTTGCTTCTTGATTAGACCAGGGTTCGAGCCTGTGACCACCAAATACGGAGGATGCGGAAAGGTCAGGGAATGACACCACGTGTCCCCGGAGAAGTATGGCCTTAGTTGCTAATGTTCCTAAAAACCAAATAACAAACAAACAAACAAACATGTCTAATTAGTTCATTTAGGCCTAAATCTTGAACAATATTTCTTTGTTGGTATGAAAAGCCTAGTAGCTTCCAAGATTAATTCTTTGAATGCTTCCCATTTTGAATTTGCTGTTGGTAACATCATCAGTTGGTTCCACCGTGAAGAACTGGAAATCACATTATTGTTCGATTCAGGCCAGAGCATATTTACTTGCCATGATGACTGATACATGATTTCATGCTATGACGAGTATTCTTCAGGCTTAGGGGAATACGAGTTCCAATTGTCTATGCTTGTGGTTTGTTTATTTATTTTTGTCTGATTGTGCTCTGAAAATGTTGTTATTCTTTATTATATTTTATCATTAGTAATCGTGATGAAAATTAATTGATTCCCAAACTAAACAATCGGTGTTAAAGAATAGTTATTTGCTGGCACTATAATTTCCCTTACTTAATGTTTATTGGGTTTTTCAAATTTCTTTGTGATCTACAGTTCTTCATTTGGAACATATCTCAAATGGTTGTGGATTATTACCAATATTTTAGAGATATTTGTTCATGGAGGTTGTGTTCATGACTTATTACATTAGAAGGATCACGCATACAGTGAAGATTGAAGAATTGTTATTAGTAAAGGCAAGTAATGAAGTAAGAATTTTGGGAAACAAACATGGTTGTTTTTTTTTTTTTTTTTGTTTGGTATTTACGATATTCAGCTATACTGCATAACTTTTGGAAAAAAAGAGACATTGCCACTTTGTTACCCATTACTAGCAATGTTGATACCAGTGGACTCAACTGTTTTGTCAGATAAATGGAAAGCATTTGCAAATATTCAGTATTTATTCAATAAAAATTACACTCATATTGATGACAACATTAAAAATAATATTTAGGACCCAATTACAGGGACTCATACCAATTCAGATGTAAAACTATAAATTGAGGCACTAATTCTCCACCAGTTTGCTTAACTGTCCCTTGTTATCTTTAACAACCATATAAAATCAGCAGTTGGGTTCCTGTGATTCCTTGGGCCCATGTAAAAATGGAATTGGTGGGTGTTGAAGTTTTGCCAATTCACATTGAGAACTATTGGAAAGGAGTGAAGGTGTTATTCCAAGGATGAATGGAACTTCAAAAAAACTGCACTCATTACCATAAGTGCATTATTCATCTGCCATATTTGCATATTGTGCAGCCAGAATAACTCAGAACGGCCTTACATCCTCCAGCTAACTGCAGCCTCTAACGAACAGAACTTTTTTTTTTTTTTTTTTTTTTTTTAATTCCTCGAATCATTTACAGGAATTGAATCCAGACCTGCAAAAAGTAGCAGATGGCAATGTATCATTCTGACTGGAAGGCTACAGTGGGCTTAGAAGTTAACGTTTCCAAGTTATTTTTATGAATTTGTGGCCAATATGAGATTTAATTAGTTGTAACTAGTGATGGGCATACTTAATTATTTCAATAATTGAAAAATTTCTATTTTTGATCGTGAAATTTCAAAATAGATAAAAAAAAAATTGCTAGAAATGCCTGATATTGTCAAAACTTAAACATAACTTCTTCATTGACTCACTGACCCACACATTCATTTTATAAAATCTCAATTTTCAAAAAATAAAAACAAATATTGTCTCCTTATTAGTTTAACTTTCAAAAGAGAAATATTCTCTAAAAAATAAATATTATATTGTAGACTAGACTTTTATTAATGAAAACTTTATGGATTTGTTAATATTTTTCCTAAAACGTGAAGAAAAATCTGTTAGCGTTCATGATACTTGTTTCAGAAACAGCGATATATTTTTCGTCTACCCAGAAAAGTTTTATTTAGCAAATTGCATTTTTTTTCTTTCTTTCCATGATGAGGTCTTCCATAGACAGAAAGAAAAGTGGTAGCTCAATATTTGTTTAGGAAACAAAATTCAATCAGGTCTTGCAAGTTCCTAGTTTCCAATTGCTGCAGTATACAGAACCAAAGTTTAACTCTGCCTGCCGGCTAAATTAGTGTATATCATTGGCAGAACCCCATGACTGTTCTGCTGCTCAGAGAACATCTCGTACTGTACAATTACCCCTAGATATATTTTGTTCTCCACCATCATATGTGTGTGGTACCATCTAATTGTGTGTTATTCTGAGATTAGTACACCCCATATACAGTACCTTGCATTTGCCAATTTTCAGCCCATCTACTTAATTTTACTAGTTATTGCTCAGTAGTATGCATTGATTCCTGTCATTAACCTTTGTATCATCGAAGTTAGACAAGCTTGATATGGCTTCATCAATATCATTAATAAATATTGTAAAGTAAGTGGCCAAGCACTAAACTGCAAAGGACTCCACTAATAACAGTCCAAGAAGAGAACAGTGCCTATATAAGAACCCCCCCCCCCTCTCTCTTTCTCTTCTGCCACTTAACCATCCCTTTATCAATTGCACAAATCAGAGCAGAAACACTTCTCTGATTTGTACAGCAGACTTTTTTTGTGTCGAGCAATAGGAAAACAGGAGAGACTGCTTTTACAGGGATGGGATACACTTAAATAGAAAAGGTGCAAGAATATCTGCTGATGCTATCGAGGCAGTGTTAGTTCAGTTGCAAAACTGCTAGCTTGGGGGGGGATTCACAGACTAATAGATTTAATAGTAGCCTCAGTAGAGGTGAAAGTGATTCTTACACTTCTATTGAATTGAGCAGCAGCTTAGAAAGCAAGGTGCTAGGGATTTCCAGCACTGCTGGGAGTTACCATGGAACAAGTAAATACATGGGCTGTGTTAGGATAACTAAGAGTAAGAACAGGTGGGTGCATGTATACTTGCATGTACACCAATGCTAGTAGCTTAGTAAATAAATTTGATGAATTTGAGGTGCTGGTCAAGACATCAAAGGCAGGTATTGTTGGGATATCAGAGACATGGTGTCACACAGATATAAGGAATGCAGAATTGGAATTTGGGGAATACAATGTGTACAGAAAAGATAGACAGGATAGGAAGGGAGGAGTGGTTATACTGTAGTTAAGAAACACATAAAACCTAAGGAAGTGCATCTAGCTGACATGGGTGGACAGTGCAATATAGAGCCAGTTTGGTTTGACATAAGCACTGGGAAAGTAAAATTGAAAGTAGGAGTGTGTTAACAGTATATCCGTAGCCAAGTTGTAAGGAGCGGGAGTGCAGTAGCACACACTCTTTGAGTAGACCGGGATTCAAGCCCCCTGACTGCTGAATACAGTCGATCTGCCAACCTGCACTGGGCCAGCGTGGCAGATTATGGTCCATTTCCCTCAGCATGAATTGTTGAGGAGGGTCCCATCCTGCAGTGGGTTGATATTGGCTGCAGTTTACCTTTTTGTAGGCCTAATGACTCTAATGAATACAATAAACAATTGTACAGAGAAATAGCATGGGCCAGTAAATCAGATTGTCTTATAATGGGGGATTTTAAATTCCTAGATATTGACTGGAACTTGTGGATTGGTCAATTGCACATTAGCAATGCTTTTGTGAATTTATTGGATAATTGTTTTCTACAGCAGCATGTTAGAGAGGCGCCCAGAGGGAGTAATGCTCTTGATGTGATTATCAGCAGTGATTATTCATGCATTAGGAATTTACAGATAAAGAAACCACTATGTGGCAGTGATCACAGTGTACTGATGTGGGATTTACTTAAAGATGTAACTACCATTAGAGGTAAAGGGAAGGGTTTTTGCTTTTGCAGTAGTGACTATGGTGGTCCCAGAGATTTTTTAAATTCTATACAGTAAAACCAACTGATGATGTTACCAACAGCAAATTCTAAATGGGAAGCATTCAAGGAAGTAATCTTTGAAGCTACTAGGCTTTTCATACCAACTAAGTAATACTGTTCAAGATTTAGGCCTAAATGAATGTCAGATGACCTATTGAGACTCATGGTAGAGAAGAAAAATGCATGGGATGCATATAAATTATCAGGTGACGCAGAAGACTATGGTAGATATAAGCTGGTCTGTAATCAAGTTACAAAGGAGGTTAGTCAAATGAAGGCAGATTATGAGAAATCTTTAGCAAGGATACAAAGAAAAACAACAAAGACATTTTTACTTATTTAAACTCTAGAAGGAAGGAAGGGAGGGGACGAACTGTTCATGTCATAACTGTGCTATGCACTATTTGGTTGACGAAATTGACACTACCTTAAAAGATGCCACATTTTTGGTTTTAACTGATTTTACATATATTTCTGATTTTGATGTATTTTATCATGTATATATTTTTATCACTTTAGTACATTATTTGTATTCACTCTTATTTTATTTTTAACTTATTTTTGTATATTGATTTTAATAAAGTTCAATTGGTCGTCACGGGTTATTTTATTATTGATATGGCCAAGGGTTTACTTAGCTCTTTGTTCTTCTTTGAATATAACTTGAGAGAACACATCAGTCCCAGATAACTTGGTTATTCTTAACTTCAAAAATTTCTAATTTCTTCTCAGTTTTCACCAAATCATTTAGATAGCTTCCAGGTATAACTTGTACTACTGCTATTCCCATCCCTCAGTTTCTTCACACATGAAAGTGGATAAAAAATTTAGTTTGTCAGCAATCTGAACAGAATCAGTAGTTATGCTATTCATATCTAGTGGCCAATGTTTTCCATTGCTTTCCTCCTAGTAGTAACCTAAACAATAATTCATGAACTTCTCATAATTTGCCTTGGCTTGGTTAACCTCCTTAGGGATTTGATTGCAGGCTATTTAGTACTTATATAGGTTTTCCCTGCTAATTTATAATCATTCCATACATTTTCCCCACTGAAAGGAATTTAAGATCCAAGACAACTGCAGTCACTTTTACTTTGGCTATAGCTATATCTTTAAGCTCACAACATTCATTATTTTTCTATACTTGCTTTTAAAGAAAACCAAATATGAGAAACTATTTCACACTTATGTTGCATCTGGGTAGGTGCCGCTGACCAAGTACTGGCCAGACGCACGTTTTTTCAGTGCTCTTCAAAATGTTAAAATTTAGTGGTGTATTTGGATATTTCTGTTAAAATATCAAGTCTACTGGATTTCTATTGGGTTGGCGAATTGACTGATGTTATATTTGTGACAAACTTCTAAGGCAAAGCTAAATTACGGACGTTCATAAATTTCAGCTTGACCACGTTGTTACACCATACGTTAAGGAAATATGGCCGCCGAACCAGCGTGGACGTCTGTCGCAACGCTCCATAAAAGTTCTGTTTAAATATGTGGTTAAACCATAGTTTAAGTTTTAAATTATGGTCTTCTTCAAAGATGCTGTTTAGAGGATCCCCCTGGTAAGAAATTTTGAACATTCTATTGGGAATTTAGCAGATTACTAGCGTTAGTATCTATATCCTTTGTTTGCCAGACTGCACTGGTCACCATGTGGCTGGCAGCAAGGCTATAGAAAGGCGCCGATATAACACGGTGGCCACGCTAGTACACTGCAATTGACTGGGAAGGGTGCCCCACCAGTGTAAACCCAAGCTGGAAGACTGTTCCAACAAACTGTGCCCTCAGTTGTGTAAAATGAACTTAAAAACATGTATTTAGTGACTCCCCCCACCACCACCATAGACTCTACATGGTTTTTGTTTTCAAATTGTAAAGTATTTAAGTTATGCAAATATAAGTGTCGCTAATTCCTCCAGCTCCCTGAAATACCCCCCACAGAAATCTGCTCCGTTCTGGGAACATCTCTTAATTTGACTGTTCCCCCCCCACATCTGTATCAGTGGGGGGTAGCCCAAATCTGCTGCCAGCTGTAACTCAGCTACTATTATAGCTATGGACTTGTGGCAACTTCCATTCATCATCAACTTGGCAGTCCTTTCTAACTGCTGACCCAGTACCCGCTAATCCGAAGTTTTTCTGATTATCCGTAAAACCCGAGAACTATAGAAGGAAAAATGGAAAAAACACCTGCAGATGCCCAAATGGGACCGGGAATCGACCCAGCCAGCGTGGACTTGCAGGAAAGCCCAGACAAGGTGAGGGCCACCCCAGCACCAAAACGCAAGAACAAGAGGGAGACGCGTAGCCAGACAGAGCAAAAAGAGCAACAAGATCCTGCAATACCACAGATAGACCTGGCAGGTGATAGTAAAAAACAGGACAAACATGTCCTGGACCCTAACATCCCTGAGGGCCCTGTTCTCCAACAAATACTTGTGCTCCGAACGGCACTCGAAACACTCTTTAAAGAACAAACAAATAGAATAACAACAGTGCTTCGGGCCGACATATTCACCGTATGGAGCAAACTAGAGACCATACTTCTTGACACTCAATCAAAGTATGAAATCGCAAATGGCAAACTGGAAGTCTATCAGGAAGGAAGGGCGAAAGAAATGTCACAGCGTGCCCCGTCCTACTCCGACGTGCTGAGGATCAAAACACAAGAACCGCAAGTGTTAACCGCAGAAAACATACCCAAACGAAAGACTCTCCGGCCAACACCACATTTGGTCATCCTCCGACCAACCTCCACAGAGGAACATCCCACAAGCGAAGAGGTAAAAAACACCGTCATTACAAGCCTCGCAGGCAATCTAAAAACGACGAAAATAAAGTCAGTCCGCAAAACGCGTAACATAGGTGTGATAATTGAGACACAGACAGCAGAGGATGCTAAAAAGATAATTACAAATCCCTTGGCCTGGAAGCAGCGCCACCAAAAAGAAGAGGACCGAGTATTGTAATCTACGACACCGACAAGGATCTGACCCCAGAAATGTTGCAGGATGGACTCTATACAAGAAACCTCCAGCGAGATCACCCAGACATGGAACCCACAAGCCTAATAACACCAAAACATCAAACGAGATCCAGATCAGGCATGGTCACAAATTGGGTCGTGGAACTATCGCCAGCTGCGTGGGAAACCATCAGCCAGCAAAACAGAGTATTTATAAACTGGGGCAGCCACCGCTACAGGGAGCATGTGTCTGTACCCAAATGCTTTAGATGTGGCCGCTTTGGGCACACAACACATACTTGTGCCCAAACCCAGCCTACATGTGGCCATTGCGCTGAACGAGGCCACGAATTTAAATCATGCCCAAAAAAGGACAAACCACCTATGTGTGCAAACTGCAAGTTACAAAAGCTGCAGGCGGATCACTCTATCAGGGACAATAAGTGCCCTATATACCAAAAAGCAAGGAGTACATACCCATTGAGACTCAATTATGGTACACATCTTAGACCATATAATAACAACAGGGTACTATTTGCACAATTAAACGCCCAGAGGTCCAAGGCAGTTGCAGCGCAGCTGACCAGGACAGCAAACGAGGAAAACCTGGATATCTTGCTCATCCAGGAACCATATACGCACAGTAAGAAGGTCAAGGGATATCCCCCTGAAGTATAAAATCGTGCAAACTGATGATGAAACGCCATGGGCGGCCATTCTAATCAGAAATCCAGACTACACAGTCACCAAAATCAAATTACTGTCTCTCATGGGCTGTATGTGCCCACATCATCACTGCACTGGGCGAATTTTATGTAGTATCGCTTTACTGTCGGCCAGGAGAAGATATCCTCCCAGCTATAACTTACCTGCAAAATGTTCTGGAGGAATTCCCGAACGCTAAAATCGTAGTGGGTGCTGATGCAAACTGCCATTCGCCGGCGTGGTTTAGTGAAACCCCGGAGCGACGTGGTGCGGTAAATGGACAACACCTGGAGGAGTATCTGGCAAACAGTTGCTATATGATCCTTAACAAACCAAACAACCTACCAACATTTTCAAACACGATGTGGGAGGCCACGATTGATGTTACTTTGGCTACCAGATCTCTAGCGGACCACATTGCATTCTGGACTGTCAGAGAAGACTGGACCTCATCTGATCACCAAACAATTACCTTTCAACTAAACCGGAAACTAAATAGACAAATGGTACACAGACAAATGCAACACAGATATGCTGTTGAGAAGGCAGACTGGCCTCTCTTCCAGGAGTCATTACGTACAGCTGCTCAAGCACTTGACACAGAAGGACTAGACCCAGATAGACACCAAGCTAAAATTGTCAAGCTTATCACAGATGCAGCAAACAGTTCCATAAAGTGGAAAAAACCTACTCCGGGAGCTGTTCCCTGGTGGTCCCCAGAATTACAACAACTCAGATGTGTGGTAAATGCCTGCCGAAAAAATTTTCAACGTGCCAGGCGTAGCTGGCCTGCAGTAGAGGTGGAAGCACTACGACAGCAAAGATCCGTGAACGAAAACAACGCTCCTGGGAGCACCTAGTATCCACAGTTGGAAACGACAACCCCTGGGGAGTGGTCTACAGAATGACCACAAATAAACTCCCCAGAGGCGAAGTCATCCCCACAACCAAGAAGCCACAAGGGGAGTACACCAAAACGTGGCAGGAATCCATCAATAATATCCTAGATGCCATGTTCCAGAACAAACCACACCTGAATCCAACCACCCCAGAACAAACATCGCTCTGCCTAAGAAATAGTACCTACACAACAATCGAAGAGGAGGAGCCCTTTACTAGGATCGAACCGGACATTGCAGCCGCCAAACTAAGAAACAGGAAATCACCAGGTGCAGATTTATTAGAGCCAGAAATCGTAAAAAAGGCAGTTGAGACTATCCCAGAAAAAATACTAAATTTATTTAACCAGTGCCTAAAAGAAGGCTATTTCCCACACACCTGGAAAACGGCAACACTTTGGCTCATCCTCAAAAATCCAACAAAGCAGCAGGATCTCCCAGGGTCCTACAGACCCATCGCCTTACTGTCTGTACTGAGCAAACTGATGGAACACCTTCTACGAAATCGGATAGAAACTCACTACTCAAACGCAGGCCTTCAATCCCGAAATCAGTTCGGGTTCAGAAAAGGACACTCCACCATAGATGCATTGGAAAATATTGTTAACGCCGCAACCACAACCAACCGAAAGTACTTCCTCGTCATCGCAATAGATTTTGCTGGGGCGTTTGACACTCTCTGGTGGCCAAGTGTCCTCTGCAGGCTGCGGGAGGCTAACCTGCCAGCAAATCTATACAAATGCATCAGTACATACCTCTCAGACAGATCAGTCACAGTCACTACTCCGTATTGCTCCGTATCACGGTTGATACACAGAGGATGCCCACAGGGTTCCGTTCTGGGCCCTGTTCTTTGGAATGTCATCCTAGATGGCTTCCTAAATCTCAGCCTTGGAAACGTCACATCCCAGGCTTATGCAGACGATCTTATTCTGATGCTTGCTGAGGACTCCGGAGCACAATTAGAGAACTCTGCAAATGGAGCAGTCGCTATCCTGCAAGACTGGGCTGACAACAACAAACTCACAATTTCTCCAACCAAGACATGTTCAGTCCTACTCAGGGGGAACCTAGATATTAGAAGGCCTCCCCAAATCAAAGTCCAGGGGAAAACCGTCAAACTCGCAACGGAATTAAAACATTTGGGAGTCATGCTCGATAGGAATCTATCCTTCACACCACATCTGACATACATCAGGAATAAAATCAGAAACTATTCTGCACTCTTTGCAAGAGTCACCCGTAAGGGCTGGGGCTTGAGGAAAAGGACCCTCGCCCTCTTCTATATGACAGTATTCCTGCCAGCCATTTCATATGCCTCCGGAGTCTGGTACCACAAAGCGACCACTGCGGTCAACAGGAGAAAACTCGAGACGATACAAAGATATACCCTGCTAACGATCTCCAGAGCCTGCAGGAGTTCGTCGCGGAATCCTACACCACCTCAGCAAAGGAAAAACGTCCACCTGCCTGAACTACACGATTGACTTAGCCAATGACCCTAAAATGGAAAAAAAGCGACTTACACTGCATCTCCAACAGACCTGGCAAACCCGCTGGGAAAATTCAATCAAAGGTGAAATCACCCGGAAATTCGTGCCGACAATTCAGACAGTATATCCAAAATATCCCCACTGGCTGTCTCCAGGACTCCTGGTCACATACCTACTCACCGGACACGGTGCATTCAGACACAAGTTGTCAGGCTTCCGACTCAGTGACACTCCTCACTGTCACCTGTATGAAGATCTGCGCTGCCGGCTCATCACTGAAATTCGATTCACACTGCAAAACCAGGAACACCTCATCCTAGAAGAAGAAGATAGCTACAAAGCGCTAACAAAATTCACTCAGGGCCTCTTCAGCAGTCCCCCAGCCGCAACCACTGCAATGAAGAGAATGCAAGTACCCATCAAAGCTGCCCATAATCTGAAAAACAATTCGACACCACTAAGGACCACCAGAACAAATCAAACCCGCAGGGATCTGACTTGATAACAGAAGGAACAAAATGAAATCGCAAATGCACATCCAAGCTGACTGGACTAAATAACCTCGGATGGGATCTTAACCAATGAATGGCTACAAAATAAACTGGACTTTAAACCTCGGATGGGACAATGTCCCAAAAATGACATTCCACCGACTGAAGATACTGCAGAGCCTCTCTGCACACTAGCCTTATTGGCGATCTGACCTGGCTCCTTGCCTGGTCCACTTTTCTTCCTTTCCCTGGCCGGGGGGGGGGGAGTGATGGGCCCTCTGTCTCCTTCCCTCCTTGCCACCCACACTTTCCCTTCTGGTGAGGTATGGGCATGCCCCACCAAATCTTGGAGTCACCCTCCCTATCGACTCTATTCTTCTGTCGCGCACCCCCCCAGCCTTCAGTCTCCCTCCCACTCTACCTGCACGCAAGCGAAAGCCCCACACATCCAAATTTGATTCGCCCACAATTTTCGGCCTCACAATTCTAGCACAACCACCACGCGATAACCTCTCAATTTTTTTTTTTTTTTTTTTTACTTAGTTATTTTTATTTTTTTTTTTTAGGTCCTAGCCACTGAAATCTCAGGAAACTAGGTGGCAGGACCTGCCAGAGTACTTATTTAAAATATTGGTGTACCTGGTCTGCCTCCACGGGACAAAGTGTGGGCAACGTCTGGCCTCAGCAGAGGCCTGGCGGCTAAATGGCCAGAAGAACAACAGTACACAACACTAATCATGTACAATATCCATACACTTTCAAATCTCTGGCCTTTACAGCGTACTGTATCACACGACAATGTAAACTACGCGGAGATGGGGGAAACCCCTGATGCCGTTTGACCCCAAACACACTTTACATTTTACACTTATGTTGCATCTTGTGTTCATGAATGTTGAATGTTACGTGATAATAATAGGATCATTAGCAGTGACAAATGATGCAAGAAAGCAAGCTTATATAGCATCGGCCAAAAAAATGCAACACCTCCCATTTCACCTTTTTATTCATTCCTTCCAATAGTTTGTCCTTGAATTTATTTAAACTATCAATGTCCACATTGTGATATGTTTTATAAGGGTCGGTATTGTACATGGATGTGAACTGGGCTGCAGACCACACTTTGGGAAAAGCTGGTACGTTGCATAAGCAATCAGGAAAATGCAGATCAAGTCAAATTGAGGCGGTCATGGTATATATATCATCTTGGCACTGTACTCGATACTACAGAGCATAGCTTATCAAAATAAAAAAATACTTAAGGTGTCAACATACCTATAAATGTGTTTTGGCTAGTCAAAGTACTTGATTACCTTTGCTGCTGTATATATACAGTCAGGGTGTGTGTGTGTGTGTGTGTGTGTGTGTGTGTGTGTGTGTGTGTGTGTGTGTGTGTGTGTGTGTGTGTGTGTGTGTGTGTGTGTGTGTGTTCTCTCTGTGCTAGCTCTGGGCACTTCAGAAGAGCTTTAATCGCTTCTTAGTGGATTTTGCTCTGGTGCGAATTTTTACTTTTTTTTTTCAGTGAAATAAGCAGATTCCATTGCGGATAGTATTTGTAAGTCATAAGTAAATAGCCTGCAGCAAGCGTGGCATCGATGGTTCATCTCTAGATAAGTATATTTCACTATTTTCCCTTCAAGTAATTATTAAGCCTAACAAGCTTACACTTACTCCCCTGCCTAAACGGGGTCGCCATTTTGGCTGCTGAACAGTGGACACGTTTCTAGTGCTTCTGATTAATCACTAATATCTTTAGATATAGTTTAATTAAATTTTGTATCCATGGATTCCCTGTTATTCAAGCTGCGTTGATGGTAAGAAATTCTTGAACTTTTTCAGGCTTCATCACTTGTTTTGAGTGTTTTTATATCTGGTCATTTTATATCTCTAGAGAGGACAATAGAGAGTGCAACCAAATATGTTCCCTAGTTGCTGCATTCAAAACACCTTGCTCTTTGACTGGGGACAGTCCCCCCCCCACACACACACATTGACCTTGGACAGTGTTGCCATCCCAACTATTTTCTGTGCTTCTGATATCATTTCCAGTGACTTACTATGTGCTCTCTCTTTCATTGTGTATGTTAAAAGTACATCTTACAAACTATTTCTCTGGGCAGAAAACCAACTACACCATTGTTCTCTTCTACTGCATCCACCAATAATAGCTGAAACTTTTACCCTACTATTGCTTGGCAAGGAATCAACTGGGTTTTTTGTGACATACCTCGTTCTGCTTGTCTCTGACAACTCTATCAGACTGTGACAATGTGTGGTTTATCCAAAATTCCCAATTCCCCAGATTTTGCCATATATGCTGATTCTGACAAGTTGTAATGAAAGATATCTAACTGTGAGATGGACTCCAAACCCCTTGATGCCATTAGAATCAACCAGGGCTCTCTGTTTTGTAAACCCTGAAAGACCCTCAGCATTCCGAGGCTTGCCACTAAGTGCTGTATGTATACCCAAACCTTCACATGCAGGCACTGATTCCCTGCCCCCCTTCCAACTGTCACAGAGGAAACTTGTGTTTATGATGATTCAGAACAAAACAAGCAAGATGACCTTGCCATCACTGATGCCTCTCCTATCATCTGTAGTGATGCACATAAGAAATGAGCTGGAAGAGTTTGCCTTTGAGCAAAGAAATCAAATTCATCTGCAGCAAGAAGAAAATTTATAAACATTTTGACAAAAATGGAAACAGTTTTATTTAACTTACATGTTGATAATGAAAGATATATGACTCAGATAGACCTGCTTTTGAATGAATGGAAAACAAATGAAACTCAACAATGTTCTTCTCATTTGCTGAGGACCGAAAGCAAACCAATCGCCATTGCAACCCAACAAATCAAGGCCATCTCCCAACAGAGAGTAGAGTCTTGCCATCAGTCCCACAGATGTGCCCCCTTGAATCCAGTGTAGTGGTTTAAGCGGCTGTAACAAAACTCAAAGCACATCTGCAAAACACAAAGATAAAAAGCATAAGAAAGACAAATCTGGCTACAATCATTGAGACTGTGACCAGGGAGGAGGCTCATTCTAAGACAATCAGAAATCTGGAACGTTGGCCTTCAGACTGAAGTACCCAAGCAAAAAGGACCATCAATAGTTCTCTTTGATGTTGGCAAGGAGCTTACACGTGATGAGATATTAGATTGCCTTTACTAGAGGAATCTACAAGGCAACTTTCCAAAACAAGGTTTACCACAAGAAGTGAGACTTAAATACTTGACCAAATGAAAACGAGGCAATGTATTAAATTGTATCTTATTAAAATGTTACAGGTTCTGGCACCCAGAACCTGTAACATTTTGAAGGCACGAGACAGAATCTACTTGGGGTGGAAAAGGTATCAATTTCCGGAACATGTCCTGATCCTGAAATGTTTCAAATGCTACTCACACATGTGCCCAAACAACTGCCACAGGTAGGCACTGTACCCAAAAGGATTATGAATTCAAAAAGTGCTCTAACCATTCAAAGGATCTGGTGTTTCCCAACTGTAAATTGCCAAGCTAAAGAGCACACACTCAGTTGGAGACTCATCATGATCTATATACCTAAAAGCAAAGTGCTTCATCCAGCAGAAGACAAATTATGGATAGACACTAAAATCAAAATCAAATCAACAAAATTTCTGCAAATTAAACCACAATGTTCCAAAGGTGTAGCCGATCAAATCAGGTTAATTGCAGATGAACAGGATATTGATGTCCTCTTATTGCAAGAACCTTACACTCCAAAACTCAGTTATCCTAGAAACTTCAGGGTGATTGACCGTTCAGGTGAATCACTCTGGGCCTGCCATTATTATCTGAAATTTCCAGCTCCTGGTCCCTAAAATAACCCCTGTGCTCTCTGCTTGCCACTTGTACTGAAATCTTTACACAGTTTGGCTCGCTCCACCTAGTCTCTCTATACAAGGCTGAATTAAGACATCACTGCCAGAATTTGGTACCTCCAGTCAGTCATCACACTCCTCACATGACAAATTACTTATCTCCATGGATGCAAATCCACTCGGCCCTGAGGCAGAGCTTAATTCCTGATGGCTGGATCCCACTGCAGACACCAGCTTTCAGACTTCTTGCATACCACCACCCCACATGTCCTCAATAAACTTGGCCATCTCCCAACATTTAGTAGACTTGGCCATCTCCCAACATACTTTGGGAGAGTACTATAGATGTCACACTTGATACAAGATCAATCTTCTATCACTTTCAATTCTGGCAAGTCCAAGACCACCTCTGGCCACAGGGCCATTACCTCTTTGCTCTGCTGGTTGGTGGACCCAGGCACTCCAGAGTTCCACTGCAACCTGAAATCTGCCACTTGAGACCTTTTTGTCTTATCTATTGAGTCAGCTTTCTGATGACAACATCGCCTCTCTTGCTTTTGTCCCAGCCTCTGACCAGCTAAACAACTTCATGAAGATCATGTTCCACACTTGCAAACAAACCAAAAGAGGAAACCCCATCACAGCTGTTCTGTGGTGGTGGTGTCCAGAATTGGACAATTTGGTCCTTGCAGACATTCTCTGTAAGGACCAAATTGTTTAGAGAATGCTGCAGACATTCTCTCAGGTATGCCAAGCTGTGATTGCTACCTGGTAGTCTGAAATGCTGATGGAACTGATATTCCATCGACTGAAAGAGTTTGACACTGCACTCAAATGACACTCAAGCCAATTGGGCCTAATTTTGATAAAGTCCGCCGGTCGGTCTGTGACAGCCAAATCCTCTCATTCATGATGGTTGGACTGTTAGTAACCCTGAGTATAACCCCCTTGTTCAAGTCCTCAAATATGGCACCTGGCACACAGGAGGTGACCACCCAGTTGTAAAATAACATAAGCAGGGATTGAGATGTGGCATCCACACCAACAGAGGTATGCAGCCCTTCTGTTACCAGACAATACCAGGTGGTAGATGACTCATCAACTGGTCCAATACCACCACTTTGCTTACTGGAGGCTTGCAGTGATGAAACCCATAATTAAATCCAAAGCGAAGAGCTGCGGCACCCCCCCCCACCCATACCTTCCATCATGCAGTTTTTATTATTATTAATTAATTAATTAAGACGGTCCTAGCTCTCCTATGACAACCCCCCACAGCATGATTGATGTCTTTTGAGGTTATGATGGACATCAGGGCAAGATCTAATCTTCCTTACATTTTGAGGATACGGCTCTAAAACAGTTCACAGACTGGCCACTAGATAGTCCACCAGACCAAACCTATTGGTAACTCTCCAGGAGGCTTCTGGATCAGCTTGTGTATAATCTCACTGCCTCTACTCTGCCAGATAGTGACTGGATGGAGTGAGAGTAGTGTGTATGCAGGGAGAATTGTCGAGACAACATTATTTCAAAGAGCTGACTATATTCTTACCATCTTCCAGTTTGAAAAACCTTGCCCTACACTATCTTCAACTTCTTAAATATCCACTACTAATTCTTTAATGCTGATCCCCAGGTAATTCTCTCTAGTGGGGAAAAGATAACTTAACTGATTTCAATCGTTCTAAAACTCAGTCCTGTTTTATATCTTGAAAAATAATGATTCTGCTTTTATGCTTATCTTCAATGACACTCCACTTTCTTTGCAAGATCATATATCTCTATTGGGGATTAACCTTGACCTAATCTCTCTCTTAGCATAAGCACATTACAAATATTGCCTCTGTATCTAAAAATCTGGATTTTCTCTTTCGTCTCCAGTGTTATTTTTCTTCCAAACAGCCGTTCACTCTACAAATCGTAAATCTGCCCTACCATGGAATATTTTTCCCACATCTGGGGAGGTACCCCCAAAACCTCTCTCGGGCTTCTAGATTCCATTCAAAAGAGGAGACAATTAATTAATGACTTGCATCTAACAGTGTCTTTTCACTCTGTGACATAGACATTCTGTTTCTGCTGCTTGCCTTTTCTGTAGATACTTCCATGGGCACTGTTCTTCTGAATTGGCTTATGTAATCACATTCTCTCTTCCAAAGCAGTCTGAACACATGACACAACCAGTCAACATCCTTTTACTGTCCAACTTCAAACTCACAGAACCGACTTTTCTTCCTCATTCAACTTCTGTTTTCTGGAATAACCTTCCTTCATACATATGTCCTGAAAATTATAATCTACAGAAGTTCAAGTCTAATGTCAACAAATATCTTCTTTCACCTTCTCAATCTTAAACCCATGCATGGTACTAAGTATTATAAGTTCTAATACCATTCGTGTTTGGGGTTTCATAAAAAAAACTCTCTGAAACACTTCTCCCGAAAAGACTTCTCGCATGCCAGGGCATCTATGCCCCAGCCTGAGATTGATCCCTGTAGAGAATTATATAGGATACTGGGAAACCGATACACCAACCTGACAACTAATAAAGAATCTTGGCACAAAAACACTACACTCTCCATGTTCAATAGGTGCCTTCCAGAAGGCACATTCCCAGACACCTGGAAGAATGCAAGATTAAAGTGATACTCCCCTCCTGCCTAGATCATAATACCCAGTCACCCTGCTTTGTCTTTGGAAAAGTCCTTGAGCGATAACTCCACTTCTCAACCCACTACGAGATTCAGAACCTCACTTCCACCAGACAATTTAGCTTCAAGTTTGGTCGCAGTACCACTGATGCAATCCATTATCTCACCCAAGTTGCCAGTGCTACAGAGTAGAAATACTTCCTTGCTATCCCGGTTTACTTCTGTGGGCCTTTGGACAGCCTCTAGTGGTCTATCCTAAATGCCTCCAGGGATGTTATAACAAAGCGGGACTTGTTGACTATCTCAAAAGACGAAATTGAACTTAGAGATCAGAATTTACACATGCCAAACAATTGACCAAACGTGGTGAGAATCTAATAATCTAATACCCACATGTATCATACTAATCTTCAGTACTCCTGTTTTGCCAAAAGAAATTAAAGCAGGTTATGTAGAATTCATCCTTACATAAATCGAATCAGATGCCAGAAATAGTGCCATTCTCGGGCGACATGCCGCGGTGATGCAATCCACCCTCTTTTTGGGTCAAAAGAACACAGCCAATCAGAGTGTACTGTTCCTACTCCTTTATGCCCAAACTGCAAAGGCAATAATCTGGCCTCTGAGACATGGAAATTGGGGAAAAAAATACAAAAATAGAAGGTTGAAAACAAACTAATTTATCCTGAAACAAGAAAACAAATCTTAGCAAGTATGCTTGTTCAATGTTATGTAGTCACTGTTAGGTTACAAAACAGCTGCCATTCAAACAAGTTTGGTGCCCCAAAACTATCTCTAGCCACCTTCAGCCAGATAAGTATTCTTACACATGAAAAAAAAAAACATATATTAACAGAAGGGACTGTTTCTACAGGGATGGGATACACTTAAATAGAAGGAGTGCAAGAATATTTGCTGATGCTATCGAGGCAGTGTTAGGTGGGTCGGAAAACTGCTAGCTTGGGGGGGGGGGATACAAGAACTAATAGATTAACAGTAGCCACTGGCAGAGGTGAAAGTGGTTCTTGCACTGCTTCTATTGGAATGAGCAGAAGCCTGGAAAACAAGATGCAGGATATGTCAGAGACTGCTGGGAGTCATTGCGATACAAGTAAACACATGGGTTGTGTTAGGGTAGCTAAGAATAGGAATAGGTGCATGTATACTTGTGTGTACACCAATGCTAGGAGTTTGGTAAATAAATTTGATGAATTTGAGGTATTGCTCAAAACATCAAAGGGAGATATTGTTTGGATATCAGAGACGTGGTGTCACACAGATATAAGGAATGCAGAACTGGAATTTGGGGAGTACAACATCTACAGAAAGGAAAGACAGGATAGGAAGGGAGGAGGGGTTATGCTATTAGTTAAAAAAAAACACATAAAATCCAAGGAAGTGAAGCCAGTCGACATCGCTGGACAATGCAGTGTCGAGTCAGTTTAGTGTAACATAAGCATTGGGAGATCAAAATTGAGAGTAGGAGTGTGCTATAGGCCTAATGACTCTTATGAGTATAATAAGAAACTGTACAGGGAAATAGAGTGGGCCAGTAAATCAGAGAATCTTATAATGGGGGATTTTAATTTCCCAGATATTGACTGGAATTTGTGGGTTGGTCACTCACACACTAGCAAGGCTTTTGTGGATTTATTGGATGATTGTTTTCTACATCAGCATGTTAGGGAGGCAACTAGAGGGAATAATACTCTTGATTTGATTATCAGTAGTGATTCTTCATGCATTAAGAATCTGCAGATAAAAGAACCACTAGGTGGCAGTGATCACAGTGTGCTGAAGTAGGATTTTCTCAAAGATGTAACTACCATCAGGGGTAAAGGGAAGAGTTATTGCTTTTGTAAAGGTGACTACGATGGTGTGAGACAGTATTTTAATTCTATACAGTGGGACAAACTGATGATGTTACCAACAGCAAATTCAAAATGGGAAGCATTCAAAGAACTTATCTTTGAAGCTGCTAGGCTTTGCATACCAACTAAGAAATATTGTTCAAGGTTTAGGCCTAAATGGATGTCAGATGAACTAATGAGACATATGGCAGAGAAGAAAAATGCATGGGATACATATAAATGAACACGTGACACAGAAGCCTATGATAGATATAAGCTGATCTGTAACCAAGTTACAAAGGAGGTTACGCAGGCGAAGGCAGATTACAAGAAATCTTTGGCAAGGGATGCAAAGAAAAACAGCAAAGAGTTCTTTACTTATGTAAACTCTAGAAGGAAGGGGATGAATCAGATTGGTCCACTTGATATCGATGGTTCAACTGTTGATGATCCTGCTCAGGTAGCTAACAAACTAAATGAATATTTTGCATCGACATTCACACATGAGGAGTTATTCAGCGAGGGGAATGCCAGAGGTGTATTCAATTCTGGCAGTAAGCTAGATAATCTTGTAATAACTGAGGGGTAAAGTGGAGGAGAAATTGTTAAAGATAAATACAAGAAAGGCACCTAGTGTGGATGGGATCTATCCAGTTATATTAAAGGAGGCAGCAGAGGAAGTAAGCAAACCCTTAGCCATAATTATGAGAGCTTCCTTGCACTCAGAGGAGGTACCCATAGACTGGAGATGTGCAAATGTCACCCTAATTTACAAAGGAGGATCAAAGGCTGACACAAGTAATTATAGACCTGTGAGTTTAACTTCTGTTCCAGGAAAATTAATGGAGGCATTGGTTAACGAAGCACTGCAGGATCATCTAGACAAGACTTCAGTTATAGCTCGGACACAGCATGGTTCTGTTAAAGGGAAGTCTTGCCTGACCAATTTGATTGGATACTATGATGCAGTCACAAAAGAACTGGATGCAGGGAATAACTTTGATATTATATACTTGGATCTTCGAAAGGCTTTTGATACTGTTGCACATGGAAGACTGCTGCAGAAATTGGAGCAGTGTGGCATTGGCGGCAAATTGCTGGTATGGATAAAGGGGTGGTTGAGGGGGAGAAGACTAGTAATCAATGGACACTGCTCATCGTGAACTAATGTTATTAGTGGAGTCCCTCAGGGTTCAGTGTTGAGTCCATTATTGTTTTCTGTATTTATAAATGATATTGATGATGGTATATCAAGCTTAATGTCCAAGTTTGCAGACGATACAAAGGTTGGCAGGGTTGTTAAGGACACTACTGACGCTATGCTGCTGCAACAGGATCTGGAAAGGTTGAGCAGATGGGCTGAGAGGTGGCAAATGAAGTTTAACATTGACAAATGTAAAGTACTACATATGGGAAACAGCAACCCCAGAGCAACGTATCAACTCTGTGGTACTACACTGACAGTGGTAAAGAATGAAAAGGACCTGGGAGTAATTGTGTAGGCAGCAATGAAGTTCTCTGAGCAGTGTAGACGGGCTGCAAGAGTAGCTCATGGTGTCTTGTCAATGATATACAGGAATTTTTCTAGCAGGGGATAAGGATGTGATTATTCCCTTGTATAAGGCAGTGGTCAGGCCACACCTTGAGTACTGCATACAGTGCTGGAGGCCTCATTTCAAGAAAGATGTAGAGCTGCTTTAACGAGTACAGAGAAGGGCAACAAGATCTGAAGAAAGGCTTACGTTTTGCAAATTACAGTGTCTGGAGACTAGGCACCGGAGAGGTGATCTAATAGAGGTGTGGAATGAATGGCTTTGAATGGTTTGAGCGTGCTCAATGCCGTTGGGATTCTTCCTCTTGCTCAGAATAATCACCTGAGAAGGCATAAATTCAGATTGAGGAAAGACAGATGTAGGATAGATGTGCGGCAATTTGCCTTTAGCCAGTGGGTAGTGGTTGGTGGAACAGACTTCCATCCCTTGTTGTGGACGTTGATAGCCTAAATAAATTTAAGGCTCCGCTGGATAGGTATTTCAAATGAACAGAGGAGTGAAATGGAAGTTTTTTTTTTTTTTTTTTTTTTTTTTTTTGGCTTATGCTGCATAAGCTTGCTTTCTTGCATCATATGCCTTTACTAATGCTAACTGATGAGATACTAATATTCCAACTGTAGCACCTGACAAAGCCAACATCACAGAACTACAGCAAAGCCTTTTATTACTAGGGTAACTGAAGAATAGAATCCCACTAGCATGGAAATAAATCAAATGGTAGAAATAATGCTACATACTAAAGATGACATGGACAGTTTTTTTTTTTTTTTTTGTGAAGGTACGCAGCGGTAAGGCGTACCGACACCTTTATTAACAGTGACATGTGACATTTGGATGCAGTGCACTTTGAAATTTGTAATATTCCGTAAATTTTTTTTACATATTTATCTACTATTCAAATAAGCTTAAAATTATTTAACTAAATTTACATTTTTCAATGTCTGTTGTTAAGATCTTTTCAATATAAAACTGTATAACCATTTCTAAAAGTCTAAATTACTCAGTCGGACCTCTGTTTAATTATTTTGAATTCCCCTTGGAAGTTACATTTAAAATAGTTTCCATTGAGTGAGAAAATTTTCATATAGCAAACGGATTAGGAGAGGGTGAACTCGGTACGCCCTGTTAGCATTTCTGCCTTTAGGCAATTAGTGCTGCTGCGCGAATTAAGACAGCTGAAGGGATTATCATTCTACAACTTAGTGGTAC